>NW_027468664.1:5219615-5292115 GCF_046254945.1 Alosa pseudoharengus | reverse complement strand
TACGGATCAAAACAATGGTTCTGTGTCCCCCTTGTGGGGCTACATGCCCACCAAGATTTGTGCAGCAAAGTCTTTCAGTGTCCTGGGAATCGCTGACGAAAAACCTATACTATACTTCGGTAGCGAGGCAGTCATTATAACACAAAGTAGGGTATATGATTTACTAACCTTTTACATACAATAAAGTCTACATGCATTGCTGTTACTCTCTGATCACCTCCAGAACCACTCACACACACACACACACACACACACACACACACACACACACACACACACACACACACACTCACACACACACAAACACACACACACACAAACACACACACACACAGCACAACCTTCTTTCGGACATTTCCCATTCCAGTACATCATTACAATAAGTAAACGTTGTACCATGAAAATTTCACTAAGACACTTGACCCTAACTGAGCCATGATTAGAGTATATCCTTAATACACTGTCCCAGCTGGAGAGGGTCTGACAGGAATGACAACAATGGCAGGTGTGCCTGGTTTAGCCACTTTGGAGCAAATACCTGTGCTTACTATCTAGATAGATAGATAGATAGATACTTTATTGATCCCCAAGGTCAGCTATCTGTCAGCAAACGGAGCTGATATATAACAGCAATTTCTGTTGAATATTCACACGATTATTTTACTCTTCCAAATGACAAAACAAGACTATGGAACCACTGAAACTGCTACTGACTCTGGGAATTAAAATGTTTAGCACTGACGGCAGACATAAATACGCCGTCACATATGAAGAGGGTATTGGCTTTAAAGCAGCCTGCTACTCTTATTTACTATAATAGTATTAGTATGGATATTGGCATGGATTAGACACCGCATGCATAAAAGACAGACATTGTCCACTTTTGGGCCAATGTTTGAATCCCTGATCTGATTCTTTATCTCCCTTAGCCCCCACTGTGTCGGATTAATCACCAGAGGCATGTCGTTTCAAAGTTGTGCCAAGCAATTAGCTACAGCCAGCTTAATGATCACCATTCAGAAGGATAATACAACAATTAAAACGGAGGCTATTTTTCTCCGACTTTTACAGTCTCTCTCTTTCTCTCTCTCATTCGCTCTCTCACCCCCCCCCCCCCCCCTCTCTCTGTATGTGTGTGTGTGTGTGTGTGTGTGTGTGTGTGTGATTGGGGAATTCAGAGCCAACTGCTTGAGGGACAGTAGGGTTAGAACATAGATTAGTGAGCATTTGCAGATGTGAGCATTTGGGCATTGCTTAGTGTTCTTAGTGAGTTACTCTAAACATCTTTGGTCCATGGCATGGCCTACTGTATCTACTGTAAGTTGTGTGAATAACAAAGACTATGGAGTCTTGCCACATTAAACTTCCATTTTAATCTGGCACTGGTTAATTTAGTCTGTTTTTCAATAAGAGGACATCCCTGTAGACATCAATGTGTGTTAACACCCTGTCACTTTGTGGGGTTTATGCTTTGCATGTTTGTGTGTTCATGTGCATTAATGTGTGTGTGTGTGTGTGTGTGTGTGTGTGTGTGTGTGTGTGTGTGTGTGTGTGTGTGTGTGTATGTGCATGTGCATGTGCATGTGTATGTGTGTGTGTGTGTGTGTGTGTGTGTGTGTGTGTCTGTGTCTGTGTGTGTGTGTGTGTGTGTGTGTGTGTGTGTGTGTGTGTATGTGTATGTGTGTGTGTGTGTGTGTCTGTGTCTGTGTGTGTGTGTGAGTGTGTGTGTGTGTATGTGTGTGTGTGTCTGTGTGTGTTTGTGTGTATGTGTATGTGTGCGTGAGTATGTGCACGCAAGTGAGTGAGAGAGAGAGAGAAAGGGAGAGAGGGAGACAATCCCAATGCGAGGTCCTTAAATGCACATTAAGCAGGAATGCTGTGTGCGTGTGAACCAAGGCCGTCTGCAGACATCACCGCTGGCATCGTGTGGCAGCTGGTGGTTGGCATATTCAGGGGCCGGCCCAGTGACCCGTGCAGCACATCCTCCTGCAGCAATGGAGGCCTGTCGCATTCAGACCATCACACAACCATTACCAAACCAATCAACTGCGAGAAAAACACACTCTTAGTCATCCCTGCTTAGAAGACCAAGGTGAAATGTGCGTAAAAAGAGCAAAATTGCATTACCGATGTGCTCTGCTGCTGCAGCGGCTGCTTCCTGCTTCCAGTACTTTGTGTGAACAGGGGCTATGTGGTGCCATTCAACATGTGCTGAGCTGACATTGAGAAACGACTGGCCGGCTTGATTTGTTGGCGCATGGACATGATGCAACTGCGTGCTCGTCTCAGTGATGCAGAGACAATAAGCACGGCGTGGAGAAGTCGCCAGCGATGATTGATGCAGACAGATGACCAGGGAGGAGGTGCGGTGCGTGCACTTGTATTTCAAGCCGCCGTCCCTGACGTGTTAATCACACGCGCACACATTTGTGTACGTCTGACAGTGCTGCTCGGACGCGCGCTTTCGTCTTAGTCACCATTACTGTCATGGGTGCCCGGCGACAGAATACACAGCCACGGTTGTCAGCAAATCACTCAGAGGCACTAGGCCATGTGATGCAACATGTCACATAACACACATGTGCACACACAGTCACACACCCCTACAGTCAAATTATTACACTCTATTATCGGGCACACTTCTTCCTGCTTTTAACTAGCTACAAATAAACCTCTTTGCCTTCCATTGTTCAGTGATATATGGGGCAGGAGCTGAAAAGAGCGGACGTATTCCTCTGATCTGAAATATGCCTCTTTGGGGTCTTTTGTGTGGTGGGTGCAGAGATGAGATCAGTGGCGGTCTATAATAAAAGACACACGATGTGTCATCTCCACCTCAGTGAACCTGTCTGAGTCAGAGGTCTGCAACTACAAAAAGCCCTGGAATCTGGTGAGATCTTTACTGCATAGCCTGCGCAGCAAGAATGTTGGTGTTCATTTAAAAGTGAAGAAAGGTATTTAAATGTTGGATGGATTATGCAGAACGATAGAGAGCAGAGACCAAGCTTATTAGCCTGTGGTTTGAGGGCTTCTCTCCACAACACACAAGAAATGGCTGCGGAAAAGGCGAGAGAGTCGTCTCCGTCTGTTCTGGCAACCTCTCGTCTGTCAGTGCTTTATCGCGGGGTGTTTGAAGGGTAGCAGCTCCTTTTGAAATAAGGTTAAGAGCACTGTTGCTTATGAGCGATGGGTCTCGCAGAGTGCTGAGCTGAGCGTGGAGCTGAGCGCGGAGATAGCAAAGTTGCCCCGGGCCCTGGAGACGACGCTCAATAATCAATGCACACTTAGAGAAGACAAGGATAAATGGAGGGAGAAATGAGGAGGTAATACAGAAAAACAGCCTCTGCACACTGCACACACGCTCATAATGAATATCACACGGACGCTTACGAGGAAGCCGCGGGGAGTGGAGGCTCAAATGCAGTCCTTTTCTTTCTTTCTTTCTTTCTTTCTTTCCCTCCTCTCAGCACTCACATCTCTCTCATGTCCCCTTGAAGACCCTGGACCTGCTCTGTTTTTCACACAGCACGGCTTCCTGCACTAGCTGTGGACTGCCCACGGCCAACCATCGGCCTCTCTCCCCATCAAGGGACGTGACAGGGAGAGTGAACTAAAAACTGTTAAGGAAATGTGCAAGCGTATGTGTGCTTGCTTGTGAGTTTGAATGCACCTACAGTAAGTGTGTGTGTGTGTGTGTGTGTGTATGAGTATGTGTGTGCTGCCTATGCACTGTTTTATGTGATCAAAACAGCAGTGAGAGAATGCTCTGTGGTCACAATGGTGGCAGATGGTCCTTTGAGGGATGACTATTCAGCACTCAGACCAGCTGTCACTCTTATATTCCCACTATCTGCAGCTAAATCCACCTGACAGGTACCACGGCGTGGGGATATGCCCAGCCACTGCATGTGCTTCGCCTTCCCAACTCTGATTGGTCAACAGTTCCATTAAAATGTCCTGGCCTCCAGCTTGTGGGCATTACTGAAGCATGATTCATACACTGCTTCATACATTCCCACATTCGCCACTGCAGCAGTGCTTGCATCATTTTACATCCTTTATTTAAGCGCTCTTGCATCCTCATGCATAAATGTTATGGCAGGCTGTGAATGAACAACGACAGCTTGATTCCCGATCAAGGAGACATTTCTGGGTAAACTGGCAGATGTGCCCTTGACAGCCTCTATTTGTTGGGCGGAGTGATAAATAAAAAATAGGCAAATAAAAACCTCATGTAGTATTCACCTCTCTGCAAGGCTTGTGTGGACATAGAATAGCATCAGAGAAAGCATTCCCAAGATAACCCACAGAAAAGCAGAACATGCTTGAGGGTATAGCCAGCACTTCATCTTTAACTTATGGACTAATGGCTACAAAAGATTTTGTTGACACAGCAGGCACTTAGCTTTGTTCAGTTTACATTGTTTATTAATTTCCTAAATCCAGTGAGACTAGCATTGTAACACTGCCGACCTAATTGCATCCAACACTTCCCTGCAAAAGAAAAGGCCACAGACATGGGCATAGGATAACTGACCTTCAACACGCCAGCTAATGGATAAGGTTGTGTGTGTGTGTGTGTGTGTGTGTGAGAGAAAGAGAGAGAGAGAGAGAGAGAGAGAGATAGCATTTAGTGTGTGTGTTTGTTTGTTTATGTGTGTTTGTTGGTGTGTGTGCACGTGTGGATGCGTATGGACCTGCTTGAGTGAGTGAGTGAGTGTGTGGGCTCGCAGTGGTAGTGTCATGGATAGATAGATTCATTCATCAGTCCAACGCTGACGTTACAGTGAAGAGTGGTTGTCATGGGAAACTATCCATCACCAAGGCACGTTCTGACTCATTTCCTACCTCATTTCCTGCGCAGGTTTATTCCTGCCTCCCACAACTCCCTCTCCTGCTCCAATCCCAAACGATGGGGTATGTATGTGTGTGTGTGTGTGTGTGTGGGTTGGGGGGGGGGGGGGGGTGGTATCCAAATCTAATCAGAGCCTCATCAAGACATAAAAGAGCAAAAATAAGAAACCATTATACTGTCCAACTTGTCTCTTGACTATGTGATCTGACATTGTCTCTGGGATCTGTGGAGGTCATTCGTTGCTGCTGTTTGTCAGTGGTGAAAGGCTAGAACCTCCGCACCCCACACAGCTCTCACCTGCCCTACACTATAAAGAGGAAACAGGATGTTCTCACATCAGAACACCCCGTTTGGTCTTTTACCACTTACTGTAAGGATGTAAAAATACATCCACACATTTCCCTATTGTAGGTGAATACAAACACACAACGAATACAAACACACAAAAGTCATTACCTTTCTCATTTCTGTAAGGGTGCCTTTACAGGGTTTCTAATGGCAGGGTTGCCAACTTTGGGTGTTTGGCTGGAGTGAGATTTTGTGATGTCATAGTGCGTGTGCGTTAAATTTTTCCCTAAACCTAATTTTAAAAATGTCTTTCCCCTGACTTTTTTGCTATGTACCGTATAATCCCTGATTTAAGTTTCTTCAAAATGTACAATTAAATTATTGATTGCACTTGAAAACAAGACCAGTGTTTTAACCCCGTGGCATGGAAGGATTATGAGCCACTGGGCCCCTGGGCACAGACATGAAAAGGGCCCCCCTGCCTACCTGAAAAAGGTAGTAGCTCAGTAGAAAAAATTGAAAAATAACCCCTTAAATGATGACTTCTGGCGAGTTTTGTGGAAAGAAATGGACAGATTGAGACTAATGAATGTGTGTATGAGTGTACGTATGTATCAGGGATGGAAATAGCCTAAAATATTTTTTTCCACCTACCATTGTGGCTGGTGGAAATAAAGTCTACCAGCCACTAGAGATACAGTATATGAACATTTGATGAAAAATCATGACCAAAATGATCATGGTTATTGGTATTGCAATATGATTAAAATGTGCTGACTTTTCTTCTAAACCTACCATCAATGTTGGACAGAACTCATAATTGGCCTGCCCTTCATGCCCAGTAGCAACAAATCTAAAGGTCAACAGAACAGCTATAGTGTCATAAAAGTGGTGTGGCTCCTTTAAGACCCAATCCACTGGTGTAAGTTCTGGAGCCATCCAACTTTATCTAACTCTATACTATTGTAACGATTTAACATTACACTCAAAACGAAGGAGAAATACAGACATAAACCCCAATTGTTCGCTCCCATATCCCAGCATGCCCTGCGTGGGAGAACGCTAACAATGTCTTGTGCGCCGACATTTAAACACTATCCTACATCATCTGATTTTAATATTATGTCTAGGCTACAGTATATTAAACATTTAACATTTATTTTCTATTTGGCCTGTTATGAAATTATGCATTGACCAATATAAGCACACTTTTTTAAGACACTTAAATACATGCATGCTTAGCATTTTGTGAAAACAAATCATTATGGCTACATTGACAAACTCTTAGCCATGAGCTAGCCCAGTGATTCTTAAACTAGGGGTCGCGACCCCAAATGGGGTCGCCAAAAACTTCCGTGGGGTCGCCAATTATTTTCTGTATTCAGTCTGAAATTATTATTAGATGAAACAAAGGAAAATAATATTGGCCTTTTCTGCCTTTTTCTTATTTACACGCAGTTAAGAGAAGAGAGAAATGTTCTCGTCTTTCAACGAGATCTGGTTCAGCCTATATAACCGCTGATAGAAACAATGTAACTATCTGCTCCACTACGCAATTGTTCCCGCTATTTTAAGTAAAACAAAACAAAAGACATAGCTAGCCTAGCCAAAATGGACAGGTGGCTGCTTAAAAAATTTAACAAAAGCTCGGAAGTGCCATCTACCAGTGCGTCTACTCCTCCGTGACCCTCAGATGGGACAGTCTACAGGCCGGTGAGAATAAAAAAGAACAAACGGCGCGTCGGCTTTATCAGAAAGAATTTCTGAAATATGGATTCACTTGCCAAGATAACCTCGACCACCCACAATGTGTGATTTGCGGCGATGTTCTGGCGAATGAGAGCTTAAAACCTGTCAAAATGAAACGACATCTCAAAATACAGATGTCGGCTCAGCACCGTGGAGGAAAATATCCGTGTCGCCATATGTAGTAGGCTATTCCTCCTAGAATTAACTTGCTATGTTCACGGAAGCATGCCCACCCTTCCCATTGAAATTGTTAAAGATAGTAAACCAGAAAAGGGAAATAAAAAAATATTGTTATTGTTATCGCCATAAATATAATTAATGGAACGCTGTAGGCCTAATGCTGCATGTGTAGGCTATGTGTGTGCGTGCTTGTGTGTGCGCGCGCTACGCACATAGCGCTCTAATCTGATATGGCGGCAGCCTACACTTGTTTAATCGTGATTGTTTGGTTTTCTCGGTTCTTGTTCATATGGAGTAAATAGAAACAAATTACTTTTAGTTTTTGCTTGATTTAGTTGTTAACGTTTGAGGGGGGTATTTGAGTAAAGAATCAGAATGGGTTTGGGGAAAGTGGGGTCGCCAGACCTAGCCATACTTTTTTTGTGGGGTCGCCAGACAAAAAGTTTAAGAACCACTGAGCTAGCATATATCCTCTGATTTTAATATTTACACATATGTAGGTATTTAAGCACAGCTCAGTTTTAAGACATTTAAAGCCTAAAATTGGAGACCATATAGAAATTTGCTACCATTTCAAAACCGGATTACTCTAGAACGGCTTATTGTACAGGGGATTGCATTACACCTTTGTGTTCGGTAAGGTCTGTTGTTTTTTCTGGTTTACGGTTTGACATGTGTGGAACGAAAAGTTTGTGAGATATTCCTCCTATAGGAATTGAAATGAGCGCAGAGCTATAGTAGCCTAATATGAGTATTTCTTGAAAGTTGATTTATTTTTCTCGCAAACCGTTTATCGCAGCAGATAGCGGCTATAACCTTATAAAATATGAGAAAAGGTTATTTTATGTGATGTCTGTGAGGCTACTTCGCGAGTAGTTCCTAGAGAAGAATGGGCGGCCACACTTTATGTCGGTCTGCCTCATGTATAAATAGCAGCGTGTTCCGTGAAGGTTTCGCGGACGGACCGGATTAAAATAGCCTAGTCAGCGAATCAACAATCAGAGAAAACTGCGCTGAGAACGTTGTATAGGCGGATATTAGACCTACCTGCTGTTGGTCTAGACATATGTATGCCTTAAACTCGTATCCTGTCATTTAGAAACAATGCTGTGGTCTAGTCTAGTCATCAACAAAAAATGAACGGATTGCAAAAAAAAACTATGGATTTGGCGTGACATTTCTTGAGTGTGCGTGAGAGAGTGAGATTGGTGCTGAAAGCGTGAGTGTCACGCCAGATGCGTGAGAGTTGGCAACCCTGCTAATGGTTCTCATTAGGCTGTTACAGTGTGGCTAGATATGTGTAACAGTGATACTGGTTCCCCTCCTATTCCCTGAAGCACTGTCTTCTGAACAGGTAGATTTGACTTTGTTATGCCGTCTCTCTCAATTGGCCACCTACTCAATAAACTTGTCTTTATATGGGCATTCATATTTTGTGAGAAATAGACAGATGAAGGCCAAACACTGATAGCAAGTAGACCATGACTCTTCAGTTTTCAGACTAGTTTTTGTAACGTCATGAGCAGTATCATGGAGATATATATCATGTGCTTACTCTGAGTGACACATTAGCTGCCATGCATTTCTACGCAGCACTAAGATAGGATAGGCCTTGAAAGCAGGGTGTTTGAGGGAATTCTTGTCTTTCCGTGCGAGACTTGAGATATCATTCCTTGTGTTTCCTCTGTGTCCGTTCCTCCTGATGCCTCGCTCTCGCTTACAACGCCTCTCAGTGGGTGGTCCTACCCTCCTCCTCCTCCCTCCATCCCTCCCTCCCTCCATCTCTCTCTCTCTCTCTCTCTTGCTCTCCTCCGTCCTGTTGTTCCCCTCCACCTCCACCTCCCTGCTCCCTCCCCAGGCCGCGGGTCTTGCCGAGGCCCCTTTTGATTGCGGTGTTTAATGAGAGGCAGCCACCGTGGAGAGAGGCAGACAGGAAATCCATAACCTGAAGAACAGTAAACCCTGCACCCCATTAATCACTGACAGGCCTGCTCCTCTATGGCCTTCACCACCGACGGGGGAGAAAAAAAAAAAGCCCTGCCCTTTTTAGCCGTGCTGGGAGCAGTTCCTCAGGCCCTCTTCTCCCTCCCTGACCAGACGATGCCGCCGGCGCCACGGTAACGCTGCGGAGCTATCACTTGCTAAACACCCCCATAACTACTGCTGTGTCCCATCAGACCACCAGACACAATACCCAGCGCCACTCTTCAACCAGCACACGCACACACACAAGCACACACACACACACACACACACACACACACACACACACACACACACACACACACACACACACACACACACACACACACACACACACACACACACACACTCCCAGTCTGAGAGAGAATCAGTCTCTATTCAGTGACTCATCCCTCTGGCACAGCAGCACATGGCTGACAGCACAAGTTGAAAATCTACAGTCAATTGTCCTTCAACGCTACAGTCAGGCACACTATATGAAATGACTACATTGACTGCACTACGGGGGGGGGGGGGCTGTGGGTGTATGTGTACGTGGGGAGGGGAGGGGGTTTAACACAGTCCGATAGGAATGCAGTTGGCCAATCCAGAGAGACCTTAAATGAGGTACGGCACAGCTGGGACACTGTTGACTGCTGATTTCTAGCTTTGCAAGGAATCCATATCTACCTATAGTATGTATTTGCATGCAAACATGTGGGTGAGTGTTTGTGTCTGTTTATGAAGGGCATACGCTGTAAGCCATAATGCAAACAACCCATATAATTGCTAATGCTGATAGCAGCTTGATTAGGATTTAGAGTGCATTCTTACATATGGTAATGAGCTGCATCTTCATAGTGAATTCCAGCAGTGAGAGCAATCGGTTTCTTTTCTCCTTTTGATCATGGTAATTACAAGCGAATCTCGTAAGACAGAACCTTTCTTATGAGGTCTTTTGCCTTATTTTACTATCATAACCCTCATACAAGAACCTCTTACTCGTTCATTCGGCATAAACTGATCCAAGCACAAAAATCTCCACTACAGAGCCCCCTTGAGATTACGTGCTGCTGTGAGCAACCCATCAAAGGGGAGTGATGGTGGAGGGCTGTCACTCCAGGAGAGTAAAGACAGCTTTTGGGTTCCCTCTCCTCACTGCAGCTCAGGAATCTCTGCCCAATCTGATTACTGCATTCGTCAAGCTGCCACCCCTCCATGGAAGTAAACAACAGCGCCCGGAGATAAGAGCCGGCTCTTTTCGCCGTCTTCACAGACAACTCCACAGGAATGTAAATATGTCCAAGCTCCTAATACATGCACAGTACACAATCTTAAACAGCAGGGGAGATTTCAATTCTGCTTATCAGATGGATGAAAGACAAAGGTCTACATAACAATCAGGCTGGGGGGCTGGGGGAAGGCTCGTCCAGCAGCCCAAAGACCTGGCTGTGTCCAGTTCTGGGCAACATTAGCAGGCCGCGGCGGTAATATGGTTCAGCGGTTCAGTGTTTACGGATTTTCCCATTACACGACTGTCCAGGCTTTTTATTTTTCAATTTGTTTTATGGCTGCATCCTGAAGGCTCAGCTCAAAAGTGCTCCCCAGCAGTGCTATTGAGGCATGGTACCGCTATGCAGACTGGTGGTGGGAAATGGGGAGGATGGTGGGAACCCTTGGGCTCTTTGATGTGTGTGTGTGTGTGTGTGTGTGTGTGTGTGTGTGTGTGTCTATCTGTGTGTGTGTGTGTATGTGTAAAACTATGCATACAATTGTAAATTACTGCACATTTATATGCAAGACATGTGCATTTGGTGCATGTGTGTGTGGTTTTAGTGTGTATGAGTGCAGATATACAGTATGTGCATAGGAGATACCAATTTAGACGCAATATATAGCGCTGCTCAGGAACACATCTTTACTTTGCTACACATAACCTGTCTGCTCTGGGCTTCAGGGAAAGTAGCATTCTCAAACTTAGTACATTCTCTTTCATAAAACATTTCCGACTTGATAGCCTATTTTATATTCTTGTCCTTTACTCTGATCCTTTTCCCAGATGAAGTGTGTATTGGAGTTTGGGCAGGAGGTTGCAAGCAATCATGAGCTGTCATGGGCATATGGGTCTAGCTGATCTCATATCACTTCCTCTAAGGAGGAGGACTTTCCTTTGAAATGTTGGGCTCCAAAAGACATGGGAACGAGCATATTTATGTGTGCACAAGGTGCACAAAACTAACTGTTTGACTTTTGAAATACAAATCATTGAAATAAATGGGAATGTGTTTTAAAACATTCTTCCCAATGAGTGCCTCCTATAGGTAATCTTTCAAGCTAATTGACTACATGCAACAAGACATGCCTGTTCTTGATGTCCATTATGAACTCAATCGCTTGATTGCATGTTTACTGGAATAGTCACTACATACAGAAATAATGCGAAAAAGCTTTCAGTGCTGTATTTGTGCAGGGCAAATGCAATGTAATGAATATAATGGGAAATGAACAGCTCAAATCTTGTCTACATAACTGCACAGAATACTGTACTCAACCTGCACTTTGGTATTTAATGCTTCTTTGCACTTCTCGTTGGATGTCAACTGCATTTAATTGGCTCTGTACCTGTACTCTGCTAAATGACAATAAAGTTGAATCTAATCTAATCTAATCAAATGGATAGTTAGGAGAGAAATGGCAGCAAAGCTCTTCATAAGCAAGCCTCTCTTGACAGTTCACACAGCCGACATAACTGGGTCATCACTGACATGGTTTGGAAGTAAGCAATAAAGAAATGCTTCACCTTCCGTCACCTTTTCACACTTCTATGCATTTACTATCACAAATGAACTTATTTTGTGCATCAACAGTAAGCAGCTTTAAAGAGAAACATTCCTACAAACGGCAACACTAAGCTTGCAGTGAGAGTTGAAAGAACTTGCTGCAACTTTCAGCTGAGAAATAAACAGTTGATCCGAGCTCCTAACTTAGCGCCCATCTGCCTCTCGCCGAGCTACTGAAGCCATTCACATTTCTCATACATGGAGCAGATGGCAGAGTCAGTATGGAGGGAAAGTGCTGACCCAGGAGCAGAAGTGCATGAGTCTTCTGAAATGAGTGAGGTGAGGTGAGAGTATTATTAGGAGGAAACAATTTGACGAAGCGTTTGTGAAGACATTCCAGTAGAATCCAATTCTAGTAGTGTAGTTAGAGTAGAGTAAACAGCATGTTCCACAGCATCACTAAGAGAGGAGAGCGTTACTCCAGTCTCGAGGTCTAGCATCGCTGGAGTTGTCATCCAACAATGACAGCGCTGACACATTGAAGTCAGGGCCGGAGTAGGGCCACTTTTCAGCCCGGGAGTTTCAGGCCCAAGACCGGCCCACTTTTTTAGTGGTGGTGGAAGTTGGATAAATAAGGCAACATTTCAGCTTTCTATCCTGTAGTTTTTATTATAGGCTAATATTCCACTATTCCACAAGGATAGGTTGATAAGTTAACAAAAACAGGAAGGAAGAAATAAAGCATTTGAAATGTATCCCACAATTCCACTAAGAGGCATATTGAACTACTGTATTGTTTACATGTTTTTTTCTGCATGGGTCAGCTATCATGTTGTTGTTTGGTGATTTGCTCCTTTACTACACCCACTTCTGAGCAAACAAGCCATATAGGTTGATCATGTAGCCTACTGCTGTCATAGCCTACTGTTCTTTCTTCCATAAAATAACTTTAATTCATATGGTTAACTCTATTATCCTTTCTACTTGTCCCTATAGTCATAGTTAATTTCGGGCTCATCATTTTCAGCGGGGGACTGGCCGATCTGCTGCTTAGGCTACTTTTGTTTTTAGGCCTATAGGCTACTGCATACACAGATCAAGCTTGAGTTTTGTCATCAATATTTGCATAATATTTGCAAAGTCTATGAATAGCCATATTGGATGATTCTCCCGATTCTCCCGATTACCCACTCCGGGCCTGATTGAAGTGGATGAACAGAGTCATTCTGAGGCAACCTTGAACACTGAGTTCAACCATTAGCATAAACAGTCACAGCTGGCTGCAGGAATCTGTTTTTTATCTGACATCCCAGAGTTTACCATTGGGCATAGTTGGTGAACTTGCACACAGTGATAGGGAATTCACTAAGATGGACTGGATACAGTGTCATTTTATTCCAAGAGATTTGCATGTCATGTTTGCTGCACAACTATGGTTACACAGGGAGCAATCTATTTGAATGTGTGCCATGAGCCACATTTTTACTGACATCCGGGAATGCAAAGCAAAAAGAGATCCTGTATAAATAATGCAAATGTATCAAGATGTTTGCTACACAAACTGGTTTGTAGAGTCTTCCATGCAATTTCCAGTTAATTGCTTTTACCAGTGTAATGTTGTTTGAAAACATTTCTAATGGGGTGAACCAATGAGAGCCTTAGGCCAATTGAAAACAACTAGTATGCTCTTAATCTGGGAGTTTCTACTGTTTCATGGAGTCTTTTTTTTATAGATCAATTCAGATTTGCCCATTACCATCCAAAACTAAAACTTATGGGTTTAATGATGGCCAGTGACGTCTTCTGGACACAGATAAAAAGATAGACGTCTCAGTAGTATTTGATGAAATGTGGGCTCGTCTGATTAATTCGCCCCCATCTCAAGAGGCTTTTGTGTGTTCTCTTGCCGCCCGTCCTGACGAACGCTTTTAGTCATTAGTCATGAGCAGGCCTACTTCGCACATAGAACATACAGCTCACGTCCGCAACTAATTCAAAAACCAGCACGAGCTCGGGCATCATCACCATCAAAGGGGGCACCCAACATTCTCGCGCATTTCACTCTACAGGTAGCTATCACGGCCGGTTGGTCTGCTAAAGAAAGCATGTTTTGACATGAGAATGGGACGAGGCAATGAAGCGTTCTGTCTTTTGACGGTGCGTATCTCTCTTGGGAGTTCTGTCTTGCATCTACTGTCAGAGAGCCAACAAGCGAATCTTGTCGAGATAAAATCATTCTCAGCCACCTCAGAGAATCACCTCCAAGAATCACCACCAAGGCCCACAGTTTCGAATATAGTCTCTCTCTCTCTCTCTCTCTCTCTCTCTCTGTGTTAGCATTTTGGCATCAGCTCATCCCTGCATTTCTGCAATAGCCTACAGTGGAGATCAAATTTTAGTATTTGATACGTCTCTGTGTAAAACCTTTTTCACCTGCCCCCTCTACTCAAGCGGGTATTTCCACAAGGCTGTAGTTAGGGCTTTGAGGGATTTTTTCTCGCGGTTCTCGCTTGATTAGGTATGTTAAAGTTGGTAGGGTAGGGGCGCGCTCTCCTCACACTCTTTCGTTGTCACTGCCGCTGTCCAAGGTGCTGCAGCAGTAGTCCCGCCCCGCCCATCTCCATCAGACACGTGACGCTATGTCTCCGAGAGCTGACAAGCATAGGCAAAGCTCAGTGTAGAGGCAGATCGCACCTTCTCACACTGACAAACTACGGGGAGAAAGATATATATAATAGCTATATGTTGACAGCGTTGTAGATTCTTTTCAAATGCTCTACATTTACCAGAGAAGACTTGGAGAGTGACATTTTTGTGGCGTTAAACTTCAGTATTTCCTCAGTCTAAAATGTGTTAACCCATCGGGGTTTTCAGGGGGATCCGCATAAGCAGCCGTCTCTCCCATTCCTTGCATTCTCCAGACTCCAATGCAGTGATTCTTGTATCAAAATAAAAGACGGAAAAATTCGATGAGGAAGTCCACGCCAAGCTTCATCCGTTGGGCTGACCGAACAAGGGATCACGAAATGTTATTTTTATCCAGGTAAATATCTCTATAAGTCATACCTTTGTTGTAACGACGAAAAGTGCCGTTATTTCGCGCGCTGAGGTGTGTGTAAGCTTATGTGCTCCCATTCTTGTTTGATTGGCGAATGTGAGCTGAAGCCCACGCACAAATGATAACATATTAGAAATATTAAATCGTTATAGCTTTTTAATGAGTATTTTCAGAATTACATTGTAAGGTGATAGCCTACTATATCTAACGGTACGCAGTGTGCTTCGTTTCATTTTCCATGAAGTGTGAAGGGTTGCCTGTACAAGCATAATGTTTTTTTTTTTTTTAATTTTTAAAGAGGCGTTTTCTTTCAGGTTGGAGAGAAGATGGTTGATAATTGAGTAAGCTATGCGCATCTGAGTCATCTACTGCATTGGTCTTGACGAAAACGATTGATGTATGAATACCTTGTCTGGGCATGTAGCCTACCTCATAAACGTAGCTTCTGTGCATGGTCTGTTGGGGAGAACGACTGAAATGTTTAGTTCATCTAACTCTATTTACCATGATTTTAAATCTTGTGCATGGGCTGCACCTTTATCTCATAAAAAATCAACTCTTTGAAACAACTGTGTGTAAAACCGCAGCCGTGAGACCGCCGTGTTTACAGGCTTTCCTGAGCTATACTGTATAGTTAATGTATAAGCTGCCTGTGTGGAGCTCTGGCTATGTTTTTTTTTTTTTTTAAAGCGCACCTTGTCGCACTACACGACATGTGAATAATGAACATCCTTTCGACTCAGCAGAGCTCCTGCTGAACATAAGCCCTGTCAGTAAACACGCGGCATTTAGGCATGAAAAGATTGGTTTAGATCAGTTGACAGACAGGCCGGAGGCGAGACAACTGCGGTGTCATTAATGCTTAAGAGGGGCGAGATAAGCCTCCGCCCCGGGTAGGTTTTGGGAGACAGTGTGAAACTATTCTTCACACGTGGGATTGGCTCTAATGCGCACTGTTATGAGGGGCTCCCAAGGCCCCTTAGGTCAGTGAAGAGGTCCAAAGGAAATGGGTCCTCTAGTCGTTGTAACTTCCCCTGACCAATAGTCTGAACAATGTTACAATGTTTAGATTGATAAAGCTGTTAAATTATATTTAGGACATGGCTAGAGCTATGAAGATTTGGATAAAGTGCAATTTAATCAGGAATTAATTATACATTTGGTGTAGGATGGGTTTTCAAAACCTGAAGCACAGTGGCTGCACTGTAACCAACAGTACTGTAGGCTATGTCATCAAACATTATATTCTTGTAGGGACCATCATGTTTATCATGGCTTATAGAAATATTTAAATATGCACTTCAAATGTCACACATGGGGCTGCAGGTTGATCATTATGATATGATCCATTCATGCAAATAGGCTACAGTTTCAATATAATTATTTGCTTTCAATTTGTTGCAATTTTTCTTGTGTGTGTGTGTGTGTCTGTGTGTTTGTGAGACAGCAAGAGAGAGAGAAAGAGAGAGAGAATCTGTATTAATGATGCCCATGCTAAAAAAAAATCAGAAATGTGTGTATGCACTTTGCTTTACAAGGAACATCATAAATGCTGCTGCACTGAAACAAGCCTGTTTCTTCTACACAGACACATCAAGTGTTTGTACTGTACAGTGTTAAAGTAGCAATTTTTAAAGGTCACAAGACATCTCATGACAAAGATCCTACCCACCTAGAGTGGTTTTCTCTGTAAACGAGGACATATACAGTAAGCTAGCATTCACAAGCTTCCCTTCCAAACCATTGATACAAGCTGTTGGTCACTCATCTCAGGAGTATAGTACACATACTGTACTTCAATGTCCTTAAAGAACTAGAGTTGCAGATAGGAAAACAAGCATGCCATTCTTTTCTGTTCACATTGCAATTTTATTTGATATGTAGGAAATGAAAACATGTTCATCTTATTTTTTGGAAAAGATGAATGCAATTGCATATTGTTCCACCTGACAGATTGAAATGTGTGAATCCCTGTTGTTTTGTGTTCTTTGCAGATTGCTGATGGATAGGAGCAAACGGATGTGATTAGGAGATTTGTGAGGAAGGGAGGCCCCTCTAGGGGCTGTCTGACAGCTGTTGTAGTTTCCAGCGACAGGCAACAGACAAGACAATGCCTGCGTTTTGCAGTAGTACTTCTTAATGCAATTAAAATCCAGGGTAATTATACCTGGCAGTTGAGGAGATGATGGATATACAGTATATTATCAAAGTCCCTCTGTAGCACACCTAGATAGCCAAACACAGGCATCTTCTTTCTTGAAAGGACAATCAGACCCATCAATATTTATAGAATTGAATTCCAAAAAAGGCTTTCATAACAGTACAAATCAGCCTTGGAGACTAGTTAAACTACATGGTGAAAAATGACATTAGACTATGTAAAGGTAAATGTTGCCATGTTGATATTCTTCTAGAACTGGCAATCTAGATCTTTCTTACTTAGAATTATTTTGTAACGGCATCCTTTGCTGAAAAAAAAAGCACAAAGGTTTCAAACATGAGCTTTTCAATTCGGAGCGGTGCTCATTTGATCTGGATAGGTCTGCTGGGCTGCTGTCTGGTAGATATTGGGGCTAGTATGGAATTCACTGGGGCGGAGGGCCAGTGGGCCAGATTCCCCATGTGGAATGCCTGCTGTGAGAGCGAAATGAGTTTCAATATGAAAACCAAGAGCTCGCACGGACTTCTCATGTATTTCGATGATGAAGGATTCTGCGACTTTTTGGAACTCCTCATCCACAACGGGAGGCTAAACCTGCGCTTCTCCATCTTCTGTGCCGAGCCGGCCTCTGTGCTCTCCGACACAGCGGTCAACGACAGCCGCTGGCACGCTATAACCGTGCGCAGGAACTTCAAAAACACCACGCTGGTAGTGGACCAGGAGGTAAAGATGGTGGAGGTGAAGTCTAAAAGAAGGGACATGACTGTGTTCAGTAATCTATTCCTAGGAGGTATACCCCCTGAACTGCGCTCCGTGGCACTGCGGCTTACCTCTGCGGCCATCAAAGACGTGGTGCCATTCAAAGGCTGGATAACCAATCTGAAAGTGAACGGCTCTGAGCCCGTGCTCATTGCCAGCGAGGGCGTTAACAGCGGCATTTGTGGAGCTGACCACGTTTGCCAGAACGGAGGAGTCTGCAGCATTGTCAACGAGGAGGCCATTTGTGACTGTTCAGACACCGGATATGAAGGGAAAGATTGCAGTGAAGGTAAGATCCTTGGATTACCTCTATCAGTGTTGTGAAAAATCTTTTGACTTTAAGTCATGTCAGTATGTTTTAGCAGAGTTGTCTAATGGGCCGTTTTTCACATGTTGGCGCATGAATATCCCAATCAGTTGAGGGCAGGCCTAAGCATCCGCATGGTCATGGGATATGATCATCATTTGCGACCTACCATGGAGGACATCTCTGTTTGACGTCATTGCCAAGCTTCTCAAACCATAGCTATGAATACAATCTACACAATGCATTCACCAAAATTCTGAGCTTCGTTTACCTCATTGATGGCCTACTTCACAGAACACTTCACAGATTGTTATTTGCTTAATAGCAACAACCAGCCAGGTCTTTAAAACTGAATTCTCTCAACTTGCTTTGCTTGAGGCCATACAGTTTAAGCATATGGCTGTTTTAACACAGCAACTTTTGTAATTCAAATCAGCATGATGCAGTAAGACTCTGGGTATTTTCATAGAGGCAGAGAAGACGTCTGGACAAACTTAATAAATGCATACATGTCTCCAAACAGTAATACTCCCACGTTACAGTCTACTTTTCATGTAGTTCTTCTTTCTGTACCCTGGATTATGCATGGGAAAGGGTTATGCATGGCTTGGTTTTAAATGTAAGGAGGATACATAATCAGGAGTGTGGCTAAAACCAATCAAATACTGATCAAAGACTGATCTTCCTTGGTCTCTAATAGAGTGCTAGATTTGTCTAACTCCCTCTTGTGGTCAGATGTCACTCTTTTTTCTGTCCTCTCCATCTTTCTTTCCTTTTTTTGTCATTTTGATAATCATTTCTGTGGACTAATCTCAATGATCTTGATGTTGATAATTCTGTGTTTGGGTAAGCCCTTGGCTGATGAGAGAAACTGTTGCCACAGATACAGTTGCCAGTGCAGAGACCTTCCTTTAATGTCAACGGAGCCTATTGAAGTATTGCCATATATAGACACAGTGATCTATATTTCTGGTGTGCAGTATAGGAGCACAATTATAATCTTCTCATCTCCATTCCCCTGTAATCCTGTTTCATGGAACAAAGAGTGCTGATTCTGATAAGGAACGCGCCGTGTCCACCGCATTGGTGATTGTTGTTTTTCCAAAACTGAGCAGGGTTAGGCGAGTGAGCGTGATGAGCAGTAGCAGGTAGAGGACTGAGAATGAGTCATGGCGCTGCCCATAAGGCCCTGGCCGTCCTCTGCGGAGTGGCTAAGATGACACATTGGTGTTTGTGGAGCAGGAGAAGCCCTTTGGCTCTCGTAGTCCCAAGTTTCAGTGCAAGGTGAAGAAGTGCTCTAATTTGTGGCGGACTGGTCAAGGCCACGCACTGGTGTGTCACCGGACACTGCGCTCTGAGTCATGTTTGGGGCTTCCGTGCAGAATGAAAATGTTGTTTTCATGAGGTGAATTAGGGGACCATTTTGCAGTTTGAGCTGGTTCAGTGGAGGAATGAGCTGCGTGTTGATGATTGGTTCCTATCTGTGGGACAGTAGTTCATGGCAGTACCCCCCACCCCCAGTATTGAGCCTGAGTGAGGTGACCTTTGTCAGCATGTCTGCTTTTGTTTTTGTCATCTGCCTTTACACATGAGGGAAAAGAGATCCTGTAACTAAAATTGAAGGTCACAGAGCGAGACACAGATAAATCTAGATGGTATCTGTTCAGAGGGTTATTCTTAACTCAAATCCGGCAAACCTAATTCTGTCTCTTTATTCTAAGGAAAATGGAAGAAAGAAATCCGGCACCCAAAAATGTGTGAGGAAAAAAGAGGCCAGTTCAGACCAAGTGTCTGTCGAACGCCGTCAGGAAGGAGGGGCGAGCTTGTACCATCGCCACAAAGGCGTCAGCCACCACAAGGACTGATGTTAGACGTCTCCGTAGCCGAGATGTGTGTTTTCATGCTGTGGGGATTGGTGGGTGCAGTCTGGAGAATTAAAGGCGGCCTCTCCGAGCACGCTTTGTCATTCTCCCACCAGGCGGAGGGGTAATAACCTGCTTTAGCGAGGCAGGTGCGAGCAGCCCAGCGGGGGGGCTAGAGGCCCAGGGCAGCGCTGCTGTGCATGGCAAGCTGGCATGTTATGAGACTGCTTCCCTCCTTAGTGTGGGCTGTTACTGAAAACGCTGGCAAATTGTCTGAACTGGAGAGTAGCCAAGGCCTAGGGCTGGGTTGCATTCTTTGAATTGTCTAAGGGCACTGTTGGGCAGTGGTGTGGTGGTGTACGCTTTAAAAGGGAACGCTTTCAATCGCTCAACAAGTTGGTCCCCAGGAAAACTACATTCACAAATCATGTGCGCGAAATTTGTGTGTGCTTGTTCTTGCCGTGGATTTGGATTGTTCCGGTGGTTTTGAAATGCTTTCTTCATTTAATAAAATCAGTCCGTTGATGGGAAAGTCAATTTGAAGCCAACACAATGCAGGCAGAGTACGGAGCAACGGAGGTCATTCATCTTCAGCCTTTCAACTAGTCCTTTCCATGTAATTAATTCTATTTTCCCCCTGGCCTGGGTTGACAGGGAGAAGAGCTCACAATACAGTTTGGCATGATTAGTCTTAATTATGGAGGACACTTGTTATTCAGACATGGAGAGGACAGACAGAAAGCCATTATGCGTTTTGTGCGTGTGGCCACATTTTCCTTCAGCAGCGTAGCGGAGTTCTTCTGGCTATATTTAACCTCGTCCCCCATGTCCCCTGAGCATACTGTCCTGCTCTTTTGGTCCCATGTGCTGTTGCTCGTCTGGCTCTCTCTCTGGGGAGGTGTCCACTTGTAGAGGTTGGCCACTGACCTACTGATTCCTTTTTTCAGAGCCAATATTTAACGAGCACATGCCAGAGATGGGGATGATTTTACCGTTCCCAATAACTCATTAAAATTGATATTCTATGTCATAGACATAGTTCTGCATGTTTAGCAGTTTATTTAAGTCCAGCTTTGCGTATCACAGACCATTAGCCAGCTCTTGCCAGTTATCCAGCAGCACCAATATTGAAACCACTGCAGCTCTGGAAGTGGAATATACAGCACACAGTTCTGTTGTAATTACCAATCCAATATCACTCCAGATTGAATTAGAGCTCTTAATCTTTGTGTGGATGAGATGATATAGCTTTAGCTTGCCACTCAGTATTGATCCTCAGGAGAATCATTCAGCTGGCACAGAGTGACAGAATGACAAGTTGGATCTCACAGGACTGCCAGGCACAAGGAGGCTGGATTGACACTGAATGTGTCTGAGAAAACATGCTTTTCTTTGTGCGGAGGGATGGCTGGAGCTGCCCTCCAATTAAAGGCTGGTTGCCATTATGCTGTGGTTCCTCCTGCCATTCAAACATCTCAGAATGATTTTGTCTCTGCTGCAAGCCCTTTGGCGGGCTAAAAGATTAGGGTAGATCACATGACGTTTGGCTAATCTGCCGCTACGTTGGTGAGTCCACTGAAAAGGCATAAGTGCTTTGAAGTGTAGCACAAGCGCTAATCTTATGAGAGGCATTTAGTTGCCCTCATGGCCACTCCATGCTTCACCCTCCACTTCCTGGACATGATCTCCCTCCCAGCCTCTCTGTGGAGAGCAAAGATTTTAGAGCGTAGCGCTCTAGAATCTTTGATGGAGGGTGTGTTATCAGGTTAGTTGCCATGACGCTGATGAGAGCAGTGTGGTCCTCCAAGTCAGCATGACAGATGACACCCCTCTCTCTCTCCATCCTCCGCTCCTATAATTTGCAGCACTCTCTCTCTCTCTCTCTCTCTCTGTCTTGGGAGGGGTCCTTACAATCAGGGTGTGCACAGCAAGCAGGCAGCAGAGATGGGCTCTTCACCCCACAGTAGAGATGCTGGGCAGGAAAGACCGTGTTTATTCGGAACAATTTCAGCCATGGTTGTCTATCTGTGTGTGTGTGTGTGTGGGTGTGTGTGTGTGTGTGTGTGTGTGTGTGTGTGTGTCCGTCCTTTTCCTCACAAACAATTCTTCATCTCCTCTCCACCGCTGAGAATCAGGCAGTGTGCAATGCAGGCAGCTCAGAAAGAGACGTCAGCTCGATGCGATTCCTCACCCCCCCCCCCCCCTCACCCGGCGTGCTTTAGCGGGCGGCGGAGCGCAGGAAAGCGCTTGACATGATCCTGATACGCCCGTCACTGCAGTGCAAACACAGACGCCACAATGCCAGGCTGGCCGTGTCAGGATAACGGGCCTTAGTGTGCATGCCTGCAAAAATACCCTCCTTATGCCAGGGGTACCAACACTGCCTAATGTCACCCTAATAATCCCCTACCTGGCACAAGTCGAGACAGTTAGTCATCATCCGTATTGGGAAAGAAAAAGGACAGTCTTTCCCATCATGTAGCATAGAATTTAGCGATCATTTTGTAGTAGCTATTTCCGATATTTGTGTGCGGCCAAACTACCAATGTATTTCTTGTACCAGAAAATGGAACACAATGGTCTTGTAATTCATACTCTAAATGTCATCAGCCACTGCAACATCAATTTTGATCCTTTCTACCATGAGACATAACTCTTTCTATTGGTTGTTTTCTCTCATTTTCTCGTGCTCCATGTTTTCGTTGGCTCTTGTCTTGTGTGGTGCATGCTCTTTGTGTTGGGTCGGGTGGTCCTGGCTGCATTGGTAAGTTCTGGGTCAATACTCTGCTCCTGATGCAATGCAGACGAGGTAGGAACATTTGAACCCATTTTACAGAAGCAAAAGAAGCAAAGTGTCTGCTACTGAGATATATGCTTTGCCAAGGTGCTCCAGGATCTACTGTGGAGAGAGGATGAGGGAAGTATTTAGAATGTGTGTGTGAGTGTGTGGTAAGACCAGCAGTGAGACACAAGTGAGACAGACAGAGATAATATTCCTAATGCTATTTTCTATGTAATGCACTGTTAAAATGTCAGAACAACAAATCCTACATCCTCATTTAAACAAACTACTATAGTCACCACGGTAGTTGTAACATAGCAGTTTTAATATGGCCTGTTTGCTTGGTAATGTGCTTCCTCTGAATCAACTGACTGACTGCTGTTGTTCTCTTTTATTAGGTTAATGCCCCTTCTCCTGTATAATTTGATGCTTCTGAAACACATGCATGGCTCACACCTTAATCCTATTCACACCAGACTGCGACACAATAGACTCTTAACTAAAGAGAAGCAGTGTGGGGCCACTGACTCACATCTGATCAATGGCAGCTGTAATGGCTTGCTGTTCTAATTGTAATGTTTACAACAGAATCCCCATCGCAATGATAAAATCTAGCAATGCAGAATTTTCTCCCTCTGAGCTGTGAGATCAATTCAACTTTCTCGCTGTACTTATTGACAAACCCAGTATTATCACTAGACACAATTAGCTGCATAAAATATTGGTAGTTTGATTTTTTTCTAGTCCCCAAAATATGATACTTATTATAATATCACAGAAGGTTTTATCTGTGGTATAAATCCCATATGGGAAATGATAAAAGAAAACAAATATATGTTGCCAAATGGGACATGCTCTGTGCCTATCGACCCTTCAGTCGGGTGTCAGACAAGAACAAAATGATTTCATTCTAATAAATGAAAACAAATGATACACCAGCAAAAGCACAATCAGTCCCCACCTCCCTGCCCACCACAACAGCATGTCTTAGCATGTCTCCCTCCCTCAGATGTTGTTCAGACACCATCACATTTTGAACTTGAGTGGATTTTTATTTTGTAGCATAGGCTGGAGAAACACAGGCCAGAAAAGAGTTAATTATCAAACTAAGAGTCTTTGCCATAGCGAACAGCTTAATACAGGCCAAGGCCACACGCATGGGATGCTGGATTCTTTGTTCAACTATTTGTCTGACGCATGGTAACCACGGTAACCTTTTTTTTTTGCAATGGGCCACTCTCCAGTCTGCATGCCTCTTAATCGATGTCTTCCTCTCTCTCTTCTCGCCTTGGCCGCATCCCTCCGAAGATGTCTATGTGGCAGGTGGGTGATTTTCCTTACTTCTTTTTCCTCTTCTTTCTCCTGCTCTCTCTCTCTCTCTCTCTCTCTCTTTCTCTCTCTTTCTCTCTTTTTTTCTCTCTCTTTTCTTCCCATTACCCCTCCACCTTCTCTCTCCCTTCATGTTTCAAACTGATTCTTGTGAAGGGACTGTGTGTATGTGTCTCCCGTGGGCCTGCAGAATGGTAAGTGGGGCTCTGATGGCCAACTGGGATCCAGGTATGGAGTACAAGGTATAAAAGCTCATTTGGTTGTTGTCTTGCCTAAGCGGTTTACTGAAGGCACGGTTGAACACAGACCGGGTGGGAATGAGTTTGCCCATTACCCAGGCCATTACACTGAGCTCAGGCCGGTCCCCCATTATTTGCAGAACCCAGAGGTAAAGAATGCAGCAGCAATATGCACATAGGAATATGTAACAGCCCCCGTTGTCAGAAAGGCATAGATGCACACATATGTGTGCGCACACACACACACACACACACACACACACGCACACACACACATATGCACATGGACACACACACACGCACCCACACAATACTTACCCAATATATGCACATATATATGTGCACACCCAAGTGAACACTCTATGTAAAACATGCAATCTAAAACTGGGACACATACATTCAGACAGAAATGCTGTCCATTTCCCCCAAATTGCATTGTGTGCTCGGGGGACAGAGGGTAAGTACCGTGGACAAATCACATTCTACGTCTCCCTCACATTTCTCAAATGCACAGGATAGTGTCACGGCAGGTAAAATACGGGTCCCATTATAATTCATTCCTCTTGAGGTCTTGTATTATTTTCATTAAAAAGGGAAAAGCCATGTCACTAAAGAGGTATGCGGGTAATAGGGTATGAGATGGGCTTTGCATGAGGCTGGCTGGAGTGCAACATGAAATCTAACTTGTCTTTTTTTGTTGATGTGAAACACTTGCAGCCAAAGTGGTTATTGCTGGGAGAGAAATTT
Source organism: Alosa pseudoharengus (assembly GCF_046254945.1). Lineage (NCBI taxonomy): Eukaryota > Metazoa > Chordata > Actinopteri > Clupeiformes > Clupeidae > Alosa > Alosa pseudoharengus. The sequence continues at coordinate 5,267,057 of NW_027468664.1, read as the reverse complement.
ATTTTAATATAGCTTGGCAGACCTAATGGGAATATTTGGTCCCGTTATCCCTGTTAAAATGAATATCCCATTACAGAATGTGTTATTTTTGTCTGTCCTGATGATTATGTGACACTTTTTAGGGGAGGGGAGGTTATGATAAGTTAGCACGTCTGTGGGCACCTAAGCACCTAACATCAGTAATCACTGTCTCTATACTTTAATTTCGGTAAAAAAAATTCTGCTTCATGTGACAGGCAAAGCATTGCAACCATCTAGGTTGAGAAAATGCTTTATTTTGAGAAACTCAAACTCCCATAAACCTCCTCTCTCCTCCTGCCTCTGCTCCCCCATGCCCCCTCCCCCCCACCTCAGTGCTGTGGGCATCACTGACTCTGGTGATGTCTGCGTGTCAGTGAGACCAATACAGAACACCCCCTTTCCCATGATCCCTTTCTTTGTGCTGACTGTGCTCTTGTTTTCCCTCAAGGTCTTGCGCACCTGATGATGGCCGACCAAGGTATGGGTTTGCTTTCCTTTTCTTCCATACCCCCCCTCTTTGCCTCCATCATATGCCTCCATGCCTCTATCCTTCCTCCCCTCCTCCCCTCCTCCCCTCCCTCCCCCAGTCCTCTCCATCTCTCCCCTCTCACCGCTGGTAGCAATGTCCCCGGGGAGCTGCTTTCTTTCCGACTTGGTGCTGATGAGTCGATGGATGGTTTGGTCTCTCCTTTCTTATTGTTTTGATTTCCTCCCTTCCTCAGACAGCTGCTTTCATGCTCTTCTATCAAATGTCTGTTTTGTTTTTGTTTTTGTTTGCTTTTCTCTGTGTGTTCCTGTCGTCTGCGGTTGAACGTCTCTCTCCGCTCTCGTCTCTTTGTGCCCCGTGTTGAGGGAAGTATGTCTCACACCAGTGGAGTTGGAATGGCAGTGGTTAGCTCTCTGGGAGACTATTTGCCCTTGTCTGTGTGTTTGTGTCCTCTCCTCCATTTTGTGCTCTCCACCTTTCCCCCATTCCTCCTCTAGCATGCCCCTCTCCTCTCTGCTCCCCCCTGCTCTGCTTGCTCCTTCCCACTCTGGCCGGTGCATGGTGTGGGTAATGAGACAGCTTGACATTTCCTTACTCTTTTAATCTTACATAAGGTCACAACTCTCACTGTTGCCTCTTTCCTCTTCTTTGTGTGCTCCTTCTCTCTGTCTCTCTGGAAATTGTCCTCTGGAACACACTGTGTCTATACCATAGGTAAAAGTAAAGGTACTTATATATTTCTTTTATTCCTTAACATATATGACTGTACGCTTGCCATGTATATTCCTGTCCTTCTGGCTTTATACATGTGTTTGTGCCCTATGTGCTGATGGTCAATTGATTCTGTGGTTTATCTAAAACGTGGGAGAGGAGGACTGACAAAAGGTAGGTGGGTCTCCCTGGAGATATGAACGTTGGGTTTGACGTCAGTTGTCCATGTTCTCCTGTCAACACCAATATGCCACTGTACATTTGATTATGCAGTTGAGACCACTAGTCATATTCTAAATTGGAATCTTTCCTTGTGTGTTTAATGGTTCTGAGTTGGCTCCCAAGCCTCCAGAAAAGGGAACACCCTCTCACAACAGCAGGTTAATTAGATCACACCAACCTGCCAGGGGACTTAAATCACATAAAAAGAATTTCCATGTGTCTGTTGGGTTGGATGTTTTTTTTTAACCTGCCAGGTGTGTCTTTCCTCGGATTGCAATGGAAAAAAAAACACTGAAACGAAGGTGTGAAGCATTTTGCTTTTTAAATTAAATATGCAGTTCACAAATAGTGAAGTTAGTGTTCCATGCACATTGTTGCTCTTTAAATGGTGTTTATATGATGGTGCGGTGGGATGCGGCCAGCTTGTCTCACACAAAAAGGTAAGAGCATCACACCACATGAGTTTCCCATGACAACCATTCGCCTCTGCTGGTCACCGCGGCAACGCTCAGGGGGAGCTGCGGCTCACTGGGCTGCGCCTCGTTGCGCTCATACCACTGGCCAGCGGAGCCCCATGACCGAGGTGAGTACAAGCCCGCTCCTCTCTCTCTCTCTCTCTCTCTCTCTCTTTTTCTTTTTTTCTTTCTTTCTGTGGCCACCTGCATTCCTGCGCCCAGCATTCGCAATCCCCCCCCCCCCGCCCCCCCTCCCCACGGCAGACACTGCACATGGCATGCTCTATGCACACGGCCCCATGATGCACAGTGTGGGCCTCTGTCTCGTCCACCTCTCACATCCTACACGTATACATTGTGAGGGGAGGGCACCAAGGATGTTGGGGAGCAGGTAGGTGCTGTGTATTTCATTCAGTGTCCAGGATTTGTGTGTGTGTGTGTGTGTGTGTGTGTGTGTGTGTGTGTGTGTGTGTGTGTGTGTGTGTGTGTGTGTGTGTGTGTGTGTTGGGGTTAGACTGAGAGGTTTGGCTTGCCTGTCTGTCTGTGTCTTCTAATGCCCATATGTGTCTGAGAGCATGTCATCCCTCTGTGTTCTCAGGAGATGTTCTCAGAGATATGTTTTTGTTGAGAGAAATGTTTTTATTTCTTTGTTTGTTTGTTTGTTTTTGGTCTCCATTCTTCACAGAGGACTTGGTTTTATATGTCTCTCTACAATGGAGTGAAATAGGCCATGTACCGTGTGACTGCACCACCTCAGTTCCATCCAATGAATTCGTTTCACCTTCAGAGTAGATTTATCTTCGTGATTTTGTGTGTGTGTGTGTGTGTGTGTGTGTGTGTGTGTGTGTGCACGTGTGTGTGTGTGTGTGTGTGTGTGTGTGTGTGTGTGTGAGACATTTGGGATTTATTTTCACCTTAGTGTTAATGAAGAAAACATACTTTTTCCATAACAAGGTAGTAGATGCAAATGAGTTGGCGCTCACATTTACTAAACGTTTGAAGCTCATTTCTCACATTGGGGAGAAAAGGTGCTGGTGAAATCATGAGCAGTTAAATAGATGTGCATTACTTAATCCCCACACAGCCTGGCAGAGAGCATGCTTGCCCTAAAGCTGACAGAATAGTGTCAAAGCCAGTTCAGTTTCACGTCAATGAATGTGCAGTTGAAGAAATGTAAAAAAAAAATAAGTATGAGTGAAGATGCACTCATACATGGATTGAAGATGCACTCATACATACATATCCAAAGACTCTCACACATAGGGTTAAGTTGTGTTAGTGCGTATTCTTATAGCCTAATATATTTTGTAGATATATAAAACAGAATGATAAAATGTGGCATTGTTTTATTCATCTTTTTGATGCCTTAAAAGTCAATACACATTATTCAGTGATGGAATGGCTGCTGCATAGTTTCGATGTAAACTACCCTCTACCCTCGGTCACCTTGTCTTGTGGCGGTGCACCCATGAATTCACTGTATTATTTAACTACAGAAGACCAAAACATATCTTTTAAGATATGCAAAACTATGCAGTGTCTTCCCCTCTCTAGGTTTTCTCGTCTTTTTTCTGCCCCTTCTTCTTCTTCTTCTTCTTCTTCTTCGGCCTCTTCTTCTATTGACGTTTGTTTGCGCACTTGTGTGGATTCAGATGTGTAGATGAGTCTCATTCTTTTGCTGTGGAGTTGAAAGGCAGAGGACAGAAGCTTCTGTCTTCCAGAGGCCTCTTGGTCGAGGCTGCTTCAGCTGCCTCAGCTGAGCCGCTCTCTGAGTGGCTGCCTGTGAGCGTGTGCAGGTGGGACGGTGCTTTTGCCAAATTAGAATACATTAAGCCTAATTGACATTCCGTGATACAAGAAAGCTGGCAGTTTTATTATTTACAGCTAATCTTCAGGGTTGCAAAGCATGCACCTGTCTAAATGGGGATGGGGGGAGGGGGGGTGTCGTGAGTCGTTTTCCCGTCGCCAACACTCACTTCCCCATTGTTGGGTCCTTCAGGAAGCCACATTGAGTCGCTTTCTTAGCGTCAGATGAGAGTGGGGATTGGACACGGGAGGCATTAACAACTTCCCCCACCACCTCCACCACCTCGGATTTCATCATTCACTTGCATCCTTGTCATTGGCGTGGAACGGGACGAGTTGAAAGCTGGCATGTGACGTGTTGATCAATACACATTTAAAATCCCATTACGCTTGGCATGGCAATTCTGATGCCTCGTTAATGTAATTACAAAGGCGGAACAGGCCGCTAAATTACTCCCAAAATGAGGCGCTGCCACATCACAGTCCATTCATGCTCTGAAAACCCCATTGAGGTGAAGACAAAAGCTAGGACATTTATGGGCAGGAAGGGAGCGGAATGAATGGGCTAGTTGAACATGGTGGTTCAGCAGTCTCTCCATTACACTGTAAAAGCACCACACCCTCATACGCTCCATCTTTACAGCACCGTATTACACCATGTTGCATCCGTGGCAGTGTAAGCGTGGTATTATATCTATCTGTGGTGCTCTTTTAGCTGGTAAATAGAGATCATCAGGAAAAAAAGTTCCTCTAACGCTAAATGTCAGTGAGGGAACCTCTCTCCATAATCTCCTTTGTGCCGTTATTGATACCGCATGACTCAAGCATCCCCACATTTTCATTCTCAAGCAGCTCCTATATGTCTTAACGTTGGCTGTTACATTTTTGTATACCACCACTGATTTTTTTTCATTCATATGAAAATAAAATACTTTAAACAGTAAACAGTTCAGAATCAGAGAAACTAGTTGTTGTGTCGCTCAAAACATCTTCTGCATCAATTGACTATTTACAACATTTGCATATAAAAATATATGTTAGGAAAATAGCTAGAGTTAAGCAGGGGGAAAGTGAGTTGGTTGCATTATTGTCACCTAATCATCTTTGTCAATGAATAAAAAAAGCTATGGGACATCCTGTGTCTTAATTTGTGCTGCTGTCACATAAAGACCCACATCTGATGATTTCATTTAGCACACGATGCGACACAAGGACCAAGACCTTATGCAGCAGATGGTTATCTATTTGATACGGTAGTGTTGACAGCATGTTGCACAAAGTGGTGTGATTTCCAAAACAAATTATATCAGGGCCTTTTTCATGTTTGATACATGAGGACTGACATTGTATGATGATTTGTATCACATATTTATAGAGGTTCATTGTTGCCTATGCACAGTATACAGACTACAACTACCAACCCAACCTCCAAAAGTCTAGTTGAATTCATGTCATTTGTCGATAAAGCACTCATGAAACGATTTGAATCGCTTTTTCCATGCTGAAGAGATAGGTAGTCAACATCACAGAAGAATAAATGTTATTTTTTGTTCCTGTAAGTTACATTTAAGTCACAATTGGCAATTAAGAGATTAAAGTGCTCTCTTTTTGCCACTGTTAGGGAATCACTTATTTAAAAGACATTGCCCTTACGTTATTATCTTGTCTACCCTGATACTCATTCACATTAAAGTTCAAAGGCATTTCTCAGGAAGAGCAAAAATTCAAAGGCAGGCTGCCAAGTGGAACTGACGTAGCTTAGCTTAAAGAGGCTTTTTCAGACAACCAAAAAAAGAGAAATCATTTCCTTATGGAGCAGGCTGGTGTGTGTGTGTGTGTGTGTGTGCGCGCACACGTGGTGTGCTTGTGTGTGCACCATTTATTACAGCCTTCAGGACTTCAAACTCCGTATCTCTAAACTGCCAGCACTGTGTGAGACCTTATCGCAAATTGGGCACCAGTTTCCCTCAGACCCAATGTTCCAGTTGAATTGGATCAGGATATTTTACTTCACTTTCACTGGAGACTTAATAAGGGGTTATAGATCAAAACATCCGTGAAGCAGACTTACGAGCAAACTACCCCCAAACTACTAATGACTGACCAGTCCTTGGGCACTAGCTATCTTATACATTAAAATGTGAACTCTAAATTATTTTTATGAAATACCCTATTGGTATGCCTCAATGAAAATTTCACATGAAAATCATTTGGGGTCTTTTAATATTGATGGCCTCATTGTCACTGATTCATTTTAGCTGGAGGGCAATGTACAGGCCTACAAAAATTCCAGTCCAGTAGTCACCATTTTGATATGCCTTCAAAAGAATTCATGGCATGGTGTACATGTTTTGAAGTGAAAGGGCATTTGCACAGATAAAAAACTGATCATATCACGCATCACAGTTAACATAAAGCACACTTACTATGTTTTAACGAAATCCAAGTCTGTGACACTGCCTCCCAATTCAATTTTCAATTCAATGAGCTTTATTGGTATGACTGTAAGTGTTACAATGTTGCCAAAGCAGTAGTTACATCAAAAAATTAGCAATTAATAATAATAATAATAATAACAATTGACATGGACTATGAAAAATAATAAAAATAATAGAACATTAGAGCCTCCCTCTCTCTTAATATGGCTCCATCCCACCATCCCCCGGTCTAGTACAGCGCTGATAGGCCAAGCATCCTGACGCTTAGCAGGGGTGCTGTGAGATCTTGTGTTTCTACTGTCTTGTGGTTGTGTCGGGAGCTGTGCATGATTTGTCCAGTCTGAAAGGCAGCAGGACGGCCCTGCGTGTCTTGTGGTTGTGTCGGGAGCTGTGCATGATTTGTCCAATCTAAAAGGCAGCAGGACGGCCCTGCTCTGACACAGGCGACCCCATTAGAGTTCCAGACGGCACAAGGCTGTGTCTGGACAGGGTGTCTCCTGAAATGCCAAAAGGGCAAAAATATGGGCTTCACTATCGCCTTTCTATGTATGGCCGATCATTGCTAATGAAATGGTTCCCTCATTAAAGGGCCCTAATCAAATCAAAAAGCAATCAGCAGATGTCATTCACTAGCTTTTGGAAAGGGGTTTTCATTTTAGCGCTTGGAATGATTTCATGATAGGTCTGCTTGGCCACAGTGCGCCGGTTTGATCTCAAATGTCATTAAGCAGGGCCAATTGTAAATGTATTATAGGCCTCAATGAAATGAATTTTGAATTGATTTCTCCAGTATGAGTTGCTCAGTTTGCAGGCTCTGAACAGTTGGCCTTCTTGAAATCAAGGTGCATCACTGTGTAATACAAGATAATCATTGGTGTGTGTGTGTGTGTGTGTGTGTATGTGTGTATGTGTGTGTTTCGCAGCCGTATTGACTTGCGCTTATTCTCACAAAGTACAGATGGCGTACAAAATTGCCCAGGCAAATAGTAAATAGCACAGCCCATGGCAGTGGCATTTTGAAACATCAAAACACATTGTCTCCAGGTCTGCAAGCTTGTTCAGCAAGTACAGTGAACGCAGCATGGATATTGGCTCACAGCTGGTGCTTCCTGTATAGATCTGGAGCTGGTCTGTACTTAAAAGGCTGTTGAAAATAACTCCTTCAACCTCCATCCACCACCCTCCACCCTCCATTTTCCTTCCTCACTCTAAAAGTCCATAATGAAAGAGTGGTATGGATTTTTAGAGGGGCTGTCTTTCCAGGAAAAGGATGGACATATATGTGTATAGATTACATGGCCTGTATAGCATTTGTATTGAATAACGTTGTCATAGCTAAATTGTAGGCGGTGGAGGTTCATCACAACCAGTGGCTTTCTGTATTACCTTTCAGCATTATTCAGTAGTTGGTCTGTTATTGAGTGTCATATATGTTCCACCATAAATACCTCCCCAGTTGCAGACCACTCAGTAAAGTAATTTATTGTAGGTGTGATGGGAAATTACTGTTCCAATCATGTGTATTTATAAAGAGTCAATATGTTCTTTTGAATCTAAGTAAACCTCTGCTTTAGTGCTTTAGTCAATACTGAACCAACTATAATAATAATAATAATAACAATAATAATAATAATATAATACTGTAGAAGCAGCCTCATATTAGATCACTATAATGGTATATTAACATCCTAAATGAGGCTACCAGTGCGGTCAGTTTTGTGCTACTGTTGTGGCCTTATAGACCCTTTCAAGAGAGTTCCATTATCAGCATCATAGTTGGCCCCACAAGACTTCCTTTTTAACATTCCATATGTTATCTTAATGCAGAGGAAGTAGATTGGGGCCCAAATAGAATGTTCAAGCATTGTTTTTGTTTACCTTGTTGAAAGGGTCTATTAGGAGTAGAAATGTCCCTGCTGAGTCACTGGCCTGTGTAACTCCTCTCAGGCTGCTCTGCCCTATGCCGAGTCCGCTGGCACAAATGTCACGGCCTTTGACACGCACACTCCTCCCAGGGCTGCCGTGGGAGCGCCGAGATGTGCGACGTGCTGACCGGCGGTGACATTTGGGAGCGCGGTGATGGACGTCTGGTTGTTTAATCGCACTGCCTCACTGACTTCGCCCCTAGGATCAGCTAGTGCCGAGATGACTCTTCCTCAGAGCAGAGCAGCAGGTTGTATGGCCAGAGAGGCATATAGACATGGATGACAGCGAGGGGAATTAATATAGAAACAGATGGGAAACCACTAGCTTCAGACTAACAGTCTTCTCTGTTTGTTGCACAAAAATGGTAGCTCAGATGTTAGCGATGAATAGCGATCAAATACGGAAGAAGAACAAGAGAACGGAAAAGGTTGAAAAGCCCTTGGAGGGAAGAGGGAATATGGAGGGAAGAGAGGAATCCTGAGAGGTGTGGAGATGAATGGCCAACCGACACGTCTGTGCCCCAGGTGAGGGCCACCGAGGGCCGAGACTCCCGAGAGCCCAGATCAATGTCCTCCCATTGATTGCCCAGAGTGACAAACGTGACAGAAAGCTGTCAGGGAGAGAGATGGATGGAGGTATGAGGGATAGAGAGATGGGGAGAACGCTGAGAGGGAGTGGTGGAAATGGAGGTGAAGATGGAGGAAGAGATAGAGCGAGAGAGATGAGGTGAGGCCAGGGGGTGAGGGAGAGATGGTTGGGGGATGGGAACCAGCGCCTTGCCCCTGAACTGATTGTCTGTTTCATTTTCTCGGGGAGTAAATCTGTCCTCGGCCACCCCTTATCAACATCCATCTCCTGGCCACTCACCTCACGCGGGATTGCTTATCCTCCTGGAGAGTCATTTATAATCAAATGAATTTATGAGTTTCATTACTTTGTGACACAATAACTGGTCTAACGCCATGATTTATAGCAGGATTAACAGTTGGATGTTTTGCATATGTGCAAAAAAGGGCTGTGCCATCTAATTCTGTTGCAGCTCCAGCGCTGAGCGCCATAGTGTGACCTTTTGAGTGATTAAATTTGCGTACACACACAAACACCCGCACACACACACACACACACACACGACACACCCATGCACACAGAAAGACAGACACACACACAAATAACTTTGTAACCTCTGAAAGTGATGAGGGCTGACAGCTTGTGTATTGAAATCTGTAAATATGCATGAGAAAGGCTGCTAAGCATTTCCTCTTCACGCTCAATGGCTTGCCAGGAGAGAAAAGGGCTTGTGGGTTGTGATTCACTTTCTCGTGAGTCACAAAGCCTCTACACTCGCTGCACCTCACTTCCCAGCGAAGCCAGAGGAGGGTGAGAAAGAGCAGACAGACAGACCTACAGACAGACGGTCAGAGAGACAGACAGACAGACAGACAGACAGACAGACAGATGGTCAGAGAGACAAACGGTCAGACAGACAGACGGTCAGAGAGACAAACGGTCAGACAGACAGACCAGAAATGGAACGGTGAACAGGCTGAGCACAGCCGCCTGGGCTGTCTGAGTCGGTGTGTTTTGATCCTCGCCCCCCTCCCCTCTCGCTTGTTTGTGTTTGGCTCTGTGTGCAGAGGTGTGATAGGCTCCTGAGAGGGAGCTGTGGCTTGTCCTCTATGCTGCTGACCTGCCAAATCCACGGCGGTCAGCACCCTGCCGTCCCCCAGGCTGCGGGGGAGGTTTGTTAACCTCAGACCTGCTGGCCCACAGGGGCCAACATGGCAAAAGGTACTGTAGATCTGCAAGATCAGGATTCTCCATGCTCAACTTCTTTTTTAGCCTGAGGTGGCTTTCTCCTTCATAACAAATAACTTGCTTATTAGGTCAATTAAACTGGCAATATGATTGGTTGACATGGAAACGTTAATGCCTTTAGCCTTTTTCTTTTAATTAGATTTTAGAATAATGCTGAATTCAATTGCCTTTTGTTACAATAACAAGTGGGTACATTACAGTTTAATTGTAATCTCAGTAGTGGCCACCTTGGTAAGGGTCAGAAATAGGCAGCATTAATCCAATACCTCATATTTTCTATACCTTGTTAGAATCAATCCCTCAACTCTCAACCTTATCACATATACTGTTCTAAACCATGCTAAGCTCCTGCAAATTACATCAAATCTCTTTACCTGAGATTCTTTTAATGATACGGCCAAGACTTTTTACAAAGTAAAATCAAGAGTGCCCAAGCCAAGAAAGAGATTTCTGTTGCTATGGCTGATGTCACTTCTCATGCATGAGCTCGCTTTTGTAGTGCCCTCAGTGATTGGCTGATGAGTGACAGGTTTGTCATGTACAGTAAGTGGTTTAAAAAAAAAAAAAAACATTGTGATGTGGAATTACAGAATTACATTTTCTTTTGTTTGGGATTTAGGAGTCCTCTAGATTATTTCTTAGTTCTCCCAGGGTAAGGTTTTTACTTTTAATGTTGAGTTGCTTTGTGAATTACACTTCGTCAAGAACAAAAATGTAAGTTCCAGTTAAGACATGCCAATTATTTTTAGGAGTTTCTCCAAAACTGACACACATAGGGACTGTTTGTGGTAGGACCTACTTTTGGCCTCACGATGCTTTGTTAAACCAGCACAGACTTCTATCCCCCAACCTGGGATACTTGGTGCCAGTAAAGGATACATATGTGCATACAATCCTTGTTAACCAATCAGCTTCTTATGACCTGAAAAGAAAGTGACAGTTTCATCAAGCTGCTCGGACAGAGCACCGGTCTGTACAGGGGTTAGTACATTAGGGGTGCGGTGGAGTGTGAGATACAAAGCTGTGCTCCGGGGTGTGGGTTAGGGGTGTGGTGGAGTGTGAGATACAAAGCTGTGCTCCGGGACCGCTTGTTCCCGCACTCTTCTGGAGAAACTGGGCCGGATCATTAGGACAGAAATCAGATGGTCAGACACATGGAAAATATGGAGAACTAGCAAGCCAGAGTTTCTGCAATGCAAAATGTATGTATGCGTTTTAACAACAGTCCTAAAATGGTCAGCTTTTCAACCCAAACAATGTAGCACACAGGGATTCTGAACACTAAGACAACATGTTTTTTGCTGAGTCCAATTGTTTTTGGTAGTTTGCTCAGCAACATTAATTAGTTATGTTGTTAAATTAATGATAGCCTATCTTTCAACAATAGAGAAGATGTAAGCACTCCGAATCCATCTCCATTCTATCTTCCCTGCTGCTCTCGCCTATTAGGCTGCAAAAGCACCTGCTGTCATTGACAAACACCATTTCAAAACATACATTCTGATGTTTACATATGTCTGCATAATAGCACCTTGACTAGAAGAATAGCGGTGCCATTTAGATCCTTATTTAACCCATGCATTTTTTTAATGTAATATTTATAGTAAGCATTTTCCACCTGAGCCATCTCCTTATGTTTCCTGAGTTGAGTCATGTGTGCACCACAGCGGCTCTCTAATCTGAGTGTATCCACCCAACACCCTGCTGTTTCCTGCAGAGACAGTATCCAGTCTGGAAATGGATTTGCTTCTTTCTATTCTGCACACACCCAGCCATCTCCTCCAACCGCATCCTGTTTAAAATATGTCCTCCACTTCCTGGCTGCCACTAATTAAGAAAGTGTGCATGCAAATGTAATAAATCCTGGTAAATTGCACTGATTTTTAAATACAATTAGTTTGATGTACTGGGTCCCATTTTTACAAAATTCACAGAGGAATTCGCAATCTCTCTACGTGGCATAACGCTATCGTTTCCCCACACTTAAAACTGTTTAAAGGTGACAGCCAACACTGACAGAAATAACACGAAAGCTAGCTACCAACAGCCAATCCATGTATGGGCGTCATTCCAGGACGAGTGTGCCTCCTCTGCATTCGCCCTGAAAGGACAGTGTCAACTAAAATTGAGATCAATGTCAATTTTATTGATCATAAAGCCCATCCCAGGGCTGCACCTGTGGCTGCGTGCCGAGCAGATTGCGCTTTTAACAGGAGTTCCACACATTACCCTCCTAATCTCACTGTAATGGGATGGTGAAAGGCCGGTGGCTGTAAAACACTCCTTTTACTCCCCCTTCTCTCTCTCTCTCTCTCTCTCTCTCTCTCTCTCTCTCACATTTGTGTCACCTCTTGAGACACCCCTCCCTCTCTGTGTCTTCTCTCTGCCTCTTCTTCTCTTGTGTGGCCCTCGCTCTATATCTGTGAGTCACCTTGAACTGTAGCCCTCTTCTGTGGATGCCAAATGCCATCTGCTTTGGGTGTTGCCTTGTGATTGCCCACTCGCCCTGCCCACTCGCCCTGCCGCCCAGACGGGGACAGTATGGACTCCTCGTGCCACTCCGCTAACCCTGCTGCTTAGACAGCAACTCTGTTCTACATGCTGTTCTATGTATAACTTCCATATAACAGTGTGTGTGTGTGTGTTGTGTGTTTTGTGTGTCTGTGTGTGTGTGTGTGTCTGTGTGTATCTGTATTCACAGTCATGTGTCTGTACTTGTCTAATAAGGACAAACAATACCATTTTCTCAAAGGACGTTTGAAATATATTTTCTCTGAACCTTTAGCATACAACCCCCATTATCGTCATTGTTATGATGTACACATATTGCTTATGTATGTAAAACCTTTTTTATTTGGCACAATGCTGAAAGGGTTGCTTTGAGTTGTTTACTGCATCTTGCCCAGTCCCTCATGAAACACTTCTAATTTTGTGTGCTCTATTCAGCTGCAGTTGAGAGCTACACCGGGCTCATTTAATGAATCTGAGACAAAGGAGTTTCATCATCCCACTGGAGCTGTTGTCCTGGAAACCGAGAATGAATTTTTTAAAATTGAATGTTCTCATTGGCATCGGAGCCGGAGAGCACTTGAGCATTGTCGCAACTGGCAGAGAGGTCGCTTAGTAATGCAGAGCCAAGACCATCACTCTGTCTGTGATTCAGAGTGTGAATGAGTCAAGCCAAAATCACAAGGTTGGGGTGGGTTTGGCAGTGCTTATATGTTTTTCCATTTCTGCATGGATTTGAGCGGGAGAAAGAATATAAATGCAATAGAATGACGGTACTGGCACCAGCAATTCATTGTGACTGTTTAGTGGTTTTCTCATTTTGGCTGTGTTTTTTCATCAGTAGTTACAGTTGGATAGGTCGCTCTCAAACGGGGCTCTTTCCTACCACCCACTGTTCTTTAAATTTCCAATGAAGATTATACCATTTTCAGTGTCTTATCAATTGTTTTAGCTTAAATTAAGAGTTTTAGTGAAAGAAAATTATGATGGAACGTCAAGCCGATTCTTTTAATGAAGGTTTCCAATAATCCATATTCATTTCTGTGCTTTGATGTTGTGTTAATGAATTGGAGGGATGAGCTGTGTGCAAGTGACAATGAGGTCCTCACTTCCCTCCTCATGATAAGAGCCCAGCGCTGCCTTGCTTGAGTGGATAGCAACCCAATAAATTCACATTTCTACCACAAGTACAACCTGTCAAATTGGAAATATGGAAATTGCTCAGGAGCTTATTGAATCACAAGCTTAGAAAAAAAATACATCAGCACAGTGATTGGTACTTTTAAATGCCTTAATGCCACACACGTACCGAATGAGCTTTAGAGAGGTAGTTGGTGCAGAATAAATTTTAGTCAAACTGCTGGTGTATTTTCCTCACAGGACTATACTGGCATACATACATCTTCAGTGGCCATACAGATTGAATCGACATAAAGAATATTCATGGCCAGTTTTACCTTTGTAACAAGGTGATAATAGAGATGCTAGATGTGACCTTGATATGTCTTTCCAGTCACCTGGTTTATCTCTCACTGGACATGTGGTTATGCATCTCTCCATCTGTTTACATTTTTTATCTGATGGAATGTAGAATACTAGATTTAAGATTTTGGTCACACTTTACTGGGATAGTTCGCCCACGGACTATGTACACATGCTCAGATTATCAACAAGCCATCTGTTGACACTCTGTTAACTACAATTTATGGTTAAGGTTAAAGGTTAGAGGTTGGTAAAGGTGATATTCAGTATTTATTCAACAACAATTTCACATAATGACCTTGAATCTTAACAGATGATCTGTTAAAGTCCCTGTGGGCGGACTATCCAACTGAAATGTTACCAAGATGTTTTTGCCGAAAGTGAAAGGAGAGGATAGCAGATGGGGTAGTTTGAAATGTCAGACATTTCTGCTGCAGAGTGCTGACCAGTGCTGACCAGTGCTGACCAGGCAATATCCTGACATATATGACAGGAGCATGATGGAACACGGTCCCTGGGTCTGTCTTTTACAACCAATATGCTTTTTTGTGACTAGTCCAGCTGTCGACTAAGACTGAAGTCAAAACACCTATTTGAAATCCATACCATGGACTGACAACTAGTCCTAACAAACATTTAAAGGTAAACTATGCAGGTTTAGGTATTTTTGGCGACTGTAAAGCTCCCTCTAGGGTCACGATATATTTATATTTTACTCTGCTGTTGTAAGTGGCAAACTGCTCGTGACTTATCCCCCCCTGTACACAATGAAATTGACTGTTGTGGAGGTGAAGGATAAACAACATGCAAAAACGATTCAGGATGCTTTTCTTGAAGTTGCATTGCTGGTTTCTCAGTAGCGACTTGCTATGTCTACAGTATGCTGTATAGCTATGCTAGGTGAGCGATTCGCCTATTACAAGTTTGTTTACCATCAATTTGGCTTCATAAAAGTAAAGTGTACCTTTAACTCATATGTTCATTGTCTCTGTATTGTATTACCCAAAGGCACGTATCAGCTTTGTTCGCTACTGATTCCCTCCTTTGCTTTTAGGGGAAATGTTAGAAATACACAGTGCCTGTTGAAACATCAAAAAGTGCAGATGCCAAAAACTGCCTATGCCAAAAACTGCCACTCATCTGAAAAACACCCAGAGCAACAAAGGACCTGTTTGTGTTGCAGTGGGTGTCAAACACAGCTGCTTTGTTTGGTTGTGCTTGTGCAGTCTTGTAATGGTCTAGAATTTTCGGCGGTTGACACCCCAGTTAAAATGTCTGGCGACGATGCACAAGGGAATTGATGAGCAGAGACAGAGGACGCCTCGGCTGCTGAAGTGTCCCTGCGTGGAGGCTGACGTTGTGGTCCAGTTTAGACGTACCCTTCTGCACGCACCCCGGCTCAGTCTTCAAACTGGCAAACCGCGCTCCCTCGGCTCAAATTGGGAATATGTGCTCATCAGCCTACGGACAACCCAAACATCAAGGGTGCGCTTGTCCTCCCAAATGGATTTGATCTGACAGGGCTGTAACTAAACTGAAAAGCAAGAAAAAGATGGCAGAAGAAGGAAATGTGTGTGTGTGTGGTGGTGGGAGAGGCAGTGAAGGGCAAGAAGAGCCAGGGAGAGAGACGGAGAGAGAGACGGAGAGAGAGAAAGTGGTGGAGGGGGGAAAAGTGGGAGGTAGAGAGAACGAGGGGGGGTGGGGGATCTGTTAAGGTGCTGAATTTAGACTGCTGACAGACTCTTCTGAGGCTGCTGGGATATTGCAGTCATTTCTCACTGCCAGCTCTGGCTGCGAGAGGGAGGGAAGAAGGGAGAGAGGGAGGGAGAAAGAGAGAGAGAGGAAGGGAGAGAGAGATATGGTAGCATTTGGGGCTTTCAGAGACTTAGGGAATGGCTGTGCCTGAAGGAGAGAATGCTATACTCAGATGCAGCCTGCAGCCAAAACACACACAGAGACACACACTGAACACACACACACACACTCACATAGGGATGCACCCATCTCCCCACGCTCCCACACTTCTTGCGTACTATCGGATATTGTGTGTGGGTGTGATTGTATACACAATGCCTCAATATTTAATGGACATGTAATGGACTTTGCGCCTTCACCCCACAGGGCCCAGGCCGCGTGTGACCCTGGGGCTCTGACCTCTCCCCCCTCCCGCTCTTTAAATATAAAGGAGTGTGGTGGAGGACGACTGCAGCCAGCTCCCCTACGGGCCTCGAGCGGTGCGCTACTGTGGAGCCAGAGGCTCTATCCCGGCCTGGGGGAGGTGGGATCGGATCCCATGAATAATAGAGAGACGCGCGCGCACGCTTAAAGGCAGTGGGAGAGGGGAGAGGGGAGAGGGGAGAGAGGGGAGAGGGGAGAGAGGGGAGAGAGGGGAGAGAGGAGAGGGGAGAGGGGAGAGGGGAGAGAGGGGAGAGGGGAGAGGGGAGAGAGGGGAGAGGGGAGAGAGGAGAGAGGAGAGGGGAGAGAGGGGAGAGGGGAGGATTGATTGCCCGCAGGTGATGGTGGAGGGATGGTGGTCTGTGGGGCTGAGTGCGTGGCCCTGCTTTCCCGTTCTCCGCGCTGCCCGCAGGGGCTCTGAGGGTCCAGCAGGAGATCCTGGAGTGTGGATGTTGACCCTGGTAGTGATGAGCTCTTTGTGAGGTAACACCGCCACGTCTCCCCTTTAGTGTTACAGGAGGTGGCAGTAAGAGGGAGCAAGTGAGTAGCAGACAAAGCAGACTTCTGTGATGTGCGTCATTAGGAGACACCACTGTCCCCCACTGCTGACCGCTGCTGACCACGTGAGGAGAAAAAACATGTTTTTTGAAGGAGAGCATCCATATCCATATTTGCTAAGTGAATAAAAAACGTTCTGTTGGAGCATTGCACTAAATGTGCAATACAGCACAAGGGCGGAGGGGGGAGAATCAGTCAAAGCAGAAGTCACTCTTTGCCTCTCGTCTGCCTGACACCACCATGAGTCCATCTCAGCCATTCCTCAAACAATTTCTCTGTTTAATGCAGTCAGTGTCCTCTGCGAAAAAACAACAGGAACAAAAATGATTGTTCATCAAAAGAGGAGCAGAGAACAGGGGGATAGAGAGAGAGAGAGAGAGAGAGAGAGAGAGAGAGAGAGAGCGGGTAGCGAGGCTGCAGTTTTCCCTTATCAGACGGATCATTATAAGTTTTATCTCAGCCGCTCGCGCACGCTCGGCCAGCAGAAAACAAACGGCGCTGTCAGGCGCCATGCATCACCCATAATTCCTGCTGCTTTGCGCTCCGTAAACAGCCCCTCTCTCTGCTCCAGCCATGCTGACCTTGGGCGAGAAGAGATAAATATGTGGAATTCATTTGTTGCCAGGGCAACGGCGCTGGGGATGGGGGTGGCACTATGGAGGCTCCCCTTTTAGATAGAGCCCCCCTCTGAGTTATGGCCACTCTGATGGGTGTAGTTTGGGTGTGGGTTTGAGGTACCGGTACTTCACCACTGCCATTTGTCAGCAACTGTGACTGGAAAAGTATGTTGTAACCAGAGCTGCTTTCTATGCTAAAGGTACTGTAGGCATCTTCCTCCAGATATTATTGCTCCTTTTCCTCTGTTAGTCTGTGCCTGTATGTTCACATTGGTGTTAGATATACTTTATCTTGGTACACTGCAGACATCCCAAGTCTCCCGGAAGTTCCGGGAGTCTCCCGCATATTGATAACGGCTCTCTGACGCCCGCAAATTAGATCAAATCTCCCGGAATCTAGAGCGAGCAAAAGCGCGCACGCAAGACCGAGACTTCAAATCACGTATGCATCTGAGTTTAGTGCACACACAACAGAGAGAGAGAGAGAGAGAGAGAGAGGGGTGGTGCGCGTGTGCCTGAAGCAAGACACATCCTGATTGGCATGTTTTGCTAAATCAACCAATCAGTTTTTAATGTAGTCAGGCTTTTATGTCTTTTATCCTGAACGAAATTAATCAGTTCAATGTATCTAGGAACAGGAGCGTCATGGCAGAGTCAGAGTGCCCCCAAAAAATGAACATTTAAGACCCATTTCACATCAGACCACACGATGTGTAGGCCTACCCTTGTCTCATAAGATTAAACAATAATGATACTGTAGTTGCATGCTGCACTGTTTGTACCAGTGACTTATTGCCCATGGCAGGTTAAATGATTGCAAAAGACATGTTGAGGTGAGTTGAACAAGTGTCATTTCATGTGCATATTATTCAGGCCTATACTAGATGGCTAGTTGCCAAAGCTACATGAAAAGACCAAACTACCAAAATCTACATATTTTATTATCAAAATTCCTATCTATAGGCCTTCCTTATTTGGTGTACTGACTAGACATTATTGAACAAACATTCATCTGTATTTCAGTATCTAAGTATACCTATAGGCTACAATATTTTTTTTTTTTTGGGTGTGGGGGCATTACTTTTTGCAGGTTGGGATGTCTGACACTGATGCACACACATACTACATGCACTCATACACACACATACACACACGCACACACACACAAACACACACAGCACAGAGGGAGAGAGAGAAGTGTGTGAGCAGTGGTTGACTCCAGAGGAGAGGTGCTAGGAGGGCTTTGTTCAGGTGACTCAGGGCAGCAGCCCCTGCTGCACACAGCTGCTGTGCTTACACACCCCATAATTAGCTTTCATTTCCTGCTTTTACTGCTTGTCATTAAAATTAAGCCTCCAAGTCACACATTTACTACCTTTCTCAGCAACACTAGATGTTCTTGGGGGAAAGGAGCCACTTAAGCAAATGACTGTTTTGTTGTTTTATTCTATAATTATTTAGGTTTTCAGTAGCTGTAAAGTGGCTTGGTTATAGACAATACTGTTATGTACAATCGACAGGAACTCACAGAATGACTTTAATCACAGTATAACCAAACCTTGTGCACAGTGCACATTGCACAGTGAAAGCAAAAGTGATACTCCCATTCATATGCAGTTCTAATGCAATTGCCATTCATATTCAGTTCTAATGCATGCAAAGTGTGGCTGACTCCCCAGAGCTGATGAAGGAGTAGCTTTACACGGTCATGTCAAAGGGATGCCATTTCCTGGTCATTCTAGAAGTGCCTTCTGGTATGTGACAGCGCAGTAGCCTCAGTGATTAATTGCCTGTCTGTCTGGACACATCTTGAATCGGTTATCAGACAGCATAGTTTTCATAATGTTGTAGAATGATCAGCGTGGCATTTAGAAACTGCAGCTTTTCTTTCCCTGTGGCCCTTCACACACTCCCGTCACACCACATCATGTGTGCCACACCGCACCACCCCATCATAGCACGGTGGACTGCATACCCATCAGGGCAGCAGATATCTCATCATCAAGAAGTACTGAGATTAGACAGGCCTATTCAAATGGCAGCCCAGGGACCGCATGTGGCGCAGAAGCACATGCCGAGTGGCCCAGCCCATGGTCCCGCTAGAGAAAGACCGAGAAAAATCAATTGCGAGTCTCAGAAATTCCTACATCAATTCCTACAGTATTAGCCTATGTAGTGAGAAATTCCAGAGTGTATGTACTTTAACATTCATTTTAATCATCACCCCAGCCTTTGATCATGCCAAACCTTTTGTCAACCAAACTGCTCTTGTGACCTTTGTCAATTAAATGCTCACATGACCCATTGTAACCACATGAGGACACATGACGACAATTAATCATTTGATGATGAGTCCTTTCCTCTTGACACAATCAAAAAGGGTGGGCTACGCTTTAAATGCAGGGGGAAGACACAGCTCTGGAGGTTCAGTTGGCCACCGCCATAAGCGGTCAGCTACGCTGGCCTCCGAGCTCATATGCTGACCTCCGAGCTCGTAGTTCTAACACCATTGTTAACCAATAAATGTTCCACCATGTTCTCCGTTTTCAAACCTGCCTCTGTCTGCTTGCACTCAATTTTTCTTACAACACCTACAGACTATGAATGCAACACTCCGCATAGCCTAGCACTTTTGTTTTTATGAGGTGTGTATGTAAATTAATCTGGCACTCTGAAAATGCTCACAATGCAGTAGAAAAAGATGAGCGTTCTATCTCTCTATGAACTAACAAACATTTCTCAACAATCAGAATTTACATTAACACAAAGAGGTTGAAATAAGGCTTTACAGTATGTTTCATTCATGCGCTTGACAACAGTGAGGCCGATTAACACTATGCACCTAATCACTAAGTATGGTCTGTATAATTTGTAAATAAATCCGGACTCTGTTCTATATCCTCAAAACACTGTGTGCTCTATCCCTTCAGATGGAGCGCTCAGAGTGTGCTCTGAACGCTCTGAGAGAGACACTCTAAATAAACGAACGAGGATTCCATTAACACTCCGAATTTATGAACGGTTTCAAAGTGCTAGAGTGGGCTCATAGCACTCTGAGTTGCCGTTTGCGAACGCATGCAGTTATATGCACTTTTTGATGTGCCTGGGTCAGATCTGACTAAACAAAGGGACCCAATAAGGGAATACACATTTTCAATACATTCATTTGTGTTGAAAAAACATTGTCATTACCTGCTGCTTACTAGCCACCGACAATGTCTGGCCCAGCTAAATGTCTTGGTTAGAAATTCTGGCCTAACTGAAGTTGTCATTGAAAACTCCTGGTCTAAGGTCATGTATCAGGATGTGCATGGAGCCACTGTTGTGAATCACTGATGCAAAATGAATAATTGTTCCTTAGATCAATAGAAAAAGTCGCTAAAAACAGAAACTTGGTCTTAGCTTTCACAGGCTGTGCTTTCCATTTCCTATTTTTAAGAATGTCTGTAGGATGCCGGGGTGGCAAACCCTGCACTTTCACTGTCTTTGAATTATATTTTTATATGAAATTTAACGACTACTACAACCATCACCGGATGAGGTTCCTTTGAACTCAGAACTATTCCTACTATTTCTCTTGGCTATCTTGCCGAAAGAAAAGAAATTATCATAATACTGCACTCGATTTTCTCCCCAGTAATGATCCTGAGGGGAGAGAGGGACGTGCAGCTGAAGGAGTCCATTCTTATTGGCTGCAATGAGCTCCTGCAGCTCTGAGGCTACATCTGTGTCTTTTGTGCTGATTAGCCGCCCCACAATGTCATGTGCGGAGTGCCGCAGGGGGCCGGCTCCAGCAGGGTACGACTCTTGCCACAAGACCTCACACAACGTGGCCGTGTAAAGAGCTTTGGTTTGGGGGTGCCGGGTCTGCACACGTCTCCCCCCTCTGTGGTCTGGGCCAAAAGAAGCAGAAGGGCCTCGTGTACCCCCCGCAAAAATGGTTAAGCGGCGCTATTTTGTGGACTTGGCCATGTGTGTTGGACTGAAGGTTAATAGCATGGAGGGTGCATATATTTGCATGCATTTGCATGCTTTGACTGTGGCAGGCCATTCATCTGTGTGTTTATGCTTGTGTATGTGTGTTTGGGCAAGGATATAGGAATGTGTGTGTGTGTGTGTGTGTGTGTGTGTGTGTGTGTGTGACTAAATGAGCAAGGGAATGAGTGTCCAGATGAGTGAGTGTGTGATTGAGGTGTGATTGAGCATGAGATCAGGAAAATGCGTGACTTACTACACACCCAACCAAAACTGTGTCTATGTGTGTGTGTGTGTGTGTGTGTGTGTTTGTGTGTGTGTGAGTGTGTGTGTGTGTGTGAGTGAGTGAGTAAGTGTGAGAGTGAGTGAATGTGTGAATGTGACCGACTAAATCAGTGAGTGAATGAGTCAGTGATTGACGAGCAAGCACTGTATATCATTAAATGAGTGTTTGTGTGTATGGTGTGTTTTTGTGTCTGTCCCTGTCTATCTTTATGTTTGTGTGTCCCTGTGTGTGTGTCCCTGTGTTTGTGTGATCGCACCGGTTTGCCGGTTTGGACATATAATCTCTAACCTGATGAGGACACAGTCGCCCTGACTCACGCCAGTCACCCCCCCCCCCCCCACACACACACACACACACACACACACCCCTGCCTTCTCCACCTCCACCACCAGCGGGGGACCCGGGCGGTGCTCCCCCTCCACCGGCCCCCGATGTGTCACAGAGGGAGAGGATTACACCGTAATCAGGTTGCAAGGTCAGAGCCGGAGCGAGGGCAGTGCACACGCCTGAGAGAGAGAGAGAGAGGGAGAGAGGGAGAGAGGGAGAGCGGCTGAAATACACTCCAGCAGAATATAGTGTTTCATGCCGCTGGCTTCACTTCATTCATCACCGCGTCTGAGGTGTGGGCGAGCTGCCATGCCCCGGCAGAGGACGACAGGGAGAGAGGGAGCAGGGTGCCGAGGAGAGAGGAGAGGTGAGCGCAGGAAAGAAGAGCAGAATAATTGGATGGGTAGAATAAAGCGGAGGTGAAAAAAATAAGTGCTCGGCAGTTTTTGCCCCCCCTCTCTCTCTCTTTCTCTCTCTCTCTCTCTCTCTCTCTCTCTCTCTCTCTCTCTTTCTCTTTCTCTCTCTCTCTCTCTCTCTCTCTCTCTCTCTCTCTCTCTCTCTTCTCTCTATCTCTCTCTCTCTCTCTCTCTCTTTCTCTCTATCTGTCTCTCTCTCTCCCGTCATCCTGATTCCGGCAGCATCTGCCTGCGTGGTGTCCTCTGGTAGACAATGGCCAGCCCAGACTTCCGTGAAACAGTCGCCAGTGATTTGATGGTGTTTTTAATTAAAAAACTTCAATCAAGCCCATCAGAGGTAGAAATCACATCTGTGCCAGAGCCTTTTGTTTTTGCTCTTCTCTCTCTCTCTCTCTCTCTCTCTCCCTCCCTCTCTCCCCCGCCCACCCCCACCCAGTGTCAAACCTTTTTTCTTTTCTTTTGTTCCCCTAGACGAGATTGGAATTCTGTAATTAGGAGAAATTAGACTAAGGAACACGTGTGTGAGAAACAGCCTCGCTCCCCATCTCATTTCTTCATTTGTGTAGCCATCAGTTGAACCTCAGCCCAGAGAATGTGACTAATGAACTAATGAAATGCAATTGGGCTGGCTCCATGGTAGCCTGCGAGGCAGCAGCGTCAGAAGGTGGAGGAGAACGCGGCTTGAAATGGTGACGAATGGCCCCGACTGATAGAGTTATACGACTGCGTTTACTGACGGGGAGAGAAAATGATAGCATCCTCCCTCAGGAATTGAACGGGTATAAATAAATCATATTACTATAGAGAAATGGAGTGGTGAGAGAGAGAGAGAGAAAGAAATAAAGAAATATGCTAACCATTATCACGCCATTAGCTATCTACTGTTCATCTGTTAATTTATTTAGAATTACTTTTAGCATTTTAATGTTCGGGCAATAAACAGGAGCAGAGTTGAACATAATGACATCTTTAAAGACACATTTCCCTTTATCTCGTATGCCCATAACCGTATAGGTAAATATGCAAGGCTTTCACCGGCCAGATCCTCCATCAAGCTACTTTATTGACTAATTTAATCACTTGGGAACGATGCATTCCCTGTATACAACATAAATATTGGTCATTTCTACAAGCTTGTTCATTTGATAAGGTCATTTGATTTTTATATAACTTTTAGTTATGTCCTTTGTGTTTCAAAGGTTATTTTGAACATGGTTCTTTTCACCACGATGAAGGCCTCAATTCTGAAATACTCCAGTGTATAGCTTCATCTTCTACATAAATGTTTAATGTAGATATATCTGCCTTGGCTACATATGGATGAATAAGCAATTGATATCATACAGGATTGGTACAGCATGTCTAACATACCTCCTTTAAAGAAAACCTCGCTTTGAATGTGTCAAATAAGTGATGGCTCTTTTCCATTATGAGGGAGGATATGACACGGCAGTAGCAGCATCTCCCCTGTGCCCAGTGTGCTAATGCACTGCCATTTCCCATCCAGGCTCAAAGGTTTTACATGCAGGATGCGCGTTCAGTGACTGAGACATCCACTGGGAAATATGTAGTCACTTCTCCTGATCATCTGATGGTAGCGAGCCAGAGAAGATAATCTATTTTGGCATGATATTAGCTCTTTTAAATAGAGCCCTGCATTCTTGGCCAAATCTATTCGGTAAAATTGTATGGCAGATATGGAACTTTGATCAGTGTGTTAGCAGTTTATGTTTCACTTATTTGGCTCGTCTGTCAATGTATGTGTCTGAACCAGACTTTTAGAGAGGAAGTTTATAAGATAGGTTGTTCAGTCAGGTAGAAGCTACGCTGATGAGGAGAAATGGGAATTGCAGCCAAATGAATATTGCCCAGAATTCATTGCAGGTGACCTGAGCATGGCCTGGAATCAACTTTCCTGAAATGAGGCTCTCTGATCTCCATGACCATATGGGGTCCCCTTGTGCTGTAGGCCTTCATCTGGGACATGTCCAGTCATGCATTCATAAGCATACAAGGAGACACTTAGTGTTTACCCATGTTGTGTGTTTGACACTTGCATCCAGGGCAGTTCCCCCTGAGGGGGGGGGGAGGATGTTCAAATGCTCTCCCCGACATTGCTGGTCCTCAAGGCTTTCATGCATATGTGAGGTTCATGAAGAAGTAAATCCATACGCAAGGGGAAGATCTGAGCCAGTGGAAGGCTGCGTTGGCGTCATGAGTGCGTGATGGGGGAACTGCTCCACCGACAGAGCGTCCATGACAAGAAGGACTCTCTGCAGTCATACTCTATTTAGTTGAAACAGTCGTGCTGCATCTCCCACGGTAACTGTTTGGGACATGTGGGGGGAAAAGAAGGATCCCATGCTGGGAAGAACTCATGTTTACTAGATGCTGGCTTAACAGTCTTTTCATTTGTCATTTTTGGCAGTTTGTGTAAGTTTTGTGACTGGCTTTTTTTTTTTTTTTTACTTTCATGGCACTTGTCCTCCTCCTCCTCCTCCTCCTCCTCCTCCTCCTCGTCACCGTCCTCTTCCTCTCGCTCCGTGAGAAAAGTCTTTTAATCCAGCACCTGGCTGAGTGGGATTCTGGGAGCTGGCTGGGGCTGGGGCTGGGGGATGTGAGGGGCTGGAATGAGCTGAGATAGGAGAAATGCCATGTGGGCGGAAATGAATCCCAGAAAGAACGGAAGGATGGAGAAAACCAGTGTAGAGAGAGAGAGGGAGAGAGAGGGAGAGAGAGAGAGAGAGGGAGGGAGAGAGAGAGAGAGAAGGAGCACGCAGAAGCAGCAGCAGCCAGCAAACCCAGCAATCCCTCTGGCTCACCACGATTGAAGTCTCTTTTTTCCCTTCAGGTTTTAGATACGTGGGCATCTCAGTTTGTCAGCATTCACTTTCTCTCTCTCACTCTTTCGCTCTCTCTCTTTCTCCACCTCTTTCTATCAAACATTCTCTCTCTCTCTCCCTCTCTCTCTCTCTCTCCCACACTTCCACACTCAATCGATTTGCTCCCTGACATTTTTTCCCCCTATTGTTTACCTTCAAAGGGTTCGCTTTTGCTCCTAATCCTGTTATCTGTTTAGACCGCATCCCTGACAGTGCTGCTGATGAGAGCTCTGTGGCCCTCACACTGTCAGTGTTTAGGTGTGTGTGTGTGCGTGTGTGTTTGTATGTGTGTATGTGTGTGTGTGTGTTTGTGTGCGTGTGTGTGTGTGTGCATGCGTGCGTGCGTATGTGTGTGTGTGTGTGTGTGTGTGTGTGTGTAGCACAGTGTTTCATTCCCCCTGGGCCAAAGCTTCATACCACCACAACAGGACTCTTTAAGAATCAGTAGGTTGATATATTTGCTTGGCAAGTGGAGAGGCAGATAGTGGCGGCTATCTCTGTTTTTTTTTTATGATTGTGGTCAGAGGAGGCTGTGTGGGCTGGTCATATCAAATGTAAGGCATGTCTGACTCAGAGCTTCTGCATTACTGTAAGAAGGAGAATGGATTAAATGCATAGTAAGTGGGAATGTTCGTGGTTAGCCAGAGTGTAGATGATGCTCATAGACTGTAGACGTTGTGGGGAGGAGGGCTTTGTTGTTTTTTCCTTGAGATGCACAGAGAGAAAATAAACTCTCTCTCTCTCTCTCTCTCTCTCTCTCTCTCTCTCTCTCTGTGTTTGTGTGTGTGTGTGTGTACACTATAGAACATGTGCCAAGTGGAGAGTCTCTCTGCCATGTCTATAAATAAAGCCAGATGAGATGTGAGTACATCAAACAGAATTGTGTATTCAGGAGCATCAATTAGTCATGATGGCCAAGAATGAGACGAGCCTGCCGCGCGATCTGCTTTATCAGAGAACGGATGGCTACTTACTCC
The DNA here is from genome assembly GCF_046254945.1 of Alosa pseudoharengus. Classification (NCBI taxonomy): domain Eukaryota; kingdom Metazoa; phylum Chordata; class Actinopteri; order Clupeiformes; family Clupeidae; genus Alosa; species Alosa pseudoharengus. The sequence continues at coordinate 5,240,973 of NW_027468664.1, read as the reverse complement.
TCTTCTACCCGCATTCCCTCTCTTTCTCTGTGCCAAACTCGTCTGTCTCCACTGCCTTTCCCTGGCTTCTGCCATTTTAGCCCTCTTGCCTCTATAATTTACATTCAAGTTGGAATGGGCTGGATGACAAAAAATCTACTTTTTTCCTCTTTAGCTCTCACTGTCACTCTCACAGTGTCTCTCGGTCTCTTAGTCTCTCTGTCTATTTATCTCTCTCTCCCTCTCTCTGTCTCTCTATCTGTCTATTTATCTCTCTCTCCCTCTCTCTGTCTCTCTATCGCTTGACTTCATGTCCTCTCTTGGAAGTGTCACTAAATGATGGATTGTGGAATATCCTTAGACTGGGTGCCACCAGAAATGCATTTGCAGTGTGGACACCATCCTCCATTTTGATTCAATAGAGCTATTCACACAGACCCTTGCGCATGCTCACACACTCTCAGCACACACACATACACACACACACACACACACATGCTCTCATGCGTCATACACACACACACTTTCACACCCTCCTCACTCATATGTAAACGGTCCTATGGTCTCCTTTTTCCCCGGCAGCAAGATTGCAAATCTGCAGCAGTGGAGGGACTGCCTTGCAGAAGCAGGGGGTTGCTATAGAAACGCCACTGCTTTTGAAGATGACCCAAATGAGTTTTCTCCTGGCCAAGCACAGCCAGATCCCCACCTGAGAGAAGAGCACTGACACTGCCAACACATGACACAGACATACAGGATTAGACACAACAGCAACAACAACCAAAGATGAACAACACACACATTTACATATATTGATATTAGAACATATTGTATATGTTCTAATGCCAAGTGGAGAGTCTCTCTGCCATTCTATATGTACAATCTAGATGTTTAGAATATACTACAATGGAAAGACAACTGTGAAAAGGTAGCCCCTCCTTTTCCCCAACTCGCCTGACATTCCCCGCGACATTTAGGGCTAGTCCACACGTACGAAACCGATCTTTTTTTCCTCCGTCTTCCCTGAAACCGCATCAAGAATATTTGCGTCCAAACGGATCCATCTCAACACGACTCAACACGTTACTTCATACCCCATGCCTATAGGTGGCACTGTTTCTTTACACAAAAAAATTGACCAAAACTTGCACTTTACAAACAGACAGAATAGGCTACGACCAAATGGCTAGTGCAAGGAAACCAGAATTGTTTGTGTGGACTGATGGTGAACTGTCAACTGTAAAACTAATAAACTTTATTTTACGGTTTGTGAAGGGTGCAGTCCCGTCCTTTATTTGGCTAATGCAGGTAGGCCTACTAATTACCTTTACTTTCTTTGGTTGTAGGATAGTCCGTGATTCACATTAGTTTTGGCTATCACCGCAATTAGGCTACTAAACGCAAGGCTTACCCAAGTTCTGGGCTATTCTGTCGCCACATTTATACTATTGCTATAAAACCTTCGTTAGTAACAGTCAATACTTTTGCCTGCATCAAATCGCGCATTCGCATTCAGTGTGCTACCATCGGCTTAACGTGAGTTCTAAGCGTCTTTGTATGCTTATATCTGATTTCACTCGACTGTGAATACATATATAGATATGTTGTAAGACATGTAAAATAAATGAATGACACTGGCACTACGCACAAATTAATGTAGCCTAAACTTACTCTCGCGTCACTGACAGTAGAATGCATAAAAAAACATCGGGAAAAACAGTGTTCAGTCCATAAGCTATCGGCGCTGCGCAGCACCAGTTGTGATATTTATCTTACGGAGTGTAATCGTAGGTAATGTCATGTATGAAAACTAGTATTGTTAGGCAATACTATAAGTGTAAGTAAAGGGCAGCTGAGGTGTGGCAATGACATCATCGATACGCAAGCAGGATGTGCGGTTTCGCTGTCTAAACGAATTCAAACGGGCTACGGTTTCAGATTTCTCCACTCTGGGACCAGGTTTCAGAAAAGTGCGGTTTCGGGCAGTGCGTTTACAGGATTCGTTTGGACGCTCGGCCAAGACGAAGCAAAACCTCTGCGTTTAACCTAAAAGGCGTCTCCGTGTGGACGGGCCCTTAAACTGACTACCTTCTCCTACACGATCAAACACGCTTACACTCACACACGCACTTAGTTTCAAATGTTTGTAATTACACGCGGTGCCGGCAACCGCGACGCAATTAATTCATATGCGATCGTTATTTACACATTTTTCTGTTACTCACCCAACATCTGCAAACATCATTGCGAACGACGTGGTACCCATCGATTCTACTCCATAACCCATTGCATTCCGTTAGTCCATACATTGTGCACACAAACATTAACAATACACTGATAGTTCTTACTTTCACTTCCTGGGGCCTTTTGCACAAAAGCAGAATTAAGACATCCGGGGGGATATTCCATCAACCTCGCTAATGAAGGCGGCGCTTAACAGAAATAGCCTGGCTTGAACTAGCGTAGACTTCCACTTGGGGCTGAAGCCGTTCCATTAACTCAAGTTAGCGGCATCTTGGTCTCGTTTATTCAAGCGAGGTTAAAGTCAGCTTCATCTCTGCTCGTGCACGAGGTAGAACAGTAGACCAAAACAGTAGATTGACGAAAAGAGGATATATGTCGTAAAATTAAGACAATATTAGACGATTTCTGTTCGATTTGGCAAGCGCCATCTACAGGATTTTCATCGAAAGTCATCAAATTTAACATCGAGAGAAAAAAATAGATTGCCTACAGAAATGGGAGAATAATGAAAGCATACATTTAAAACAACAATACTAATGGTTTTGAAATCAATTGCAAGTTTGATTGGCTTCACTCTTGAACACATGGGTCTACAGTCTATGCTTGAACAAAACGAGTGCATGAATAAATAGTATAAACTCAAAAACAACTTATGGATATGCATATAGATATTCAAAACTATCTATAGCCTAGCTTACGTTCTTAGATTAAAAGAGTTCATTCACTCCAAATTATTGTCTAGGTGTAGGTGGTCATAAAATAAATTAGTATCAACATAATAGGCTATTGTCTCCCATAAGTCCCAAAGTGTTTTGAAATAAAATTATCTGAAATGCAATGGCTTTCAATTCAATTTATGCCTAATATTTAATCTGTGTAGCACACAGTTGATTTGACATTCATGAACAATCGTCGACACATGAAGAAGTTTTAATTATTAGCTGCCTAGGCTACAGAATAATTATCCTTGGGCTTGCATCAGATATAATAGGCTATAGCCCACTGGCAAAGCTGTCACTGAACAGCCTACCAAATGTGCATGACCCTTTATCAGCAGTAGACATATGTCTTTCATCAAAGATTATAACTAAAAAAAGCCATTATCAAGGTGATAAACAATGTAGCCTTAATACTTCGTATGGGAAGCGAACCTGCGAACACGCAAGAATGTAAATCCTATCCTATGCTGTCTCGCTGCACGTTACACCACCACCGAACGTAAATGACGCAGAGTAGCACGATTCCTAGAACCACACGCATGTGAAGTTAAAACATTTTTAATCGTATAATCTTGTAATCATGTAATCATACATTCTTTGGAGCTAATGAATGTGTAAATCCATGCTTGGTGCACTGTCGGAAAAAAACATTTCTATAGGCCTACTTCTATTTTTGAAGTAGTATGCTACAGGTGACGAGAGCACAGGTTGACGGAACCATCTTTTTGGACTCGTTTTCCGACTGATTGTTTTTTTTGCAACACAGCTTAATTTAGCTTGAAAGTTAACATGCCACGGAGCAGGTTAGTTCTGTGGCATAAATTCCCATGGTTACCAAGCTGGGATTCACATTAACATCATTAATGGAACGGAATTCTCACTAAAATAAGCGAGGTTTGGCCTTTAGCGAGGTTGATGGAATACCCCCCTGGTTTGGTTGACAGCATAAGATACCATGGTGATATAGCGACACTAAAACAGATCCACTTTCGTGTCACAGCATAGCCTGGCTTTGAGCGCAACATACCTCGCTAACCCACTAATCGAGATTCATAGTACACCCCACAGGTGAAACCTATCCTGGATAAGTACGCGCTCACGGCTCCCTCAAATAGACCCCGCCACCGGATAACCCCCCCTGCCCCCTGGGGCCTATTGCACAAAACTAGGATAAGGGATTAAGCCGGGATATTTTGGTTATCCTGGCTCAATTTATCCGTGAACCAGTTGCACAAAAGCTGGATAGGGGGCAGCAGGATATGTTATGGTATAAATCACCATGGCGATTTATTCTGTGGAGCTAGCCTGCTCCAGACCAGGGTAAGTTCCAGGATCTGTTTAATCTCATCCCTTATCTCAGTCAGCAGTCACCACAAACGGAAACCAATAGTTATTCCACTGCCCACTACACATTGTTATCACATATACCTAGACCCACTGTCATTATTTAAAAGTTTGTGATCATTAATTAACTTTTACATACTCGCCATTCCCAACCTGTCATGCGACAATGTGACGTCACGGGAGTGCCTAACCATTTCACGCGTGGTGGTCGCGGAACTAGTTGCAATATTCTCCTAAACAGAGGTGTTGCTGTTTGTTGCTGTTGTGAGAAGGCTATCTACCTACTTCACACCGTAGAAGAAGCAATAAAGCCGCTCTAGTTGCCATGGTGAATCAGTGAATCTGTGATCGGTGGCGGGGTCTATTTGAGGGAGCCGTGAGCGCGCACTTATCCAGGTTTCATCTGGCTTGATGAATCCGTGTCTGCTCATCCTGGCTTGCTCGTTGTGCAACCAATTAAGCCTGTACGCTCTTGTTTTGGATTCATTGAGCGCAGCTTAGTAACTTATCCCGGATGTCTTAATTCTGCTTTTGTGCAACGGATCCCTGGTCCTGCATCACTTTGTTTCCCCAAGGAACACGATCCCCAGGGCAATGGCTATTTTATTCCCTGTTTGGGACAGGGGAAAGTGTTGTTTTGAGTGGGGGAAAACTATTGTTGCAATATAAAGTGATTATCTGCACTGTAGTGTAATTATTATTTAACTATACATATATTAGAAGGTTATTATTGTATAATATGAAAACTAAGTTGAATTATGCTCCATGTATGTCTGCCATCTATGTATAAGGGGATGATGATCATTGTATAGAGCAGGGGTTCCCAAACTTTTCAACCCGCGACCCCTAAAATAACCGTGCCAGAGACTGGCGACCCCCACTATCCCTGGATGTGACTCAAAAAATAAAATAAAATGTGCGCACTGGCCATACGCACTAGGCTTATCCAAACACGGGCTTAACGACAACACAAAAAGAACAGAGCAGCCTGTTATGATTTTACATATAGAAATTTACTATATGATAAAATCAGAATACCTTAGTCAAAAAATAATATCCATGTAACATGAGTGCACATTATTGCTGTCATGCAAACTTTACTTTGAAACATTACTTTAATTTCCATTTTAACAGAAGAATATCTCAGTCAGGGTAATATCCACAAACATATGTACATTGTTGCTGCGCAAATTTACATTTTGGCAACTATGTTTCAGCGTTAATCTCATCTAATGAGATGGAAGTCCATTCTTGGTTTAATTGTGGAGACGGCCACACGGAGATCATCCTCCACATTTAGACGCGATCTGTATTTGTTTTTAATATATGTCAGTGCAGAGAAAGTCTTTTCGCACAGGTATGTGGAGCCAAACGGCGTCAGTACGTCCATCGCGGCCTTGAATAGCTGTGGATATTCCCTCTCAACTGAAATCCAGAACTCAGCAAGCATCTTGGAATTAAAATCTGTCTTTAAAGTGTGGTCAAGTGACAGCTCTTTTATTTTCCCCAAATTTATTTGATTTATGGAAATCATTTTGCGACCCACCCCTCGGCGTCCCGCGACCCCACTTTGGGAACCCATGGTATAGAGAAAATGATCCTGTTATATTGGTATCTACCAATTAGAGGTGATGGATGGCTTTATTTAAAGCGAGGGATTTTTGCTCTCAGTGTAGGAGTCTGGAGAGTATCAGCTTGCTGAGAGGTTGGATACAGAGTATTGGTGAATTTGCAAATTGTGCTTGAATTGAGCTTGAATTGAGAAACCGGTTGGTTGAATTTTGATTATTTTTTTGGAAAAGTATTTTTTGTTGCCATTGTGCCAGAACACGTTTTTTATAGCACTGTAAATAAATCTGCACTTTTCACCACAATCCACGTTTGCTGTTTGCTGTGTCTTCACCCCATCACCGCCCAACCTCAGTGTGTCCTTGTCGCCACCATCCTGTGTGGACGTGGGTTGCAAGGCCCATTTTTCACAACAACATCCCATACAACAATTTATTTTGCCATTTTTGCTATTAGAGTAATAATGCAATTATTGTTAGATATGATAACACCAATACTAAAGCACAAAATGAGAATGAGAGTTAAACATTCTCTTGGTTTGATCTGAAGGCTTTTATGAGTCTCAGGCATCTGAAGGCCTGTGAACGAGTAATGAAAGTGATTCTGAATAGTGCAGCGAGGCAGGAGAGGGAAGGTAGAGCTGGGTGACTGGAACAAAGGATCTCCAAGAGCAGCCGGCATGAATAGCATGTGTCATGGCAACACTTGTGGGGCCGGATTAGCAGCTCTGAATGGAGGTGCAGTCACTGAAGGTCGTTTCGAGGTGACGTTGACATCAAGCAGCATTAGCGGCCGATCCGCCAGTGGAGTGGCGCAAGCGCTCCGGGCGCTTAGAGCTCACGCTCGCCTTCTCTCTACTCCTCCCGCCAGGCCCGTGAGTACATTTGGGGATTACACGCAGGCAAACTTTGGGACGCCTCAAAAAGAAAAGAATGAAAGCCACCTTGCCTTTGGGTGTGTGTCCAGGGAAAGGGGGCGGGGGGGACGGTTTGTCCAGATGAGGCCGCATGCACGTGTGTGTAGGTGTACCCACCTGTCTGCATGGTGGGCTGTGGCCGTGCACCACTGACGTCCCTGATATGGCATGCAGTGTGGGGAGAGAGGGAGAGGGAGATAGAGAGTCGAGAGCGTGTGTTTATTAAAATGCCGCAGAGGGGCTGACAGTGATCGGAGCGGCAGGTGCCGGCGAGTGACACCTGGAGGCAGGAGTGATTGGGAGTCTGATGCGCGTCTGCCGAAAGTGCTCCCAGAGGAGCGGGGTTTTATATTCCAGGAGCGTACGCAAACACATACAATCTCCTCTGCCCGTCAAACGCTCTCCTCGCTCGCCTCACCGTGTCGTTTTGTGTTCTTCTCAATTTCTCTCACGCTCACTCTCTCTCTCTCTCTTTCTCTCGCTCTCTCGCTCTCGCTCTCTCTCTATCTCTCTAACAATGACACATACACATACACACACACACACACACACACGCAGTTTGAATCTGTCATGTTGTAGCCAGTGATCTAGTTTGTGGAAGTGCTGGCTGACTGCAGTGTGCTGGGCACCAAGAGGCTTTTGGTTTGGGTTTCCTGCCAGCCGAGTCTCTGTGTGATGGACACACTTGAGTCCATTAACCGGCGTGGACGAGGGGACGGGGGGACGGCGGAGAGGAAGGTGAGCCGGCACAGATAAAAGCCTCTCCGAGTGTGAATGTGACCCTGGCGTGACGAGACGCGACGCTGCGCCCAGAGCCCCCCCCCATCCGCTCCGCTCTGCTCCGCTCCGTCCCCAGCCGAAGTCTGAGAGTTTGTTAAATCCTTTATCTGCACCGCGCCACGCGCCGCACAAGGCTTCACACTACGTGCCTGCTCGTGTTTGTGTACGCGCGTATCGTATCTGTGTGTGTGTGTGTGTGTGTGTGTGTGTGTGTGTGTGTGTGTGTGTGTGTGTCTGTGTGTGTGTGTGTGTGTGTGTCTGTGTCTGTGTCTGTGTCTGTGTTTGTGTCTGTGTGTGTGTGTGTGTGTGTGTGTGTGTGTGTGTGTGTCTGTGTCTGTGTTTGTGTGTGTGTCTGTGTGTGTGTGTGTGTGTTTGTGTTCTTGAGCCTACACTCATGGGTTTATCTCGCATTCCCTCTGACAACAAGCAACAAGAGTCTGCCTACAGATATTCTCCAAACATCTTGAGGAAAAAAAACAACAACTTTGATTCTCAATGAAGTTGAAACGGAACCCATCCCCCGCCCCCTCGTGTGCCCGCACCTAACGCCAACCTCTCATGACCACACACACTCGGCTGCTTCCACATTTGGCACCTTCTCTAATTCCCCAGCAAAGTATGTTTGCTGCTCTGTTTACTGATATGAAAACCTCTCATTAGATTCAAAAGCGCACTTCACGAGTGCGATAAGCCCAAGGCAACACTTTCTAATTAGTTTCTTTGGCCCGTCGGTGACTTCACTTACTTTTCCCTCCCTGTGTGGCTGCTAAGTGCCATTATCACTGGGCTCTTTCAGACACTCACAGCTCGCTCTCCCTGAGTGTTGACTCACTTGTTAGTGGGAGAGAGAGAGAGAGAGAGAGAAAGAGAGAGAGGGAGAAAGAGAGTGGGAGAGAGAGAGAGAGGGAGAGAGAGAGAGTGGGAGAGAGAGAGAGAGAGGGAGGGAGAGAGCGAGAGAGGGAGAGAGAGGGAGAGAGGGAGAGAGAGAGAGGGAGAGAGCGGAGCCGTCCATTTAGGTGTGCCCTGCAGCGAGTCGAACCGCGCCGCACGCCGCCCTCCTTGCATTCTAATTCGGGGCTCGGCGGTGACAGATCGCTGGTGAGCTGCCGAGGTTTGCTGCAGCGGCCCCCCTGTCTGGCGTCAGCGGGATGGGGGCTGACACGAGCGCGGTGACGGCCCCATTAGACCATGTTGGGCTCTGGCTGGCCAGGGAGAGAGGCAGCAGAATACACTGGCAACGCCAGCACATTTAAGGACAACTGCACCAGTGCTTTCTTCATTTATAATGGTCCTTGAGCGCACAGTGCTTTCTCTCTCCTGATGCTAGCTGAGTCAGGTGGGATGTGCTGCATATAAAGTAACCTGGGGGAAGTTGATGGGATTTCCCTCTAGTTCAAGCCTTGTGTGGAGGGTTCCCTTGTACAGAGTTTATATGGACTGTATGTGTTTGATAGCTATAGCTCCAGTGGAAAAGCATCTGATTAGGTGCATTTGTCTTTTTGTTTCTTTATGAGGCACAAATAGCTTTAGAACTGAGTTGAGCTTAATGGAATGCAGTGAGAGGAGCTGGCAATACAGTGGCTCCCAGTATCCTTTTGGCAGCTTGTCATTGCACGTTGTCACTGAATACATTCCCTGTGAATTTTGGAATGTGTCAGCAGGGTTAGTGTGTGTGTGTGTGTGTGTGTGTGTGTGTGTGTGTGTGTGTGTGTGTGTGTGTGTGTGTGTGTGTGTGTGTGTGTGTGTGTGTGTGTGTGTGTGTGTGTGTGTGTGTGTGTGTGTGTGTGTGTGTGTGATTGACAATGTGACGGGCGGTGAAAGGCGGTAAGGGAGGAGGTGGAGCTTGAAGAGAAAGCGCCGGTGACCTTGGACTCCACTGAGACGTCAAGGCCAAGTCAAATGGCGTGAGAGAGAAAGAGAGAAAGACAGACCGAGAAAGAAAGAGAAAGCAACACTAAACAACCACAGACAAAACTAAGAAAACTAAACACAAAAAATAAGTACATATAAGACAGGATACAAATGCTTTCACAAAGGATTGATTGAACGACCCTTTTTTATCAGTGAAATAAATTAGCCTATGCTCCATTCCCTGCTTTATAGGAACTGTGTTGCTAAAATGTCATGATAGCTTTTGAGAACATGTAGCAGAATGTTCTCCTGTGGTTTTCTGCTGGGCCTTTTGTCTGGTTGACATTCCCTGTTTCTGCCTCATTATGTGCCTCTGTGGACACGGACGCAGCCGCAAGACTCCTGCTCTCCTCTTTCTTCTCACACGCTCACCCCTCTTTTCCTCTCGTCCTTCTTCTTCCCTTCCATTATCCCTCGCTCTTCCTGTCTCTCTTCACTGTCATTCTCTCTTTCACCCTGTATATCTCTCTTACTCTCACTAGCTTTCTTGCTCTCTCTCTTTCTTTCTCTCTCTCTCTCTCTCTCTCTCCTTCTCTGAGAGGATTTATCCTCTCCTGAGGTCCAGCTCAGTGTCAGCGGCTGCATTCTCTTCGCAGCACTGCTGTTTACCTTTCAGTGTGAGTTAATACTCTGTCAACACCATTAATCCCGGGCATAATAGGTGGCGTCCGCCAGCGGTCGCTCTGTTTACCGGCCGCGCGACAGCTCCCTCAGATTGATTCAGTGATGCTTTATGTGCGGACCTCCGATCTAATGACGCGCCTGTAAATTACGCGCGCCCAAAAAGAGCGAGCATTTTAGCGACACCACGAGCCACCAGCATGTGTGCCAAGGCTCGGTCTCTGTGAACACCATTCACGCTTAATGCACTTTTTTTATTCCTCTTTAAATCTCCACACTTTTTGCACTGGGAGTAGGGGTGACACCAGGGCTGCTAGGGTTCAGAACTCTCTTTGCTTTGACATTCAGCATGTCTCTCTGTGTGTGAGTGTGTGTGTGTGTGTGTGTGTGTGTGTGTGTGTGCCCTGTGTACAGTAGTACAGTATACATAGAATATTGTAATAGAAACACTGTAAGTGGGTGTGTGTTTGTGTGTGTGTGTGTGTGTGTGTGTGTGTGTGTGTGTGTGTGTGTGTGTGTGTGTGTGTGTGTGTGTGTGTGTGTGTGTGTGTGACTGTCTGTCTGTGTGCTGTGTGTCTGTCTGTGCTCTGCAATTCATCTCCTCCTGAGAGTGTCTTTGGCAGGTGGGTAAAATCTAATCCCTTTTCCATTTCTCTGAGAGAGCGGCTCACAGAAACCCTCTCATCTCTGGAAGAGAAAGGCACAGTGGCGGCTTGGTGACTCACACAATCTCTCTCTCTCTCTCTCTCTCTCTCTCACACACACACACACACAGAAAGCGCTGTTCTCAGGAGACACTGGAGTGTGTGATGATGGTGGATATGTCAGTCTCCTGACTGCTTGTCGTCCCAACACGTAGCCATGATTCCTTCCCTTACTTTGCACAGAGTGCAGAGACACAAAGCTTTCTCCCGCTGCTCTCCCCCTTAATTCTCTTGCTCTCCCAGTGCCATCCTGGTGTAAGCCCAGTCTCGTTATAGATTGTGTGTGTGTGTGTGTGTGTGTGTCTGTGTGTGTGTGTGTGTGTGTGTGTGTGTGTGTGTGTGTGTGTGTGTGTGTCTGTGTGTGTGTGTGTGTGTGTGTGTGTGAGAGAGAGAGTGTGTGCAGGACTCATCTCAGCCTTCCTCTGTGTGTTCTAACCAGATCTAAAGTGGCCATGGCTCTGCAGGTGGTGTGGGGAGTTGTTTTATCTCCCATTCACACAGAGAAAATGTTTGTTCCTCAGGCTGCCCTGTTCTCCGGGGAGAGGCAAGGGAAGGTGATAAATGATATGAAGATGAAAAACATGGTTCTGGCAACAACTCAATTAGTCCAATTAACCACTTCTGGCAGGAATGAGAAATGTTTTCAGCAGTTTTCAGTAAATGTCTGCCTGTGGGTGACCTGCCTGTTGGGCGGTAGTTATCATGCTGGAGTCTTTCACATGTGTGCTATTTTTTAGCCTACACTGCAATCTTTATCTACTTCCTTATTTAATCTATGTGCATCTCTTACTGTCCAGTCCCACAATGCATTGCACTGAAGTGAGAAATATGCCTACACGTCCACTTGTATGTTGCTGATACAGATGCACGTTATACACTGCCTGGCCTCTCACGTGTCCATAACTAACAATGACATGCTGAGGTATCTTTTGTCCTTGTTCTGCTTACAATCCTGTATTTTCTAACTGAACACTATGTGAGACATACTGTATGAATGCAGTTTTACCAAGTCCTAACTAATACCTAGTCACATTCAGGCTAGCACTCTTCTGTTAAAAGATGTTTTGCATTCTTGCTGGTGACTAGGTCACCAAATAGCATGATGGTGTTCAGTGAGACATTCCTGGACAAGCTAGCAGCAGCACTACACAATGCTGCGCTTAAGCTCCAGCCCTTTTGTAGAATGGACAATGTCCTCTACTCTCTCCATCTTTCACTCCTACACCACTCTGCCACTCTCCTCTCTCTCTCTCTCTCTCTCTCTCTCTCTCTCTCTCTCTCTCTTTCTCTGTCTGTCAGATCCCCAGCCTTGCGATCGCTACTCCTCCATCCTGGACTCAGTTAGCATTCATCTCTCTCTCTGGTCCTTTTGAGGCCAGTGATGCTTTGGTGGCATGTAATCGATGGCCATCGTGGTATCAAAAGCTCTGTTCTGTGGAGTGTGGCTGGAGGTGATGGCTGCCTCTGTGGACTGACATCTGTTGAGCTTGTGGCTGAGTGGTCATCACGCCGGTCAGACCTTCTTCTCTTTCTCCTCCCTGTCCCTTTCCCTCGGCCATTCCCCATGAAGAATCCCCCTCTAGGGCCTCTCCGTCAGAAACAAACCAGCATTTGTTCAGCAGACACATTGTATTCTCCCTCTCAAGTAGCTACCAAAGCAAGCTAGCCTTTTTGTTTTGCACTTTCGGACAAACATGCGGTACATATTTCAACATATCCCCCGTGTCAGCCACCAGGCCCTGTGGTGATCAGGGGAAGTGCATTTCTTCTGTACTTCACACTTCCTATCGATTGAGCGGCTCCTGAGAGAGAGCCGCAGCGCCGGGTGTATTTCAGAAGGTGTTGCTGGAAGCGGAGAGAGCGCTCGGTGATGAGCGCAGTCGGGCGGAATGTGGCTAAGTGACAGGTGTAGCTGTGCGATCGCCGGGGCAGCCGAGCGTGCATTGTCACAGTCGCGTCGGCGCGGCGCAAAACACGCGTCTGGCGCGAAGGGTTAGCTCACGCTCCCCAGCGAGACGCAGGGGCCATGCTCACATGCCAATCAGCAGGTTGCTAGGCAGTAATGATCAGATAGACAGATCAACAGGCAGAGAAACAGAGAAGAAGGGGAAAAGAGAGGGGGAGGGGGACAGTGAGATTGAAAGAGAAAGACGAAAATGAGGAACCTCTGTATCGCCTGAAAACGTATCCACGGAGTAAACAGCAGAGAGTGAAATAAACGACTGAGAATGTTTAGACATGGAATGATGCAGATTAATTGCTGGGAGAGTGAAGGGGAGCTTATCTGGGAGACACAGTTTTTCTCCCTGAGCTCATCTGCGAGTGTTTCCTCGCGTTTGGCATCGTGAGTCACATTCAACCCAATCCTACCTGCGGCGTTACTGTGGCGTGCGAGGGCGGAGTCGAGCGAACGAGCGAGCGAGCGGTCGGGGTTGGCTCTCGCGACTCTGCCAGAGGACACGCTCGACTCCCACCGACAGCGTCCTTTGCGCCCTTCCATCCGTCCAAGATTCTCTGGCACCGACCAGCCTACACTTCCTGCTCCTGCGTGTCAGGTGATCTCACTCTGGAGTGGTGAGGAGACGGCTCCCTCAGGTCCTGGCTTCGCTAAAAAAAATGTATCGTTCCTTTTTATTTCACGATTTTATTCTCATTTACAGTCATTCAGTCATCTCTCAGTCCTGTGCTGTCGAATATGGAGCACTTAACTTCAACTTTTTAGTTTTTCCGAGGATAGTAGCAGCGTAATTTGGTCTCTGGACTGCAGTGTTACTAGGCAGCAGACGTCCTTGATTTGAGCCCCTGGGTGCCATGCTGCTGTGCTAAGTGGAGGGGTGGGGTGGGGTGGGGTGGGGGCAGCCTTGACAGCTTCACAGTCACTCATTTCTGATGACTGACACTAGGTTCTCCGTTCCTTTTGATGCAGTGGCATTTTGCTCTGTGATCTGCTGCGTGTAGCAGAGAGCTGTGTCTTGTGCTCTTTGGCCCACTGGGCGCTAGGGGCTGAAGGGGTGTGTGTGGGAGGTGTGTGTGTGTGTGGGGGGGGGGGGGGGGGTGCTCCATTCCCATGCTTTGATCTCTCGGGTGAGGCTGAACATGAGCAATCACATCCCACACACCCCCCACTCTCAGTCAGGCCTGTATTCCACTCACACCAGCCACAAGGCTGCAGCCTCCCCATCACATTTTATTCACAGATTCCCATGGGTGAGAAAATGGCGGGAACCCAGGACTAGTGTGTGTGTGTGTGTGTGTGTGTGTGTGTGTGTGTGTGTGTGTGTGTGTGTGTGTGTGTGTGTGTGTGTGTGTGTGTGTGTGTGTGTGTGTGTGTGTGTGTGTTCTGGGCGGAGGTTTCATTGAGGGATATGTGGAACTGCCACCTGCTCTAGTGGGTTGTAGTGTGCCCTTCTGGCGATACAGTATGTCATGCTACTCCACAATCTCTGTGTGCCCTTCTCTCAGGTTTCAAAATGGCCGCCAGAGCTGTGTTGTGTTGCGATGTACTATGCTATGCTGCCTTGATGTGAGCTGTAACATGACGGGGATTCACTTGCCTCTCTGCTTATGTGAGGAGCCATTATCTATACCTGCACTGTCCAGAGTTGAAAATGTGAAGAATGAAAAGAAAGAGCAGAAAAGAGAATGAAAAGAAAGAGCAGAAAAGAGAGAAAGAGACATGAAGGGAGGGTGACACAAAAAGAGGTGACGGGATCTATTATGGAACCAAATATATGCAGCTTTTCTGCACATGATGTGGCTGCCTTTTAAGCCATGGTTGTGTCTGTGTTTCTAGCACTAGGGTTTTTACAACGAGTAATGATTGTAGTTCTGTCTGGTGCTGCCAGCTAATGTGTTTCAGCATCCCCCATGTTGGTTTGAGGGGCGTTTTCAAAAATGATTTTGAGCTTCTTTCAACAATGCTTTCTTATGCTTTTGATGTGTCCTTAAATGATGGGAGCCTTTGGGAAAATATTCCTAAACAGAGATTGTGGGATGCCTGGAGGCAACTGTAGGCATCTTTCAAATACGAAATACCAATAATGCATACATGTCCGTCTCAATCTTTTAATCTCAGGATTCAGTTTTCATTTTTAACTTTTCAGAAGGGCTTTTCTACAGAATGTTAAAATGACCCTGTAATTAAGGCTACCCAGAGTGGCCATGATGTAAAGCCCATGGTGTCAAGACTGAGGCCAAGTCTGTCGCTTAATTAAGGCTGGCTGTGCTTTGGTGCTGTAAATCCCCCTTTTCAAAGAAATCTTGTCTGAAGCAGATCAATTAGGGGGGACATGAATTGGGTAAAATATAGAATTGTAGTCTAATATGAAAATACCTCTAAATTGCCACACAAATTCATGTCTCATGCATATTTTAATTTAACTGTATGGAGAAGGCTGCATTAATTTAATTAATTAATAATGAATTAATAAATGTTCCTCTGGTTTCATGAAATATTGCAGTAAAGCTATATATTCACTTCTAATTAAAGTATCAAAATATATATTCCCTATATTCACTTTATCCTTAAATCTAACAAGCATCTTAAACATATCAAACTGTAAAATCCAGCATCCTTCCATTATCATCTTGACTATCAGTTGATCTTAAACCCAGTTCAACTGAATTGAATGAGCTAAGGTAATCATGTATATATATATATATATATATATATATATATATGTAATCACATTGGCTCGAGAGGTCATTCTCCACTCCAACCACATCTCAATGTGTTGGTACTTACAGTAAGACAAGAGCAGAAAACTATAGTATCTTCCTGCTGAAAAAAAAAAACAGCTAGAGACCAGCTTATGCTGGTAGCTGGTTTTAGCTGGTCATTGCTGGTTTTCTTCCAGCTCTTGCTGGTCTTTGCTGGTGTAGCTGGTTGGGCCACCAGCTGGATATACTGGCGTGACCATCTGAGGAAACTGGTCATGCTGGTGGGACCAGCCTGTCATGGGGGATACAGCTGGTGCAGAGATGGTCATGCCGGTGACCAGCCTGTCAAGCTTGACATTGTTGGTGTAAGATGGCCATGCTGGTTTGCTAGAATGACCAACATAAGCTGGCATGGCCAGTTAAACCAGCAGTGTAGACCAGCAACACCAGCTAAAATAAGTAAGCTGGGTAAACCAGCTAAAGGTATGTTTTCACAAGAGTTTTGCTAGTCTAAGTATAAGTATATATACTCTTTTGATCCCGTGAGGGAAATTTGGTCTCTGCATTTATCCCAATCCGTGAATTAATGAAACACACACAGCACATAGTGTACACACAGTGAGGTGAAGCACACACTAATCCCGGCGCAGTGAGCTGCCTGCATCAACAGCGGCGCTCGGGGAGCAGTGAGGGGTTAGGTGCCTTGCTCAAGGGCACTTTAGCCACGCCTACTGGTCGGGGTTCGAACCGGCAACCCTCCGGTTACAGGTCTGAAGTGCTAACCAGTAGGCCACGGCTGCCCCCAAAGTCTAGCAGGTTAACCTAGCCTGACGTAGTCAGTTAATATGAGTCTGATACTGCTCCATTGGGACGTAATTATGGGGCGTGTTTCAACCGATACAGGGGGGAATGCCTCTGCACTCAATTGGATAGACCTAACC
This sequence comes from Alosa pseudoharengus, assembly GCF_046254945.1. Lineage (NCBI taxonomy): Eukaryota > Metazoa > Chordata > Actinopteri > Clupeiformes > Clupeidae > Alosa > Alosa pseudoharengus. The sequence goes on along the minus strand of NW_027468664.1, from coordinate 5,224,586 downwards.
AATCAGAGCAACAAAATAGCTTACCGTGAGGTGTAGGAAGAAAACACACGAACCATCCTTCTTCTCCACAATGCCTTAACATTGTTTTCAGGTCTTTTGTAAAAGTTAGTGCCGTCAATAACTCCTAGCCTACAACACTCATTAGCAAAATATAAGAGATATGTAGTAGGGTAGGCTATTAGGAAAAAACTGATAGCCTATATCCCCTCCGTTTTTAAAAATAATTCTGTTAAACACTGATATGCTACAAACATGTTAAACAGCTGGGAAAGGCTGTCACAAATCACTGAACAGGTGGTCAGTCAGAGATTTCAAACGAACAAGGGAACATGTCACAATGCAACATCGCTGCTGTTTTCCCTTGATGAAAGTGAAACCACGAGTTTTCCCACATCTCTACTTTGCCCAAAGTTTTCAGAAATAATCGTTTTCAGTGATAAAACCTCATTAAATAATATGCATTTTCCATATTGGGTCTTAAAAGCCATGTCACCTTCTAGCCACAGCGTTTTAGTTTCAAACATAAGCCTAATCTAAGCGTGCTCAGATGACGTGATAGACAAGGCGCTCTTGCTCACCTGTCCATCATCGTAAAGCCCGATTTGAGTGGTCCGCCCGATCTAGGGCGAGCATACTTGCTCCACAATGGAGCAATGCCAGACCGAACTTCCCGACCTCAAATGTTGTGGGCGGGACTAAGTTCGGACTGGCACCCAGGCTAAGGTTAACCATCATAGGGTGGTCAAATAAGCTGGTTAACAAGCTGGTCAACCAGCAAACCACCTTAAGCTGGTCAGGCTGTTTTTTCAGCAGGGTTTGCTTGGACAAGTGTTGTGAATTAGCTTCAGCTAAAAACACTGATACATACATCAAATGACCGTCTATCTGTCCCTACCTAAATAAACTTTGTGTATGCCAATCACAAATGTTTAAAACCAGCATTGTAATACATAATTCACAATTTGAAAAGAAAACATATTTTCATTCAAGCTGAAAATAAGACAGCCTGACCTGTAGTCCTGTGGTCTTCCATAGCAAAAAGACTATGTTTCAGTGGTGATCATATTTTCTACTATTCATTTAGTTTTTATCCTGATTTGTGCTTATTGTGCTTTTTTAAACAGAACTATTTTGCTGCCACGTGGCTAAAGATGTATTGTATGGAAACGTTTCATGAATCAGACACTGACTCAACCTGTGCTTTGAATTGGGGGAGTCAATGCAGTCCATTTCCACATTCAGAGCTTCTTTAAAGCAGCACAAAGAGGGAATACACAAGGCATGAAAGGGATGAGAAATTGTTGTTGAGTGCTTTGTTGTCTCTCTCTGTGTGTGTGTGTGTGTGTGTGTGTGTTATGTGACGTAGGAGAAATGACTCTCTGGACTGTCAGAAAGCAGGGCAGAGAGGTCACACACACTCACCGAGTCACACACTCACAGGGGAGCTTTCTGCATCATATTATCATATTTAAACCAGCTAAAAATATCTCCGCTGAGATGACACCTTTTCTCCACTGAATTCAGCACAGCTTACTGAAGCATGTTAAGTGTTGCTGGTGTCCTGCAACTCAGGTGTTAACATATCTCCTCAAGTTAGGTTTTCACTCAGGTGTTAACATATCTCCTCAAGTTAGGTTTTCCGTAGGCCTTCCTTTCTGTATTTACAGAGTGACCAGTAGGTTACTATGGTCATTATATAGCTAGGGCCGCCATGCTTTCCTGTTATTGACCCAGATGCTTTTCAATACCTTCTACTTATGCCAGTCACCCCCCCTAGTTGCTCACTGCTGCTGGCACTGAGGGAGGGAAGGAGAGGGAGCAGAGATAGCAGCAGTGTTGAAAGGAAAGAGTCGCAGTAGTCACTACATTTCTCATTTCTGTCAGACGCCTTGACAGCTGTCCATGGTGCTGTAAATCACAGAGCCAATTACAGCCCTCCATAAAGAGGAGACGCAGACACACAGACACACACACACACACACACACATACACACACGCAGACACACAGACACACACACACACACACACACACACACACACACACATACACACATGCACACACGCACACACACACACACACACACACACACACACACACATACACACATACACACACACACACACGCACACGCACGCACGCACGCACGCACACACGCACACACACACATGCACACACGCACACATACACACATACACACACACACACGCACACACACACACACACACACACACACACACACACACACAGAGTAAGAGTGAGACAGAGAGAGAGAGAGAGAAATGGCCATGCTGTTAGAGATCTTCTATCTAGCCCCATGTGATTTAAACAATATAAACGTACACACTTGTGAACCTGCAATTCTTTGATGAGACTCAGAATGTTTATTTACACGGCCACCATTAGTTCTATTCTTCATAAGCATGCCATTGATTCTGCAACAGCTATGTCCAAGGGCCACTGGTCATTTTGTGCTCTCAGCAGTGACAAAAGAGGTGAGGAGGATTTGTCGTTTCTCTTCCTGTGGTTGCATCGGTCACCCAATAAATCAATTGGGTTCTAAATTGAACACATCTATAAAAACCCCTCATGTGAAGGTGTACGTGAAGTGTTTTGAAAAGTCACTTTGTACTGACAGTAGTCATTGGTGGGAGGAGAAGGCATTTTCAGACACATCATATAGGCCTACGCTCTCAAACCTTTTACAACCGTTGCTGATGTTGATGTAATTACCTTTCTGCAGGCTAAAACATAAACAAGCAGTTCTGTAAATGTTTAATTAATGTACTTGTCTCTCTCCGGGAAGACTTGAAGGTTTGTGTCCAGAGTGTGTTTCCCCCCACTAGCTTTCAGTGCCTGTTTAATGGCATTGTTTTTTTGAGTGTGTGGCTGTTGGTGACACATGCTTGCTGGTGTATATTTAGCTTGGGTAATTGCGGCGTTATCTGCTGTTGTTGTCACTGGCGTTGTTGTTCCCGGTGTCATTAGGTAGGAGCTCGGCAGTAGACAAGGCCGCTCTCTCATTAAGCCTGAGTCGGCATCTCAAATGAGCAAACGAGCTGCTAGCGAACACGCGTGTATAATTCCAAATGTGCCATGCACCACGCTCGTTACCATTGTGGCTTTCACACATGTTATTTTTGTAGCGTACATATACAGAGTCCTTTTGTTATTTATGGGCAGAGGTAAAAAGAGGGGCTTTCTAAAGAAAGGCAGTGCACATGAGTCACCAGGTGTGACTTGATGTGTGTGGCTCAGGCTCACCATTGCATCCATCTCTGGTATTTTCAGCCTGAGGCCCATTGAATGTGCCCACTATCTGAATCAGGGAGGTAAATAACCATGTGTGGGCTTGCTCTGCTTTCTTTCCATGCTGATGGATCTGCTCATGTGTGCCACCTCATTTTTATACCCCAATAGAGCAGGAGTCCATAAAATCCCCAATAAAACTCTGTCAGAGATTGAACCGCCAAGGCATCTTTCACGTTGCTTGACGGAGCTGTTATTTTCTACTGAGGGGCATTGTTAGGTGTACTAAACGTAGTCAAAATATTGTGGAGAAATGTGTGAAATAAAAACAGAAAACTTTTTTTCATTTCCTTTTTTCTTGTATGAAATTCAGTGTTGTGTTGGCCATGGGCATAGGAAATTCTCCTTTGAGTGTGTGCGCTGTGCAATGTGTGGGGATGATCAGAGGAGGTGCTGTGCTGTGGGTTGGACTTTTTGTTATTTGTTCCACACTTCGTGCAGCACCTCCTCCTGCATTCCAGGATTAAATTTAAAATGTGTGGAGGTGGAGTGGCTGTCATGCTCATAAACATACACGCAGGCAGACAGAAACACACACACACACACACACACACACACACACACACACAGTACAGTCTTTACAAATATACTTGCCGCCGGATGCAGATTTGCAGATTCACCTGCCTACACCTCCCCCCACTTCCTACGCACACAAACAAGCACGCACACAAACAAGCACACACACACACACACACACACACACACACACACACACACACACACACACACACACACACTCACACACACACTCACACTAATATACACTGCAAATTGTTGAGGGATTCTTCCCTCAAGAGTGATTAAACTGGAGGAGGGTGTTTTGTCCATACTGGAAGGGAAGAAAGTATGAAGATAAGGTACATGTGTGTGTGTGTGTGTGTGTGTGTGTGTGTGTTTGTGAGAAGTGATTAACATGGAAGGAGACGCAACATGTGCAAGTGTGTATATATGTGTCAGGATATGAGAGAGAGACAGAATAAGAGTGTGTGAGAATGTGAGAATTAAAGAATAAGAGAGTGTGTGTGAGTGTGTGAATTAAAGAATAAGAGAGTGTGTGTGAGTGTGTGAACAAATGAGTTTGCGTGACTATTCGCCTGTGCATTTGTGCATATGAATAGAGAGGCCAGCTGTGTTATGCTTGAGGTGCAATATACTGTAGGAGCTGATCAAATTGTCTGGAGATAACACCTACCTGGATTTGGTGTGGGGCTTCACACATGTTTTTCCTCGTTTAAGTATGTAGGCACACATCTACCGGAGAGAGAAAAGCACAGCGGCTCGGTGGAGGGGGGAGGGGGTGCGAGAAAACGGAGGAATGATCATCCATGTGTCCTTTGTCTCTGTAGGCGAGCAAGGATCCTCGCCGGGCCTGGGAACGATCTTCCCTTCCCAATGTGCCTTTGTCATCAGGACCTGGACACAGAGAGGCATGAAATCCATTATTCTGTTTATGGTTTCATATTTCTCCCTCAATCCCCTATTTACTCATTTGGTCTCTTTGCTCATGTGACTGCAGTGCGGCCAACTACGGCTGAGTACTCGCCACTCGCTACAAATCTCTATGGTCCTGTTACACTACGCAGTCCATAAAATAAAACAGCAGTCGCAGACTAGCCCAGTCCCTCCCCCCCCTTTCTCTCTCTCTCTCTTTCTTTCTCCCTCTC
>NW_027468664.1:5197115-5214615 GCF_046254945.1 Alosa pseudoharengus | reverse complement strand
GTGAGGAGATGACTGATAGCTTTATGCAGAGGAGTGTGGTGTCATCTGGGAAAGCTCCTGAGTCAGCGGTCAGCGGGGAGCAGAGTGGGCCCCCTGCTGGCCATCTCTAGTCTGCTTCCCCTCTTTTCCCGTCCCCTTGTTTTTTGCCCGTCTCAAACGTTTACTAACCTGCTTTGAAAACAAAATGACTAACCTTTCATCCATGGAATGTATCATTCTACTAACCGAATATCTTTTACTAACGTGCAACGCAGTGTACTAACCTTTGGCAAGAGACCATCATATCTTTTTTGAGTGAGGAACGGTGTTCTGTTCACAGTTTTTTAATTTCCTTTCTCCCCCCTTTTCCACAAAGCATTCAGGCATTGGACACGCTATGGTAAACAAACTACATTGTTCGGTAGATATCATTCTAATTGTTTCTTAGTTTGGGTTTGCCGTGTGTCTATTTTCCTTTTTTTGAGCCGTAGACATCAATACTAAACAAAAAAGGGGGAACCTGCGGTTGGTACTATTTTACGCTTACTCCCCCCTCTCCCCAATTTCTTCTTTTTGGTCCAGCCTTTCATTCTGTTTATTTTTCTCAGCTGTTTCTGTCCCACTCACCCTTTCAAAGGTGCAGCTTTTGCACCTCCTCGCTAGTTTTTTTTTTTTACGCATCACACTTGTGCTTGACTCACTGGTCTCTCCTGGCTGGCCCCGCCTTCGCCTTCTCATTGGTCCAGCCAGCGCTATTGACCTTTCACCCCACGAATGACGTGAGATGTGGTCAGCCAGCATATCCCATCAGCCCTCAGAAACTCAGGGCAGGGCTAGCTGCAAACGGGCGCTGGTCTCGCCTCTTGCCATTCGTCTCCTGTATCTTCCTTCTTTTTTTCTTTCTTTCTTTCTTGCCTCCTGTATCTGAAGCCCACATGCTTGTGCATGGCCTCGCCACTGTGATTGGTCTCGTCTGCAGTGCTGTGTGTCCGTGTCCCTCTCTTGTCGCTCTTCGTCTCCTCTCTGTACTCCAAAACAAACTTCTTCCTTTCAGCCATTGTGTGCATGCAAAGAGGGAGGGCACAAAAAAACCGCATGCTTCCATCTTGTCAGAGTCACTTGAGATGTGGCTATAACACGCTTGTAACATGTTGTCCTGATCTGTGGCATACACTGTTTTTTTTTTCTTTTTCATTTGGTTTTGTTTTGACTTCATACAAACACAATACTAACAGTTCCTTACTGTGCTCAAGCCATGCTAACACCCTTAGCACATACTTACTAACACCATTTACTATGCTCAAGCCATGCTAACACCCTTAGCACATACTTACTAACACCATTTTTGTGTCTGCTGATTTACGTTGGTGCTCTGGTCCTGGCTATACTAACACTAATGCTTTCACTAACACAACGTGCCCTCCGGGTACGGCAGACTAGAATCCCACTCCAAAAGAGAGAAAAAAATCCTTACCAATAATAAACTTGAGAAAAACTTGGAAAAACTTGGAAAAGACATGAAAATGGATTTCACACAAAAAAAAATCAATTGAAAAATCAATTAATAATAAGTAATGAGAGCAAACAATAAAGAACTGATAAACAAAGAACCAAGTACCCAAAAACCACATGAGGGGAACCAAACTCGATAACAGCATTGGAGTTATATGTGAATATAGCGTGTCCTTTCCCTGTGCTTTGTTGCCTAGGTAACAATATCCGTGGATGGAATTCTGACCACCACTGGATATACACAAGAGGACTACACCATGCTAGGCTCTGACGACTTTTTCTATGTCGGAGGAAGCCCCAGTACAGCCGATCTCCCTGGATCCCCCGTTAGCAACAACTTTATGGGCTGCCTGAAGGAGGTAAACACCATTGCCGCTTCCAAACACCCTCTCTTGGGTTACGGCCGGGACCTTAGGGCCGAACCTTGGCTGTCTGACAGCTGCGCTGAGGGCCCGGTCCAGTCTGTGGTGATTGAGTATGCTCTGGAGGTCCCACACTTACAGTATCACTTCACAATGTCGTTTCACTGTTGACAACTATTAAGCCAAACCAAATGAAAGTAATCCGCACAGCTGTAAAGCTCAAATTTTATATTTCAAAAAGGTGTAATGAACTGTGACACACATGTTCCTCCACAGAGGCTACACCCTCAGCTGTGGAACAAATTTAGCACCGGTTTTAATTAGTCAACACTACACAAAACAATTCAAAATAACAGAGCAGTCTCTCCTCTCTTGTTTATTCTGTCGTTATTTTGGCAGCTATCATCTTTCCCATGAGCCTCTTCTCTCAGGAGCGACCCCTCCCCTCTCCTCTCCTCTCCTCTCTTCTCCCCTCTTCTCCTCTCCTCTCTTCTCCTCTCCTCCTCTCTCCTCTTCTCTCCACTCCTCTCTTCTCGACTGCTTGTGTTCTGGCGGATTGTGTTTGTGCAGGCAAACCTCTGAGCGCATGCATCAGCTACAGAGGGAATTATTTATCAGGCGGTGCAGCTCGCATTACATGGCCCCTCTAGCTGCCTGCTTCGGAGACACAACTACACCCCTCATATCATCTCAGTAATGAATGTTAGTGATGCTGTTGCCTCATTTCCAGAGTGTGTTGATTTTGAAATAGGTCACAGAACATTAACAGCATTGGCATAAACAAATCGAGAAAATTATAACAAATAAGATAAAATAAACTTTTGAGCATTTTTGCAAATAAAGTGAAACAACTTACGTAAGGGCCTATATGTGAAAATGAGCATTTTCTGTAATTAGTTTTATTTTTCATAAGCAAAGAGTTAGTGTTGTTTTAGTTGTTTTGTTTGCTGAAGTGTTCTCTGAAGTCTGTGTTCTCAGGACCAGACACGTTCTGGTTCCTGGACGCCTAACTATCAATTTCAGGAATTATCGGTCTGTATATCATTTACTAGAAGAGCTCTCAACTCAATTCTCGATTAGAAAATACAAAGATGTAGAGACTGACCAAAGGTGCTGGTGGTGCCCCATTACACATCTGATGGAGAATAGCACGCTCTCACACAGGCACTTGAGGCTCTGTTGACCCTGCTTGCCTTGAGTGAGTGGGAACGCCCCCCCACTGCAATGTTTGCACAGCCCCCCACTTCAAAAGCAGTGGGCTAGCAATCAATCTGCGTGTCAAACGCGCGCGTTGTACACGCGGGTCGAACGCCATGACGGGACCCCCCATGTCAAGGGTAATCCCACTCAGCATCCAGCCGTAATGCTATCAGCTGTCATTCAGGCAGATTAGAGGCTGTAGCTGGAGGTCTGAGACCCATGAGTAGAGACACATGCTAATGCTCCAGGCCCTGCCAATAATCCACTCTAAGAGGATTCTGCATTCAGCCTCTACCATGCTCGTCCACACCCACATCAGTATCATTAATATGATGACCAATCCCAACAAAGATGCATGCGAGAGAGAGGGAGAGAGAGAGAAAGTCAGACAGAATTTCAAGAAAGTCTTCTTGGTTTTTTGTGTGTGTTGGAGGGGGTTTATTTGTGTGTGTGTGTGTGTGTATCTGAGAAAGAACAGGGTCTTTTCAATGAATCAGTCCATTTTAGATTCCTTTGAACAGGAGCGGGTGGTGGGTGTGTGAGGGTGGCTCTCTCATTGATTAATTCCAATGTTAGGCATCTTTTTGCGGGTAGCATATCCATCATTAGTGTTTATTTCCATCGCTGGCACCTCGGGGGCCTTTGGTCAGCGATTTTCGCCTGCCTGATCCTCGGGATCCTGTGACGCTGACAGATGTTGAGTCCCCCATCCTGCCACGCACCTGCTGTAAGCCTTCGGCTCCAGGCCCAGCACGTCTTTAGCCCACAGTGTGTTAGCGCTGATCAAATCCCCCACGCTTTTCCCACCTGAGTTCATGAGTTTAGGATAAACTGTAGGGGGCTTTAGGTGGGGAAAAAGAGGCAGGAAACCTCGCTCAGATCATTAATTGTCCAAACGGCTGTAGAGGCTGCCCACTTGATTGGCGTTTCTGAAGCATCATCAATATCCCTTTATTGCATCCACATTCCATTATCTCCGTCCTGGCGTGGGCTCAAATGAAATCGAAGCTGAATTAAAAGCGGCGCTGTATCGAACACTTCACAGCCTTCTGCTTCAGCCTATATCACAGGGTTTCAACTCACTGGTGAGAGCAGGGGAGACTACGCAACGCTCAGATAAGACCAAATGTAAGCGAAAAATCACACATTCTTGGCAGGTTTTTTTTGGCATTTTGATCCAAGCCAGTATAGTGCGTTTAGAGGGTTTCTCTCCAGCCGCCGTGTAGTGCCTGCTGAGATGAATCAAGGGTATGCAGAGCCTCATGTAGCTACATCTACAGTCTATTCACATGTAAGATCTCATTTGATGGCTTTCCACTGAAGCTTGCCAGAAGCCTGGTCCTCTGAGGTTAGACATGAGCATCTCATATCTCCCAGCTTTACTGGAACTGTGGTGACTTTGGTTTTGTCTTGTTTTTTTTTTTCTTTTCTTTTCTTCTTCCCCTCCTCTCCTGCTTGCCGTGTGAATAAAAAAAAAGGTTGTGTACAAGAACAACGATGTGCGTCTGGAGCTCTCGCGGCTGGCCAAGCAGGGTGACCCCAAGATGAAGGTGAGTGGCACGGTGGCCTTCAAGTGTGAGAGCGTGGCCACGCTGGACCCCGTCACCTTCGAGACGCCCGAGTCCTTCGTGACCCTCAACAAGTGGACGGCCAAGAAGGCCGGCTCCATCTCCTTCGACTTCCGCACCACGGAGCCCAACGGCCTGATCCTGTTCAGCCACGGCAAGCCCAAGCAGCAGCAGCAGCAGAAAGACCCCAAGAGCCCCATCACGCTCAAGGTGGACTTCTTTGCCATCGAGATGCTGGACGGACACCTCTACCTGCTGCTGGACATGGGCTCGGGCACCACCAAGACCCTTGCCATGAACAGGAAAGCCAACGACGGAGAGTGGTACCACGTGGACTTCCAGCGGGACGGAAGATCAGGTAAAAAATAAGATTTTTTTTTTATTAAAAAATGTTAAACTATAAGGTGTTCAAAATAAGGGGTAGATGAAAATTAAAATGTAAACCAGTTTATGCAAAGAAAATTTTATAATATTTGTATGTAAAGGTAAGGGTACTAAGGATTCGGCGAAATATTGCAACGGCAGATGAGAACCCTTCGGCCAACCCTGAACATATTCTATTACATTTGATTCATTTCCTTTTCATCAGTGTAATTGTGGTTGTCAGTGAAGGCTTTGGCATTCAGCTCTGTGTTCACATTGAAAGAGGAGGACAATTCATTAATTCAAAGTGTATTAACTGTGCTTTTAAAATGAATTCAATAATCAAGCCACTAATTAGCTTTTTGAAAAGAGCCAGAACATGCCACTGGATGGCTGCTTCGTTGATGGACCACAGAACTGAATACATTAAAGAGCAGAGGAGAGCAAGGGAGAGAGAGAGAGAGACAGATAGAAAGAAAGAAATGAGAGGAGAGAGAGAGAGGGAGAGAGAGAGAAACAGGTCTTGACCACATTAGCATGGACAGGCGAACCGGGCTGACTGGAGCCACTCAGCGAGGGTGGACAGGACAGGTCAGCCAGGGGAGCGTGATGAGCAAGGACCAGTGGACAGCTGAGCGGTGCTAGGAGCACATGGTTAAGCACAGGAAAAGCAAACGAGCCACTGTCAGCCCCAGATTAAAATATGAGCACGACTTCCCAGTCTCCTTTCCTCTCCCGCTCCTCTCTCTCTCTCTCGCTCTCTCTCTCTCTCTCTCTTTCTCTGATGGAGTTGCCATGGAAACCGCAGTCAGTTTCCCAAAGGGACTGAGCCAGTTAGTGCACGGAGATGCTCAGGCAAGACCCTTCTCCTGTCAGCAGCTCGGCTCTGGGGCCGATCTGATCCGATCCGGGGTGGGTCAGGTACAGCTGTGGCCCAGACTCCAGCTGCTGTCAGGGGATTTGTTCTTGCGCCGACCCCCCAACCCCACCCCCCCCCTCCCCCCACCTTACTTTCAAAGGCATTTTTATTGGCCTGGTTCGGAGAGTGGCCTTTAGTACCCTCTGGGTTCGTGAGTCACAGTGAAAACTTTGTGTGCGGATAAAAAAGGGCTCATTGATCTGTGGATATTGCTTCATGCTGAATCTATCTCCTCCTCCCCGGGGATGGAAATGCAGGTCACCTACATTACTTCTGACGTGCGCACAGTGAGAGAGAAAGGTGGGGAGAGAGAGAGAGAGAGAAAGGGGGGGGTGTAGGGGTGGTAGAGGGAAAAACAGGAAGGGAGGGAAAGTGTCAGAATTAAAGATGTGTTCAAAAAATGAAAAGGAAAGGAAGGAAGGAATCGAGAGGGAGGTGGAGAAGACAGAAAGAAAAAAATATCAGAATGAGGTGAAGAAAAAATCGAATTGCTGGCCCGATTTATTATGGAAAGCAAAGGTGACAGATTTCTCTGCAAACATGATATTTTATTCAAGCCAACACAGTACGTGCTTTGGCTGTCAGCGTGGCTCAAACGACGGTCCATGGCTTTTCGTTCTTGGACCCGTCCGTAATAGCACCCAGGATGGCGTCCTAAACCTGTGATATTTGACTAGATGAGGGTAATCTCCCTGAAATGCCATAGCCGAGTGCTGGAGCCTCCGAGGCGAGGCGAGGCGAGGCCGCCGAGTGGCTGGCAGCGCGTGGCAATGCGAGCGGGTCCAGGGGAGCGGCCGCGTGACAGATGGGACCTTCCCTCTCCGCAGAGCTGCCTGAGCCGGAGCTGCGTCATCCTGCTGGCTCTCCGAAGCCCACTGCTGCCCACGGAGGCACAGCCTTCCTGCCTCTCCGGCTGCTCCCGCTCCAGCCAGCACACTCTCTCCGACTCCCCAGTGAGGAGGGAGGGAGGGAGGGAGGGAGAGAGACAGGAAATCAGAGAGGGAGAGATAGAGAGCAGAGAGATAGAGAGGTGGAGAGAGAGAAAGAGAAGAAATGTGGCACATGAAGAGAGAGGTGAGAGAGGGAGACTGAAGATGGAGAGGGAGCGAAGAGCAAAGAGACAGAGACAGAGAGAGTGAGGTGTGTGTGTGTGTGTGTGTGTGTGTGTAGAGGTTGGGTAGCTGTGCTTCTGGGCAGACACTCTCAGGTGCCGTGTACTGTAAGAGTTGGGGCTGTGGATTGGGTGTGAGGTAGGGCCATGCTGGCTAGTCTGTGAGCACAGGCAGTGCAGAGTCAGGATGATGGAGCACACACATTACTGATGACCCACGGGAGAGAGGGAGGGGGGGACTAGCCCACTGCTTAGGCCACATGCACAAAGGCTGCGACATGGAGCTCAAGATGGTGCTTTGTGTGTGTGTGGGTGTGGTGGCATGTTGTTGTGGAGGACGTGGGTGTGTGCATGTGTGTGTTAGAGGCCAGGGAACAGGGAAAAGGATCTGGATTGTATTGGCCAAGCTCAAATTGTAAACATCTATTACAGAGTTATTACATAGTTGTTACATGATGTAAAGCCTCCATCTCATGATGTAAAGTCCTCCATCTCCATCAGTCCCTAAATGCTCCTCCTTTTCCCATGTTTCACATTTGTATATTGGCCTCAGAGTGACTGGATGTTTGGCCAAGTTCTGGCTGGCGCCATTTTCTACTGCCACTGAGATGAGTGTTTCATCCTCTTTATTTGTGCCTGTAAATAACCGAATCCCAGCGTGGCTCCATAATGAGTTTATGGAAAAGCTTTTCATCAGGGGATAGTGTCTGTGTGTGTGTGTGTGTGTGTGTGTGTGTGTGTGTGTGTGTGTGTGTGTGTGGCCGTAGAGGTGTCGGGGGCCAGCGCTGAGTGCTGCATCAGGGCACTCCATCACAGCATGGAACGACATGGCGGAGTGGAGCTGGAGCCATTCATTAAATGCCCACAATGCCCATCCAGGCTGAAAATAAACCCTCCGATCCATGCACAGATCCATCACCCACCAGAGCGCCCGCCATTACTCACACACACACACACACACACACACACACACACACACACACACACACACACTCGCCCCATCTGCTGTCGTTTATTCTGATCCATGCGCTGGATTTATTTCAAAATAAAGTGATAAATTCCTGGCCTTTTTATTTCTGCGGGTGGTACAGACTTGGGGCAAAAGAGGGACCTGCTCGCTGGGAATCAGGCGGCACACAGTAGGGACGTGCCACCACATGCGACTTAACGCGCCGTTGAGGCCGAAGCATCCTCTACCCTATAACAAACCCCTCCCCCCCCTCCCCCTCGGCCTCCGAACCTTTACAGCCTCACAAATTTGGCCCTTATTGGCGGAGCTCTATTGTGTCGCCGGACGTGCTACGTGTCCAGGGCAGGGCTGGAGGAATATCAGCCATCTTTCATTACAAGCGTGTTTTATTCTTTTATTGAATTTGCACTTGCCTCATGTCAGACACTAATAAACAGTGCTCCTGGCTGGCGGCGGGCCCTTTGTGCTAATCCTGCCATGGCTTCTCTCCCCGCACGGCTGAGGTAATGGCTTGCTGTTTTGTTGCAGCCTTCAAGGCGTGAATAATGGCTTGCCGTAAAAAAAAGGGAAAAGCGCGCAGAAAATGCTGAATCACTTTCTAGGCTTTTACATGCCTATTGGGGGGGGGGGGGGGGTGGTTGATTTTTGAGTTTGCCGAAGTGTTTCTGTTATAAAAATCCACGGATTTGCACAGGGTGAGACAGAGACTGTTGTTTGTCAGTAATTGCAACCTACTGTATGATGCCTAATTCAGTTTTCATGTGCTGTAGGTCCGTGTAACTTCCTGGTTCTTAGACCAATGATTTAAGAACTTGAGAACTCAAACATTTTGACTATCCTTTGCCTTTCCTTGCGACAGGTACCATCTCGGTGAACTCCGTGCGCACTGCCTACACGGCTCCTGGCGAGAGCGAGATTCTGGACCTGGACGACGTGCTCTACCTGGGGGGTCTGCCCGAGGACCGGGCAGGGCTGGTCTTCCCCACCGAGGTGTGGACGGCGCTGCTCAACTACGGCTACGTGGGCTGCATCCGCGACCTCTTCATGGACGGCCAGAGCAAGGACATCCGGCGCATGGCCGAGGCACAGCACGCTGTGGGGGTCAAGCCGTCCTGCTCCAAAGAGCAGCCCAAGCAGTGCCTCAGCAACCCCTGCCTGAACAGCGGGATCTGCCGCGAGGGCTGGAACCGCTACGTGTGCGACTGCACGGGCACCGGCTATCTGGGCCGCTCCTGTGAGAGAGGTGAGTCTGGCTCCTCCCTGCTTCTAGGGATTTTAATGGCCTCCACTGGTGTCATATCATAACAGTAATTCACTCATCAGTTAAAGTATTAACAATCAGTTAGAGTGAAATATGCCTGTGTGGGGTTTTGAGATGGTCACACAGTTAGATATATTTGAGACAGATATATAACATATAACATATGGGTTCTGTGCCTTATGTGTTTCAGTTATAGTACAACACTGGTAAAACCGGTAAGGCCATGTCATTTATCAAACTGTAGAAACTGTAGTAGGACCCTAATTATAAACTGTTGGGTTTCATACTTTATCTTGACTATACACAGTGACTATATTGTCCTTCTTTATTTATTAGAATCAGACAAAATGGCTACTCCAACAAAGTGTGTGTTCTGAGTCATTCCATTTTGAGTCACTTGGTTCCAGTTGAGACTGTCTCACTTGTGGAAGCTCAGTGTGGCTGTGACACAGTGCTGCTGGCCGGGTTCAGAGGAGAGGCGGCAGGGCTTTGTGTGTGTTCGTCTGGCTCCTCTCCTCCATGGCTGGGACGCAGTGTGCTTGGGGGAGAGGAAAGATGTTTTGGGCTTGTTTTTGTTGTTGCTGGTCTTGTTGTCTCTCCCTGTTCTCTCCTTTATGAAGGTGGACGTGTAGGGAAGACACTGAAGTCCTTGTGTGTGCGTATTTAAGATTGTGCATGTGGGTGTTGATCTTTGTCTCTTTGTATTAAAGTGTGTGTGTGTGTGTGTGTGTGTGTGTGTGTGTGTGTGTGTGTGTGTGTGTGTGTGAGAGAGAGAGAGAGAGAGAGAGAGAGAGAGAGAGAGGAGAGAGTGTGTGAGAGAGGGAGAGAGAGAAAGTGCAACAGAAAGATAGTGAATGTGTGTGTGTCTCTGTGTGAGTGCGTACCCATATGTGTGTGTGTGTGTGTGTGTGTGTGTGTGTGTGTGAGTGCTGACCTTCTGGCTGCTCGGGGTCCGGCTCAGTCTAATTGCTGGATGGAGGGAGAGCATCTCCCCGCGGTGTGTGGCACTTATCTGGACTCCATAATCCCCCCGCAGCAAATGTGTCTCGTTCAGGAGAGGAGAGGAAAAAAATACAATCAATTATATTCACATTGTGCGAAAGCCTGCTCGGAAATTACAGAAATGATCTGGGCCAATTAGCTCATCTGAGATCTGTGAGTGTTCTCCCTCTGAAGCGGTGCATGCTTTGGCTGGGATTTCAGGGATAGAGGAGACTTTTGAGGGGGGTATTTATAGATGATTGCTTTCAAACACCACCCTGGTGCTATTTTGAGAGGAGGTAAAAGAGTGGATGAGTGGAGGGAGCTGATGAAGATTGCTGGAGCATCATTAAAGCTTTCTGCAGGAAACACAGTGACTTGCACATTCTGTGATGGGCGAAGCCAGGGCTTTGCTTTGGGAGAAGCACAGAACACCTCTGTCTTTCACCTGCCATATGTCTGCGTATAAAAAAAAATTTTATATATAAAAATACAACTTCATAATATTTTGGACTACGTCACAGCAAGACACAAATAGACTCTCCTTTATTCTTATTTCCATCAGCACAGGACAACTCCTTTGATTTGTTTTCAGGCAGTTCAGTTCAGAGCTAGGTGGCAGCCATTTTGTGAGTCAGTCAGGAGAGTTCCTTCCAGAACCATGTAGGTAACTGTTGAAAAGCACTAATGATGTTTTTGTTTTTGTGTTTGCCTCTGTCAACTAGCATCTTGTGTGTGTTGATTTGTGTGTGTTGATTTGGATGGCGCTAATCAGACGCTTTCGTCTTGTGTTGTTGCTGCCGAGCTGAGCTCTGGCGGCATTTAATGTGTGTTTACCATGTGTGAGGTGATGCTTGTGTTTGTGTGTGGGGGGTGATGGTGATGGTGGTGTTTGTGTTTGTTTGTGTGTATGTGGATTTGCAAGTTTGTACTTACAAGTGTGCGTGTCTCTACATGTGAATGTCTGTTTCTTCTCGCTCTCTGTCTATCTGTCTGTCTCTCTTTCTCTCTCTCTCTCTCTCTCTCTCATCTCCCTCCCCTCTCTCCTTCCCTTTCTCTCTCTCTCTCTCTCATCTCCCTCCCCTCTCTCCTTCCCTTTCTCTCTCTCTCTCTCATCCCCTCTCTCCTTCCCTTTCTCCTTCCCTTTCTCTCTCTCTCTCTCACCATCTCCCTCCCCTCTCTCCTTCCCTTTCTCTCTCTCTCTCTCTCTCACCATCTCCCTCCCCTCTCTCCTTCCCTCTCTCTCTCTCTTTCTCATTCACTTTCACAGCCACTGTGTGTGAGTGTGTCTCTGTGTCTGTGCGTGTATGTTTGTGTGTGTGTATGTATGTGTGCGTGTGTGCATTAGGAGGGGGGGTTTGGGGGGATTGAGCATTGCGATGCAGGAACACACCACTAGCAAAAAGCTGAATTATGTATGCTGCCTCAGAGCTGCCTGGGAGCGAACTCATCCTGTTTATCGTGATTGTTGAACATACATTTCCCTAATCCCCGTGGCAACGGCGTGTTCCTCAGGAGGCCCGCGTGCCCGATTGTGCCGTGCGCAGCACGAGCCTTTTGACAGTTGGCATGCGGCTCGGTGGCACACCGCGCTACCTCAACACCCCAAGCAGGCTCCGCCAAACATGGGTGCCCGTCTGACATAGATCGGCCCATGCAGACGAGAGGAGAATGGTGTGACAGGGCAGAGGTTCCGTGCATGTGCGTGTGTGTTTGTGCGGGTGTGTGTGTGTGCGTGGGTGTGTGTGTGTATGTACATGTGTGTGTATGTGTGTGTGTGTGTGTGCGTGTGTGTGCGTGGGTGTGTGTGTGTATGTACATGTGTGTGTGTGTGGTGTGTGCATGTGTACGTGTACGTATGTTTGTGTATGTGTGTGTGTATGTACATGTGTGTGTATGTGTGTGTGTATGTGAGTGTGTGTGTGTGTGTGTGTGTGTGTGTGGTGTGTGTGCGTGTGTACGTGTACGTGTGTGTGTGTGTGTGTGTGTGTGTGTGTGTGTGTGTGTGAGTGTGTGGGTGTATGTGTGTGTGTATGTGTGAGTGTGTGTGTGTGTGTGTGTGTGTGTATGTGTGTGTGTGTGTGAGTGTGTGTGTGAGTGTGTGAGTGTGGGACTGTGCCTATATTTGCATGTGTGTGGTCACTCCTGTGTGTTTTTTCGGAGGCGCTGTTGGAGTGGACTAGTGGTAAATTAAAGAAGGAACAGATGGAGGGACAGATGGAGCGAGTGATCAGCTATGTGCACTCCTCTCTACCTGCACTCCTCCAGCACTGTCTGTCTCTCTCTTCTTCTTCTCTCTCCCCCTCTCCCTCTTTCTCTCCCTCCCTCTCATTCTCTTCTCTCTCACACACCTTTTCTCTCACTTGTGTGTGTGTGTGTGTGTGTGTGTGTGTGTGTGTGTGTGTGTGTGTGTGTGTGTGTTGTGTTTGTGTGTGTATCTGCACTCAGTATGTGTGTGTGTAGTTTTATAATACGGTCCATGATGTAGTCTGTTCACACATGTCTATCGGCTTGTCTCATTGGTGGCCTAGAAATAGACTTTCTTCTTCCTGTTGAAACTGGTGCAGTATGTATTTGTATTCTCAGTTGAGGTGAAGGGTGTGTGCACAACACTGAGGGTGAACCCAGAGGTCACGAGGGGGCTGTGGGGGTCAGTGCAAGGTTTCTATGTGGGAAGACTACATCATCCCTTACCAGGAAACATAGTCACTGGAGAGGGACCTGTTCTTTTGGTTCCAGGAACTTGGAGCTCAGTTCCAGGAACCTGGTCTTTGGTAGTGATCCCATAGTTGTTGGTTTGGCGTAGGTGGTTAACAAGGTGATTAGGACTTTCAGGGACATCAAATTTGATGTTTGGTGTTCAGCTCACCTGCTGCAACATAGTGCAACCGATGTTGTTGTGATGGTCCATAAGCCTTGATGGATGCGGTGGGGGACCCTGTAGTGTGAGGGAGTGGCAGTGTGGGCAGACTCACACTGCTGAAACAGAGCACTTTAATGACCTGCGCGCGCCAGAGACGCTAATTAAAGAAGACTCTCCTGTTTGTCCTCACAATTTGCTGTCCAAGTGCGGCGCATGCAAATGGGGGCCAGTGGCAGCCGTGCGAGATTGATGTCAGAGCCGCTTAGACAGAAAAAGGAGTCGCGCATTGATTTTGGATGCCGGAATCATCAAATTAATCTGTTGTAACAGTTCCCTGGAAATATGTCCTTTTTTGGTGTCAGAGTTGATACATCCTTTTTTGCGCCGTTTGCGGCTTCTTTTCCTGTCACCTGGTGTTTTAACACACGCTCACACACACGCACACACACACACACACACACACACACACACACACACACACACACACATGCTAATTAGTATTCATGCGGCTGGGCTTGTTTCTGTTGGCTGCTTGTTTTTCAGCAGCCCGCGCTCTGAGGTGCTCGCTGGCGTCCGTGCGGAAACAGGACATGCTGCAGACGACAAGCAGCACAGGAATCACAGGAGCAGTAGAGGAGAGAGAGAGAGAGAGAGAGAGAGAGAGAGAGAGGGAGAGACAGAGAGAGAGGGAGAGAGAGAGAGAGAGAGAGAAAGGGGGGGGAGAGAGAGAGAGAGGGAGGGAGAGAGAGAGAGAGAAATAAAGGAGGTCTTTAGAGGGAAATAGAGAAAGACAAAATCAGGAGTGAAAATGGAGAAGGAGGGAGAGATGAGAATAGGGGAGAAAGAGAGAGAGAGAGAGAGAGAGAGAGAACGAGAGAGAATGATGAGATGAACTGCAGGGTAGAAGGGAGGAATATATTTAGGGAGGTAGAGATTGAGAGAAGACGTGGACAGTGGAGAGAGACATGGACACCATATATAGTGGAAAGATAGACACAGAGAGAGAGAAACCGAAAGATGGAGGGAGGGAGGGAGGGAGAGAGAGGGAGGGCTAAGGAGGCGTGGGAGTCAGAAACAGCAGTCTAATTGGTGCTCGCCTGCGGCTCTCATGTCACGGGAGCTGCTTGCACTCCAGAGACAGACATCTTCATCGCCCCCTCCCTGGTGCCAGATGCCAGCCCCGTGCCCAGCCGAGACCTGCACCCAGCGCCAAACCCCGCGCCCGCATCAATGGTACAACCCCCGGGGCCCCCACACAAGGGGTGGAATAGGTGCTCCCAGATCGCTCTATCGAATGTGGCCAATTAAACAACATGGCTAAACTCTCTCTGTTAGCAGTTTCCTCTTTTTATTTGGACTCAGCCAGTCAGACGTGGCGGAGGCTTTGTGGTGTGCAGCTGTGGTGCCGTGGGCAGGTCGAGGGTCCCACACTATGCCTCTGCTCCTCCTGCTGGCGTGAGGTGGTTACGGAGATTATGGCCGCCCGCTTTGAACACTGGCGCTATCGCAGCGTGGCATGGCCCAGGGCTTAAGATCCTGTCCCTAAATTGAATTGGCCAATAAAATGATTGCCACACGAATAAACAGATTAGGGAAATGGAGACATGCTGAGGCAGGAAAATGGCCCCCGTGCTCCCTGTGTCATCTGACAGGCCAGCGGAATAAATCAAGCCAAATTGAATTTGTGAATTAAAACTTTGAATGCAGATGAGGACATGAAGCATGGTGGTGAGTCTTTTATGGGCGCTCGTGTATGGGGACTAGTGGACATTTACACATTTGTGCACAAGAGGGGTGATGGACAGACATTCTGGTCAGTCTACACAGAGCGTTCTGGAATGGTGACGTATTCTGACTAGAGATCCTACGTTTCCAACAACACAGCATTGTCATCATCACCACAGCGTGGTTTCTGATAAGCTCTCCCTATCCTCCCAGTGCTGCTGTGTTTTATCACTCTCTCTCTCTCTCTCTCTCTCTCTCTCTCTCTCTCTCTCTGTCATACAGACAACTTTTTTTCCTTAGTTTTATCTGGACCTCAGTACTTTGTGCCTTTAGTATTTAAATTCTATCCTCTTAGCATTAAAACCCCTCTCTCATTCCTTCCCTCCTTCCCTCTTCTCTCTCTCTCTCCCTCCCTCCCCCCCTCCCTCCCTCCTCTCTGCAGACGCCACCATCCTGAGCTACGACGGCAGCAAGTTCATGAAGATCCAGCTGCCGATGGTGATGCACACGGAGGCGGAGGACGTGTCCCTGCGTTTCCGCTCGCAGCGCGCCTACGGCCTGCTCATGGCCACCACCTCGCGCAACTCGGCCGACACGCTCCGCCTCGAGCTGGACGGCGGCCGCGTCCGGCTCACCGTCAACCTAGGTACCGTGCACGGCCATCTCCGGTCACACGCCACTGCCCACTTAACCACTGCTCACACAGCACACTGATTTGTACATTTTTACACACATTAAGTCCCATTACTGCTCTTACCGAATATCCATTAGTGTAATAAGTTGGTGAATTATGAATAGATGTATGGATATGTATTATTTAGATATTAGCTATGTATTAGGATTATACAGAACCTTAATTATTAATATTAGACCCACACATATTTTTTGTATGTGTTATATTTATAGACAAATACTTGCAGTCCACACATTTTGACATATTAACTCGCTCTGAAACTCACATGTACAGACACACGAACACATACACACACAAAACGGGACGGTGTAGAGCCCTTCAATGGCCAGAGGCTGCAACCCCCCTGCGCTCACTCCTAGATGAGCCCGCCGAGGTGCCCTCTCTCCCTGGGTTATGCACACTCCAGCCCCCAACCTCCCATTAATCTCCCAGCACTTTTCCCCAGCCTTGCTGACACACTCTGCTATTACAGCTCTCCTAAGTCCCACACACATTCTGCCTACCTCCCCCTCTTCTCCTCTCTCTCCCCCTCTCCTCTCTCTCTCTCTCCTCTCTCTCTCTCTCCTCTCTCTCTCCTCTCCTCTCTCTCTCTCTCCTCTCTCTCTCTCTCTCCTCTCTCTCTCCTCTCTCTCTCTCTCTCTCTCTCTCTCTCCTCCCCCTCTCCTCTCTCTCTCTCTCTCTCTCTCCTCTCCTCTCTCTCTGTACTTGCCCCTGGAGGGATTTCTAGCTCCATTTTAAGTCGAGCATCCTGTGCCTGTCTCTGCCTGCCTAGTGCCTACATTAACAGATTGTCATGCTCCTCATATAGCGAGTGCACATCTCCGTGCGCTCGCTCTCTCTCTCTCACTCGCTCGCGTGGCATGGCGTGGCGTGGCATGGCAGATGACGTGGCTTGCAGACGGAGGGGGGCACCGAGTTGTGCCGTTCCCCCCCCTGGCATGTGCCACCAGGCTGCCTTACCCGCCTCTCCTTTGCCCCCTGCCCACGTCTCTGCGTGGTGACCTCAATTTCTTAGGAGACCTTTCCAGAAATCCCATACAAACTCTCCTCCTCTATTCCCTCTGGCTCACCCCATCTCTCATTCTCTCTCTCTCTCTCTCTCTCTCTCTCTCTCTCTCTCTCTCTTGCTCTTTCTCTCTGTATCTCTCTTCTTTTCCCCTCCTTTTCTCTGTTTTCATGCCCCCCCTCCCTCACTTTTCCCCATATCCACTTATTCACAGTCCCCACCACAACACACACGCACACACACACACCCACACACACACACACATTTCCAAACTAGTGCTGCATAGCCCGTGTGGGCAGGCACCTGCGTGGCTCTCTGGCTGTTTGCGATGCGTTTCTGCTGTGGTTGACAACACGCGACGGGACTGTTGGCCCCTGAGAGAGACAGACCAAGAGCTGGGAACTAGGAGGTGGCTCTAGAATTTTCTCACTGCATTTCATTACAACCCGCAAAGAACAAAAGAAACCAACATGCTAAATATCACCTTCCTTGTGAAGAAAGCAATTAGAGGCTTGAAATTACGGACTTTAATTTAATTTCTGCTAAATTTCTTGTCTACTTAGCACTAACAACTTAGCTCTTTTGTATATGCCTGAAAAGGTTGGGCTTTTAAACGTGCTCTGTGCTAATGTTTAGCATGTGTCAGCTGTAACATGAGCTGAGTCATTGGGGTAACTGACAGGAAGCAGTATTGCTGATGTAATGGGCTGGCACTGAGAGGTTAGCCCAAAGGAGCACAGAACAGCAGTCAGGGCAAAAACTCTGAAGAAGCAAATAAGCAGCACTGTTTGGCTTCTGGTGGTAGCTGGTGAGATGCTGTGAGAAAAAGCCGCCAGACCTCGGCTGGAGATCTCGCGTTCCCGCGCGGCCATGGCCGAGGCCGTGCGGTGGGAGTCGGAGTCGGCCGCGGTGCCACGCCAGCGGTCTGCAAAGGGCTCGGCTGAGGTGGGGAAGGAAGCCGATATGCTCTCTGAGCCCAGGCGTCC
>NW_027468664.1:5182115-5192115 GCF_046254945.1 Alosa pseudoharengus | reverse complement strand
TCCTATGCCATCCTGCCTTTCTGTGGCCGAATCCGTGAGTGTGCATCTGTGTGCGTGTGTGTTTGCATGCATGTGTGTGTGTGTGCGTGTGTGTGTCTGTGTGAGGATGCTGTTACACTGTGTCATCATCACATCACATCACTGTGTATGTGTGCCCACTGCCCAGTGCCATGACTTACTATGTTTGCACCTGTGTGTGAGGATACGTTACCATGTGTTCACTGTGTACCGGTATATGTGTGTGTGTGTGTGTGTGTGTGTGTGTGTGTGTGGGTACGAGATATTGTGCTGACATGGAGCCCAATTAAGTGGCCGAGCTCCAGCAGGGTGGCTGTGTGTGTCAGCGTTAGATGGGTGTCACATCAACTCATCGCTCGCTAATCTCCTGTGAGTGACAGTGCGGGAGAAAGGGATATATTTAGAAACCTGGCAGGGTCACTCCGTGCTCTGAGCGCCCGGTGGCTACTCCCACCCCCCCACCCCCCGTGCGTATGGAGACGCATCGCTTGGGCCTTCTGTGCTGCCTGATGCATGCATTCGAGGGAATTCTCCTCCCCGCTCTCCAAACATGACATTTCAACAACAACAGAGAGGATTAGCGAGCCATATGAAATAGCTATAGCTCCAGCCGTATCTGGGCTTCCAAAGGCAGCCAGAGCTCATGCTGTTATAGATTTGGCTTGCTTCGCTCAGGTTGAAAAAACCACTCTTCATCTCTCGTACGCCTCTTTTTGTTAATGCCTCTTTTTCGCCTGCGATGTTTGGCAGTACCTGGATCCAGCCCGCTAATTGATTTCAGACGCGCCTGCCTGAAATGTACACTCCTTTGTAACTAATGAACAGATGGTGTTGTGGAGATCCGACTGCCTGACACCGCAGCCCACCAAGGACACAAGATGGCTGCTTGTGTCTTGCTCCATTGGGCCTCCTTTGAAATGAGGATGATTCATTACGTCCTGGTTGGCTCCGTCGCCTTCATCTTTGGTTATTATCTTCAGTCAGGGGTCCCCGCTGATCCAGCCGGCGAGCCGGAGGCTTCAGTTAAGCCATGCCAGCCATCTTACCCAGTTTGAACACTCTGGCCCACCTCCAAGCCTGCCCTTCATACACACATAAAACATGCCTATTGCACAGGCAGGGCTCTTCACCCGCTCCCTGCTGCCCTCTGCTGGCGGAGTACAGTGATGGCGACTGCAGGGGATAGTAACACAACCTCTCACCCATGTTCAGCGGCAAACAGAAATGAAATGGCCTCCGTCTGTGGTGTGCTTCAGTCAGACAGCTAACATGTTTGGAAAGCACCCTTTCCCTATGCTCCCACCACACATAGTGTGAAGATGGCACAAGTACAGAAATGCAGTTCCCATACTGTCCAGCGGGTGGAGCTGTGGGTGTGAGGGTGTCGGCATGCTCCTCATGTCTGCCGTGTGTGTGTGTGTGTGTGCGTGTGTGTGTGTGTGTGTGTGTGTGTGTGTGTGTGTGTGTGTGTGCTCGGGGTAATTGAGAGTGTGGACGGATGGGAAATCAATAGTGATCCTGGCACTTCTTTAATGGCTCCTCTTTTTTACCTGTTATGGAGTGAGAGGCTGCCGCACGCCTCTCTGACAATGACACCCTGCCCTCTTAATGGCCACCGGAGAGATGGGTGGCAGAAACCAAGTGGCGCGCGCTCTGGCAGTCTGCCATATCGCTTCTGTCTGTTCTCCTTCTCTCTTTCTAGGTTTTGTTTTTTATTTGATTTCTTTTACTAACGGCTCTCCTCTCCTTTCCTCTCCTCTCCTCTCCTCTCCTCTCCTCTCCTCTCCTCTCATCTCCTCTCCTCTCCTCTCATCTCCTCTCCTCTCCTCTCCTCTCCTCTCCTCTCCTCTCCTCTCCTCTCATCTCCTCTCCTCTCCTCTCCTCTCCTCTCCTCTCCTCTCATCTCCTCTCCTCTCCTCTCCTCTCATCTCCTCTCCTCTCCTCTCCTCTCCTCTCCTCTCCTCTCATCTCCTCTCCTCTCCTCTCCTCTCCTCTCCTCTCCTCTCCTCTCCTCTCATCTCCTCTCATCTCCTCTCATCTCCTCTCATCTCCTCTCCTCTCCTCTCCTCTCATCTCCTCTCATCTCCTCTCCTCTCATCTCCTCTCCTCTCCTCTCCTCTCCTCTCCTCTCCTCTCCTCTCCTCTCCTCTCCTCTCATCTTCTCTTCTCTTTCACTCTGTCTCGGTCACTGTGTCTGGATTGAAATGGCGAGCCAAAGCTTTCGCCTCTTACTGGAGCTGCACCAGCACAAGCCCTAACTGCACATGGGCAGGGGATAAGTTGGTGGTCCCACAAGCGAGAAATTGCTTTCTCGAATGGAATTTACAGTCGGTGGGTTTTTGAATATGCTTCCAAAAACTCTTGGGGTTTGAAGGGGACGTGATATGAATCTGCAGTATTCTGGAATGCCACTGTGGATGCAGTCACAGACAGCAATACTGGCAGTCTGGCACCATCTGGTGGGCATGATGGAGCACTTCACAATATGTTATGAGTCAACCTCATGAATGTTACCAGTTTTCTGAATTCGTTATCAATCATTTGTTTTCTTTTTCAGTATGGAGTAGGACAAATAAATTAGCACTGTAAATCAGAGTTTGCTTGGAACTAGTGAGTTTGTGAATTTGTGTGCACTAAGCTGACGAAAAGCGTAAGGAACAGTGGAGTGTGTGTTTTGAGGGTGTATGTGTGAAGCCTGTGTGGTGTCTGTCTAGATGTTTTGTTTGATCTCTTTTGCTTTTGACTTTCTGTCTTTGACTGTTCTGTTTTTGTTAGTCCCCTACATTCTTTTAATCTCTATGCTTTAGATCACTTATGCCTCACCTTCTTTCTTCTTATCACACTCTCTCTTCCTGACTTCTTCATTTTACACAGTCTATCTATCTATCTATCTATCTATCTATCTATCTGTCTATCTATCTATCTATCTATCTATCTATCTATCTATCTGTCTGTCTATCTATCTGTCTATCTATCTATCTATCTATCTATCTATTTATCTATCTCTATCTCACTATCTATCTATCTATCTATCTCACTATCTATCTATCTATCT
This sequence comes from Alosa pseudoharengus, assembly GCF_046254945.1. Taxonomy (NCBI): domain Eukaryota; kingdom Metazoa; phylum Chordata; class Actinopteri; order Clupeiformes; family Clupeidae; genus Alosa; species Alosa pseudoharengus. Next base: position 5,189,042 of record NW_027468664.1, on the reverse strand, counting down.
ATCTATCTATCTATCTATCTATCTATCTATCTGTCTATCTATCTGTCTATCATCTATCTATCTATCTATCTATCTATCTATCTATTTATCTATCTCTATCTCACTATCTATCTATCTATCTATCTCACTATCTATCTATCTATCTATCTATCTATCTATCTATCTATCTATCTCTCTCTCTTTCTCTATCTATCTATCTATCTATCTTTCTTTCTTTCTTTCTTTCTTTCTGTCTTTCTCGCAGTTGCTTTTCTTTGGGCTGTGGTTAACTTGGGGCATTTTGTAGGTAAAGGTCCAGAGACCGTGTTTGCGGGTCAGAACCTGAATGATAACGAGTGGCACACGGTGCGTGTGGCGCGCCGAGGGAAGACCCTGAAGCTGTCCGTGGATGACCAGCAGCCCTCGGAAGGTAAGGACGAGGACTCCCACACTGGCCCCTCCACTCTCCTGCTGCCCTCCCAGCCTGGTACAGTACCTGCGCTTGGCCCATCCACACAGTTAGTGTCCTGGGAGAAACACACAGAAACACACAGAACATAGCGCAGATCTACTTCTGCCTAACAGCACTTTGATCTTGGAGATGTCTGAGAATGAAAAGAAATATGGATTTGTAAGTAACACAGCAGTTGTCTGAGTTGTGTCCAGATGTCTAATGATATTATAATCATGTTGAAACATCACATGTGAGGCTTAATTATTCTTCACATTCTTCAAGGTTTCTCTAGAGGTAGCTGAGAACAGATGAGCCGCACAGTATGCAACAGAGAGGTGTGAAACGTGTTGATGAGAAACAGAATTCTAATGAGGCGCGCCTGTTTTCACCATAGAGTGCCTGCTCAGAGAGAGCAGCTCAGAGAGAACAGCTCAGAGATAGCATGGCATGGCCTCCCTCCCTCCCTCCGTAGGCATAGGATGCAGGCGCAGCTGTAGAGCTCTGTAGCTCGGTGATATTGACCGGCTCTGCTTTGTCCTCTGTGGCCGCCCACTCCCTCAGGTCCAATGACAGGTGACCACACGCAGCTCGAGTTCCACAACGTCGAGACGGGCATCCTGACCGAGAAGAGACACATGCCCGCCGTGCCCTCCAACTTCATCGGGCACCTGCAGGGCCTCACCTTCAACGGCATGCCCTACATCGACCTGTGCAAGAACGGGGACATCGACTACTGCGAGCTCAACGCCATGATTGGCTACAGGAACATTGTGGCTGACCCGGTCACCTTCAAGTCTCGCTCCAGCTATGTGACCCTGCCCACGCTCCAGGCCTACTACTTCATGCACCTCTTTTTCCAGTTCAAGACCACCTCCCCCGATGGGCTCATCCTCTTCAACCGCGGCGATGGGAATGATTTCATTGTGGTGGAGCTGGTCAAAGGGTGAGGAACAAGTCAACACCTTAGAATCCTTTTCAGAGGAAGACGCAATCTGACTTCAAATGAATCTTACCTCAGAGTGCAATGCATAATGCTTAATTAGCCATAGCACAGATCCTCTCATTCAAAACAATTCTTGACACAACCTAACAATAATGTAATATAATGTAATGCTGGGCAACAGAAGGACTATGTAATATGAGTTTCATAAATAATGGCATAAATACAGTTTTTCTCAGTCGCTTTGGTGCTTTTTGCAGATCAGAATGAAAATTCTCATAACTATTAGTTCAACCTCCACAACATTTAGTCATTTGTGCACATCATAGTAGCAAATTCTCCTTCCTCTGAACAAATTGCAAATGCTTTTGGACATGTATCAGTTGCTTTCATACAATTCTCTGCTGTTTTTTAACATTATTATTATGTCATGTCAGTCAAAATGAACTATACTTATGGATACTGAATAGTCGTTCCCTATAAAACTAATAGTCTTCAATTCATTGCTTGAGTATTACATACAAAATTGTTGAACTAGTTATCAAATTCTGTCACAATGCTGTAGAATTGCAAAGAGCATACAGTACAAATGTACGTATTCAGTGTCTTGTACTCACTTACTCCCCTAACTACAGCAATGTGTAACTTTACTGTTGTTTTCAAATGGCTGTACAAGTACTGTATAGTGCTGTCTTGAGCATGTTCAGATAGTGTCACCGAGTTCTGACCTTTGTTTGCATTGGAAAACACTGAGAGAACTGTCATAATGAAAACATGACAAAGCCATTTGACTATCTTGTTCATAAACGATGGTGTCAAGACTTCTCATTTTGATGACACTGACAGTTTCATTGACATGAATACGTGCTTTTGAGGATTGGACTATCCATTTTGAGCAAGTGACGTGCTTTTGCAGGTCATCCACTAGGTTTTGCAGTTTGCACTAATTGTTTTGAGAAATGCACTAACTGCTGTGCAAATGTTAATAGTGATGTGAGAATAGCACCAAAGTGACTAAGAAAAACTGTAATTGGTCATTCATTTGTTAGCATCATCAGTGGGCATCAAGTGTGGTCATGAATATTGAATCTGTGTTTTCAGCTGCTACAAATGTCCTAATGTTGGCCATAATGCAGCAGAGTGATAATGGTGAATTAAGGTGTCGATTTCATCTGAATAGTGCTGTTATGGCTGTGGATTATTGGTTATGGTTCTTGATTAGGTTTGTGAGTCTTGTTGTAAATGCTGTCTGGTCGTCTCTTGGCTTTAGGTACCTGCATTATGTGTCCGATTTGGGCAACGGAGCTCATTTGATCAAGGGTAACTCCAACACACCCCTCAACGACAACCACTGGCACAATGTCATCATTTCACGAGACAAAAACAACCTCCACACTGTCAAGATTGACACCAAGATCACCACTCAGACTACCACAGGTGCCAAGAACCTGGATCTGAAAGGTATGATGTAGCATCAGTAATCTAGTTTTTACAGTTGAGTAGAGCTTACTCTTGTTAAAATCGTCTCTATGTCAAGCACCTTACAGGCACCTAACCCAGCAGTATTTTGTACCGTATATACCGTATGTGCCAATGACCACTACTGACCTCTCTTCTGTTCTTTCTTTTCCAAGGTGACCTTTACATTGGAGGCATAGGCAAGGACATGTACAAGGACCTGCCCAAGCTGGTGCACTCCAAAGAGGGCTTCCAGGGCTGCCTGGCGTCTGTGGACCTCAACGGCCGGTTACCGGACCTTCTAGCCGACGCCCTGGCCACTATGGGCCAGGTGGAGCGAGGCTGTGAAGGTGAGCAAACCTTTCAAGGTGAGAGGACCGCTCAGGAGCGAGGGGTCAGACGATATGACTTCTATCTCATCCCCAGTCCTTCTGCTTTTGCGTTTTGCGTTTGGCTATCTCACAGGTTTTTCCTTCTAACATTTCTTTCTCATGCACATCCTCCTCCTCCTCCTCCTCACACCCTCCTCTCTTCTTTTCGTCTCTCTCCTCTGTTTTGTTTCCAGCTCCTAAATCTATCAAAGGGGATGAGATCCTCTAGACGTGCCATTGTTTTCCTTTGGCACCAAACCAAGGGCAGTCAGTGGACCCTTACTGCCGATCACTTTAGCTGTAGCTTTGCAGATTTTCAGTTGCAGATGAGCAAAGCCATGCATGACTGATTCCTTTTTGATTTGCCAGGTATGGTCAGTAGCCGCCGCGATTGATTACTGTCAGGTGTGCTCTGCTCTGTTTGATCTGAGAGCGTCAGCCGTGAAGTACATAACTGACACTGACAGGCCATCTCTCTTGTGAGCAGTAATGCGGCAGGAATATGTTCAATTCTGAATTAATGCCCTTTCAGCCCTCTCCAAACGAACAGAACAGAGAAGACCAGACGACTCCCTCTCCCCCTTCTCTCAATTTATATTTCTCCTTAAACTACAGCGTTCTACTCTTTTCCACCTGTCTTCTTCATCTCTTTCGTTTGCTGTTAGCACAGACATTCCAGTGATTTACTAACATCTCTTTTATGTTGCTGTTGCCTTTCTGTTTTGTTTTTGGCTGACAAAAGTTGCATTGATGAAAGCTGACTTGCAAGGTAGATAGATGAACGTCTGTGTGTGAACCCAAGTGACACCTCTTCCCCCTCTTCCTCTGGTGTGAACAGCTCAGTGTCCTAGATCACCTTCTTGCTCAGCTGCCAGTTATGTGAAATTCTGTCCTGGCAAATACAAGCCGCCCTCTTGTATTTGCCACCTTGCTGGTCCTGTAGAGCTAGTTTGCAGTCTTTAACGTTGTCCCGTGTGTGAGGCCTCCTCTCTGTGTTCTCTTGTCACATGATGGTGGCTGCCCTCTCTTCAGCGCTTGTCCTGTGGTGTCCGTGGTGCTAGAGGCATGAGTGTGTCGTCCAGCTCCCACCATCCTCTCCCTGAATAGGCCCTCCGCCCCCCTGCATGTCTCAAGAGCCCATTTTCCTCCACGTCTCGTCGACAACACTTTTTGACGGTACATGGAGATCCAAATTGATTACAGGTTTGACTGCGTGCAGGTGTCCAAATCAGAGCCACTGTACACTATTTTGAAGGAATTCTCAAAACATCTAAAATCTTATGTTTTTGACAATATTACATGAGCATTAGATGTTTAGCATCAGATAATAATTTTAAGTAAAGCAGGAAAAGTAGACTTTTTAAAAAATTCTTTACAGTGTACCAATTTATCTATACTACATTTAACGTAAAGCAAAACTTAGTGTCTCTGGCAAGACACAGCTGGAGATACAGTAACTCTTATAGCACTGGCTAAATGTCCTGTTCAGGCATACGATTCATTTAGGAGATTTCCCTTGTATGACTAATATTACAGTAACAGAATTACAGTATTAGATGCCTATATTTTTCGTAATGTCACGCCCGGTAACACCACTAAGGTACCTGTTAAAAGGAATTATATGGAATAATTTTGAGCTTCTTTGGACACTGAGAAAATCCATTGTGTTTACATATTGTAAGTAAGCCTACTTTGCTTAATTTGTACATTTTTAGGCAACTAAAGGTTATTCCTTAGTACTATCCTGTATGGTTGTAGCATTTAGTCTGCAGGTGTTTTTTTCCACTTGGTTGACTCTCCAGGGGTCTGAAATTGTGACATGATGCAACACTGTGTTCCTGCACCTAGATGCATTTGTCGTGTGCCTCCGCTGTGTACTGTACGTATGTATGTGTTCAAAAGGTCAGAGTTTTTCACACACACTGAATACGACATCCTTGTTGGCGGCCTGCAATTCACTACAACTGTGTTGAGCACCAAATCTGTGACCCTGTGACACTCTGACACTGCATATGCTTAGTTGCACACACAGCATGCCACAATGTGTAATCTGTCATGTAACACACTATGCTGAACCATGCACATAGTGTATCGCGCATTGTGTTACATAACGAAAGCACAGGGAGTTGAGTGTATGAATTCTCTGTACGGTACATGTATTTGATTTAAAGCATCTACTCACTAAATGTAGTGTGTGGAAGCATCGTATATGTCCTCAATGTGCTGTGGGGTTGCTTTGGATAGAGCATCTGCTCAGAAAGTAAAGTAAGTGGATTGTGCACAGAGAATAAACTGAATGCATTCTCTTTTGCCTTACTGGAGCCACCCTTTATCTGTTTGGATAAAGCATCTGGCCCATGGATAAGTGAACTGTGCATGTAACACAAGAGGTAGGACTCCGATGAATAGAGATAAGCAGAGGCAGCCTGCAGAGTACCGTGCACAATGTGCTAATACAGCTAGCGCTCAGTGCATGCGCAACTCATGCGGAGATAAAGAGATTCGAGATTTGTAGTCGCTGAAAAGGCCGAGAAAATGTAAGAGCATTTTTTTCCAGCATGATGTTATTACATATATGGAAATACATCCTTTAGCAAGCCAGCAAGTTTTTATTAAAGCCAGCGGTGTAGTTCTTAATGTGCGCAAGGCCAGGCTGTTAGCTGTTGGCTGCTTGCCCACTAGTTTAGTCCACTGCTTTATTGCCTCTACATTTGGATGTTTCCACGTAGCCACAGATAAAGGCTGTGAAAAGGCTGCCAGGTCCTTTTGTCACTTTGGTGTTTCCACAAGGAGGCAACAGAGGAAGAATGTGTTGTGCATTATTTACAGTTACACATTATGGCCAAATTATGAAATCCATTATGAAATAAAGGAGTTGTTTGTATTTATACATTGTATTTTAGTTGGTATCTTGTGGAATACTTGTGCTTCCTTGCATAGCGTTGGTTGCAGCAAAGTGTACTTGGAGAGGGAGATGGGCACAAGTAAGAGCTAGAAAAGACGTAAAACATGTTTGCCTCTCATTTGGGAGGGGTTTTGGGGTTTGCTCCAGAGGGACAAGTCTTGAGCAATCCAGGCCATGTGAATGTCCTCTCCAGCCTTTAGCTTAGGAGTGGGGAGTGTGGTGTGTGCTCTAGCTCCATCTCCGTGGTGCACTCACTGTCTGCCTCTCCCTGTCCTCCCTCTCCCCGGCCACAGGCCCCAGCACCACCTGCCAGGAGGACTCCTGCTCCAATCAGGGCGTGTGCCTTCAGCTGTGGGAGGGCTTCAGCTGCGACTGCACCATGACGTCATTCGGAGGGCCTCTCTGCAACGACCGTGAGTCTTCCTCTCTCCGTCTCAGCGTCCACCTCCAGCCTCCCACACACACAGCCCACCCGGGTCCACACACACACACACAGCCCACTCGGGTCCACACACACAGCCCACCCGGGTCCACACCTCCCACACACACAGCCCACTCGGGTCCACACACACACACACAGCCCACTCGGGTCCACACACACACACACAGCCCACTCGGGTCCACACACACAGCCCACTCGGGTCCACACACACACACACAGCCCACTCGGGTCCACACACACAGCCCACTCGGGTCCACACACCACACCCCGGTCAGGACATGCTGCCGTGCTCCAAAAGCATCTCTTAAAGGGGTGGTTCAGGATTTTGGACATAGGACCTCATAGGGTGTACTTTGGAGTGGGTAAGACTGTTTTTAG
>NW_027468664.1:5169615-5172115 GCF_046254945.1 Alosa pseudoharengus | reverse complement strand
TGTATGGATTAGTCTCTGGAGGTCAGCTAGTGAAGAATGGAACATGAATATAATACCAGTCCAATCACTTGACCAGCCCTGACAAAGCAGTATCGACTTCAATCAATACCTACTTTGAATAGCACAAATTAACCTTGAATAATTTAGGACAGCAGTATATCATACACAGTTTACTGTATACTTCATCAGAATATTAACACTTCCATGCAAAAACTAGGCGTAAGCTAAAAATGATGCCTTAGTCTTTAGGAGTTTGATTTTAAGTGGTAGGGTTTGATTGGATTCTTTAAACAAAAGGTCATGGCTTATTATAATAAAATGGCATTGCTTATTAGCTTATTTGCTGGAAAACATAACAAATGTAATTATCTTTACTAGTACGTAGAAGGTCTAAATGAAATACTTTCTTTTTATCTTTTTTCTTTATTATGAATGCAAATATACAGTTTCAGTAATATGCAAGTGAAGTGAAAACCCTGCATATCAATGAATTTGTAATGCAAAGCAATAACATAGCATTCTACAGGAGCTTGTAGACATTTGTAATGCAAAGCAATAACATAGCATTCTACAGGAGCTTGTAGCCATTTGTAATGCAAAGCAATAACATAGCATTCTACAGGAGCTTGTAGCCAGCACCTATCAACTCCAGCCCTCCCCATCATATTCAAACCCATGAGGAAAGACATTCGCTTCTGACAAACACTGATAAAGAAACACATGCACACAATATGACACATGCACCACAACCCCTAGACCATCCACTTAAATGTCAGATAGCTTTGCTGACATCAATACTAATCCACCAGCCCCAAACTAATAACTCACGCATGCTAACCTCTGGTATTGCCCATAGGAGACTCATTATAAAAACACCAAGCCAAGCATAAGCGCAAACACTGCAGTGTCAGGGAAGACACACAGAACAGCATGAGCAGCACATAAAGTAGCCCCTGCTCACCAAATAGCACCACCGGTGGCTGACGAAGAGCTAATTGGGCCTGCAAAGGTCATCTCCCGCACATTGTTTTGACTGCTCCCCTCATAGTCTGAGGTGCTAATGGGGCTCGGACTGTGTGTAGTTGGACATCATTGCTTGTAGTGCAGGGTTCAGGCTTTTTAGTAGGGGGAGGGTGGAGGCTGACCTACAGTATGGCTATGGCCGCATGTGTGTGTGTGTGTGTGTGTGTGTGTGTGTGTGTGTGTTTTGCCCTCTGGTCCTGGTGCTGAGGGGATTAGCAAGAGATGCTGGAGCTCATCCATCTGTGAGACAGCAGTCTACTGCAACATCCTCTGATCTATATAGAACCCATCCTCTGATCTATATAGAACCCATATATAGAACCCATCCTCTGATCTTTATAGAACACATCCTCTGCTCTCAGTGCTGGAGGAAATTCTCATGGCTCAGTCTCACCTGGGTGGACGCCGACGATGGCTCTTCCATGGTGTGTGTGTGTGTGTGTGTGTATGTGTGTGTGTGTGTGTGTGTGTGTGTGTGTGTGTGTGTGTGTGTGTGTGTGTGTGTGTGTGTGTGTGTGTGTGTGTGTGTGTGTGTGTGTGTGTGTGGTCAATACGAGGTGTCCAGACTGTGAAGGCACAGCAGATTTAGCGGTAACCCGTTCCCCGTTTGTGCTGATGATAATGGCAAGTTTACAGCCTCCCACCCGCTGGCCTCTGCGGGTCTGTGTTCCGTGCGAGTGGGCGCGGGTAATTACCCTGTTGCCGTGGCGCGCGCTGGTGTCAGGCCTGTAATTGGCACCACTGTAATTCACTTTTTAATTGCCTGTTTATTATTGCAGAGGCCTCAGTTTTGTCGTTGCAGCACCGAGCGTGGTGAGTGGTTAATAAACAAAACACAATGACAACAAGCTCATATTTTCACTTCGTGGTACAGCTACTGCAGAGAGAGAGAAAGAGAGGGGAAATAGAGAGAGAGAGAGAGAGAGAGAGAGAAAGAGAGCGAGAGAGAGAATCATTCATCCTTATATAGATTCCTCTCTCATAACAAGTAGATGACACAACCTTTTTAAATTGAATTGTTTGCTCCTACTTGTCTGTCCTCCGCTGATGGAAGTGTCATCCTTTGTGACACAAATCCATCCTTGAAATAGTCTATGCTTTCTCTCCCTCCCTCCCTCCCTCTCTCTCTCTATCCCCCCTCTCTCTCCCCTCACTGTATTTGTTATCCTTTGCGCAGGTGCAAAATCCAGAGAGAATTGGACTCAAGCCTGCCGGGACTTATCAGTGCAGTCCATTATAGCTTGCAAAACGAAGGCTTAGAGCCAGATGCACTCACATGTACTGTAATGTCAATCTCTCTGGTGAAGAAAGCAACTCCGCACAGAACAGAACTAAAACTAGAATTTTTAAATGTGGGGATATAAATGTGATGACCCACATGGCTGATTACCATAGACACTACTGATCTAATTCATTCATTTCATTTCATTTATGTTGCTTGTGAATAAGATATAAGAATAATACTCAAGGTGTTCAC
>NW_027468664.1:5162775-5165275 GCF_046254945.1 Alosa pseudoharengus | reverse complement strand
CTTTTTTGTGTTTCACTGCTTTTACATATTGGTCATTCCAACAGGCAGGCAGGGTTTTATACATCACACTGATGTGTCAAAATTCAGTATAAACTCATTGTGATGACAAGATGGATTGTCAAATTAACTAAACTAATTTAATCAACTAAACTAAACATTTCATTTTAATAATGCAGATTAAGTTTTTTAAACAAAGTCTACTATGTAGCACACTTCCTCCCCATTCTTCTCTAAGCTTAAATGACCCCATATCCATCTGGGCGTTAGTGGACATTGCTCACACGCAATCCTTGCTATGTGTTACTTATGACCATGGCCAGCTACCAAGCCAGACATGCTTATTCTCAGCACTCTAAAGCAAACACTCCTGTTGCTGAACTTTTGAAGTAGTCTTGTCTCTTTACTTTCTACATTTAAAGATAAATTCTGTGTTGATTTAACACAATTCATTCATATGCAGCTGGTGTTCACATTACAATACAAACTAGAAATGTAATGCCAGAGGAATTACAATAGTGGATGGAAACCTGCTGGCTTAATGTTGGTGGGGAAATTCCTGGAAAAAAAACATTGAATCACTTAATCTTTGAGTTCATACAAACCCTCGTACCAAAAAACCTTGTGCATCAAGGCGTTCTTGAGATATAACACTCAAGGTGTTTTTGACCTTGACATTTGACTTTTGACCTCCAACATCAATTCACTTCATCTTTGAGTCCATACAAACACTCATACCAAATTTCAGGCATGTATGTCAAGGCATTCTTGAGATTTCACACTCAGAGTATTCATGGACTTGACCTTTGACCTCCAACGTCAACTCACTTCATCTTTGAGTCCATACAAACACTTTGAAGCATATGCATCAAGCCGTTCTGGAGATATAATGCGCAAAGCATGAGATATGGCTGTGACTTTTATTTTGACACACAGGAAACACTTAAACAGGATGTGTAGTTTTAGGGAGCGCCAGATTGTATGCATTAGATGCTGAGACAGTTGGATTCACAGGTGACACCTGTGCCAGTGTTCTGAATAGCCCGGGAACCAGAGAGGGTTAAAGCGGGAACTACTCTGGGAGCTTAACGAGCGCAGCTGGCTTTAGGCCATTATGACATCACAGCCATTCAAGTCTATGGGGGAAAAATGAGCTTTTTAACATTTTTAATCCCCTATTTCTCAAAAAGTATAAACAGTATAAATCTGAAATAATAACTCTCTTGCCCCACTCCAGACCTTCAGAACGGTTATTTCAACATGTCTGTACGTTAAGCGGTTAGAGTCACATTCATTCTTGAAAAGGTAAAAAGAAAAGGTTATAAGAAGAAGAAGAAGAAGCCAGGAGATTTCAAGATAGTAGATTCCATCCACTATCATAAATCCAACAAACAAAATGTTCATTGGTGTGGACGAGGTAAATGTGTCTCTTTTGATAATCTGTGATAACAGTGATGGCATAAAACCTGTAAGATACATCTCTTAAGATACAATGTAAACACTCATTTAAAACAGTTTTAGTAAGCACTGGAGGTATTTCTTTGTGTCTAACATTGAGAGACAGCAATCTCCACAAAGGGTAAGTCTGTTCCTAATGATATGTGAGTAGAGTGATCTGGAGCTCCCTTACACAGGTGGGTTGCCTGTAACCCCATCACTGATGTAACAGGTGGCCTGTTGTGTGTCCGTCATCCTCAGGTTACCCGCTCCTGCAGAAGGTGGACCTTGTAGCATGGCGAGTGGCGCAGGAGTCGCCTTCCGTGGCCTAATTTGTTTGAGCTGAGAGCATTAGGCGAGTCGGTGGACATGGATGACCCTAAACGCTTCTGACTGAGTTCATTTCGTCTCCTCCCATCACTGTCAGTGGGCAAGCAGCATCATTAGTCATCCCTCAGTAGTAATCACCGCCCCACCAGAGGAGGGAGGAGAGAGAGAGAGAGAGAGATGGAGAGAGAGATGGAGGACAGAGAAAAGGGGGAGAGAGATGGGAATGAGGCTGATGGTAAAGGAAGGAAGCCAAAGCAGTCGGTAGGAGGAGATGTAGACCAGAGGGGGAGAGAGAGAGAGAGAGAGAAAGTGATGTAAATGGGTGGCCTGATGGCGACCTGTGTGTACACTCATTCCAGGTTTGTGTAGTAAAGGAGTGTTCAGAGCTCCAGTGTTAAGGGGGAGAGGTGGGGCAGGGGGACACGATCTCTCCTCACAGCCATATTTACAAGGTTGAGCAAGAGGCTAATGATGTAGCCTGTCGCCCAACCAGCCCCCCACCACCACCACCCCCCACCTCCACCTCCAGCTCAGTGTTTGCCAGCTGCTCCGGCACATGGCCACCACTTTAATATCTCTACAGCAGCATCACCACTGGGGCAGAATGGAGACAGTGCCAGGATGTGGCAGCCACACACACACACACACACACACACACACACACACACACACACACACACACACACACACGCTCACACACACACACACACACACACACACACACACACACACACAC
>NW_027468664.1:5062775-5155275 GCF_046254945.1 Alosa pseudoharengus | reverse complement strand
GGCATTTCAAACTGTCCTAAGCTTTGGAATACTGACAAGCATTTCCAAACTTTTCCACAAGTACTGCAAATATTTTAAAAACGAAAGAAATTACGCATGGCTCTTTCATTTTAATCAAGGCCTGATTGACTGGGCTTCGGGGAAAAAAACGTGGTGATTAAACCAAGGCAATTAAAATGAACAGGCAGAGACAAGCCAAGAACCAGAGATAAGAATGACTTGTTTCTGTATTTCTGCAATCTGACATAAATTCCCAGTGTAACATTTGTTCTATTTGCCATGCTGTTTAATAATTCAGTAAATGTTATGTTCTTATCGCTTCCCATTTTGGTAAAACAGAGTAATCTCGGTGACTGTTTGCCTACCCCTCATTTAGAGTGTAGAGTTTCATCTCACTGCAACAACTATACTGCAGTCAAGATGTGAGATGGCAGACTCTCTTTTGCACCGTCCCCCCCCCCCCCCCATCTAAAACACACATACACACACACACATACACACACACATTGCATGGATCGGAGCCAGAGGGCATAAGTCCCTTTTTCTTAACTGTTGCTGGCTTATTCATACACACAAACTGCTCTGTCTGTGTGTGTGTGTGTGTGTGTGTGTGTGTGTGTGTGTGTGTGTGTGTGTGTGTGTGTGTGTGTGTGTGTGTGTCTGTGTGTGTGTGTGTGTGTGTGTGTGTCTGTGTGTGTGTGTGTGTGTGTGTGTGTGTGTGTGTGTGTGTGTATGTGTGTGTCTGTGTGTGTGTGTGTCTGTGTGAAATGAAAGTACCTCTCTGTGCGTCAAGTGCCTGTGTGAGTGTCTTTCCGTTCGCACTCCCGACTCCAATCACCCTCCTGATTGGGCTCCTCCCCTGCCGTGCGGCTGTGCTGTGCTAACAGCCCTCATTTGGGCGGAGCGGAGCGGAGCGCCTCCTTTGTCTGCTGATTGCGGGTGGCATGAGCGGACATGAGCGCGTGCCCAGTCGGGGTCTGCACACAATGGCATTGACGGCACAGGTGGCTTTTGCCTCTGCACCAACCCCTGCTGCATCCGCATCCATTTCTGCAGCACGGTGCCACAGGATGACCACAGATGCCCTCACTGCCAGACTGCGCGCTTTAGGACAAATGATTCTATCTATCTCGATCATTTTGTCTATTTGAAAGAGGGTTTGGGCCTCCAACACTGTCCAGGACCCTGAAGCATCACTTTTGGCACTGATGACTATGCTGATGGAGGCTCACAAAAAAAGCAAATTCAAAATAGATGGAAGAAGTGGATTACAAAGTGGAGCAAATGATGGACCCATGTGTAATGATAGTTATTTACAAATTCAGTCCAATACTCGCCTATTTTCAGTGTAGCATGATTTTATAACTGACATTTCCAGCTGAATAGCAGACATCTCTGATCTCTAGCAACATTTTACTGATGTGGGAGTATTTTCTAAACAAATGAAACATACAGACAAATGGCTCTCCTCCTCCTCGCCTTTATCTGGTAATCTTCTTATTCTAAGAAAGGTCTTATCCCCTCAGCTACAGATTGCCTCGCTCACTGTGACTGAGAAAGCAGGTGATTAATCATTCCATCGAAAGCATCTGGTGTGAAATTCAGAGAAAGCGTTCTTCCTAAAGCCCCTTAGGGAAAAAAACAGAAGCCGCTCTCTAGTTTACCCTCGGCTCCTGATTAGAATTTCTGCTGGAAACCAGCTTCCCTTTAGTAGGGATGAACCTGGCTCTGCCCTTCAATGTACGTATGCCTCACTGCATGCTGGGATGTCAAAAGGGCAGAAATATCTGTCATCTGTCCGGGTCAAAGCTTTTGTCAATGCATTCTCAACCATTCAAATGGGTGTGATCCTTTCTGTCAATGACAACTGTAATGAAATGTTTTAACTTCTTGTTTTCAGCTGCTTGTTTCTCTTGTTGCCTTTGGTTAATTAATGATTGATGCTGAAGTTACTGTAACTTTACTCAGATCAGATAATTAATGCTAGAATATACTTTAAAAGGAATGAAATGAGTGAAAAGAGCTTTATCTCAGCAAGATGTGTTTGACGTTAAAATATAATTGGATGAATAAAATTTGGTTTATTGAAAAAAAGATAAAACAAATATATTGAGCAGTGGATAAAACGTTGAAAAAATCTGCTAAAAGTATTTTAAAATGAGTTTCATTTTATTTTGGCAGACATTTGAGATGAATGCTTAAACTTGTGATTTTTCTTGCTTACTTTTTCAACTTCACAAGCTTAGCAGGACCTTCAACATCTATTCTTTTAATGTAGATATAATTTGTTTGCTTAAATAGTTAACGTTAAAGATATGACTTTTATTAATGATATGTATTGTAATTTTGCTTTTCCAAATTTTTCAAAACTTAAAAAACTGGAGGCAGTATCTTGCTGTAGGTTTTAGGTTTTAACATTTAACCTTTGACCTTACAGATTGTAACCCCTGAAATGTCTCTTTAAACTTTAAAGGCAACATTGATAACGAGCGACTGGCGATTGCTAGACAGCGAATCCCATATCGGCTCGGTCGAGTAGTTGACGAATGGCTACTCGACAAAGGTAAAACACTGATTAAAACTTCAAATAAAAAGATAATTTGATCATAAGCAGTGACATTTTGCATCACAAATAAACCCACTAAAAGTCAAATCCCCTGTATAACTAATCTTTTAAATTAAAAAAAATGTAGTTTGTAATATTATTCATTGTATAATAATGTGTTTGAAGTAATCAACATGTGTTTGTGTAATCAGTATGAGATTTAACCACAGGTTAAAGGGACTGGTAATATACTGATAATGTTTCTCAAGTTAGTTGAAATATGAGCAAAATATATGTACGATTAAAATACAATAAAATGTAATTTCTATAGCAGCAGAGTCTAAATGATTAACTAAGAATTTATTTCTGTTCAAGAAAGTATTTGTTTGTACATATGGTAAATGCTACACATGCCTTTCAATTACACTTCTGTTTTCATATTTAATTTCACTTTGGAAAAGTGCGCAGAATAAAAGCTCAGAATAAATTGCATAAATAGATTTAATGATTCTTGGCATCAGATATGAAGTCCCTTTAACAAACGTTTAATAAAAGCAGAGCCAAAATACTTTTTGAATGCATGCTGTTTAAATGTCTGTAATAAATTGTTCTGGGAACGATCAATCTGTTTTTAAGGGGTTTTGTTCGTTTTTGTTCCTCAGTTTCTATTGAGTCCAGTTCTTGTCACATAGAGTCATTTGTGAAGTGTCCCATAGCTGTTCAGTCATCTGTCCACCAGTCTTTTTTCATTTCTGTGGCGTGCGGCTCTTGCTGAAAGGCAATCGTGCCAGCACTCTAATGAGGTGCAGGAGTGATGAACCTCCCTGTCATTAGCTTCCTCCTCCAATGAACTTGCTGACTAAATGACGGATCTTCCTTTAAAAAAAAAAAAAAAAAACAGGCTCACACGTTGGCCTTTCAGCAAATCAGCATTATTTATTTATTTATTTATTTATTTACCATTTGTTTTTATTTATTTATTTTCCAAGGCCTCTGTGCATTCATTCTCTTCATTGATTGACATGATGTAACGTCCAGTTCATTCAATCATCATGAATTACTGTTGTTGCTGTCGGCATTCAGGGGTCATGACTTACCCTCATCAGATTTATGGAGGGGTGGGAGGGAGGGGGTCTCTGTGTGTGTGTGTGTGTGTGTGCGTCTGTGTGTGTGCGTGTGTGTGTCTGTGTGTGTGTGTGTGTGTGTGTGTGTGTGTGTGTGTGTGTGTGTGTGTGTGTGTGTGTGTGTGTGTCTGTGTGTGTGTGTGTGTGTGTGTGTGTGTGTGTGGGTGTGGGTGTGGGTGTGTGTGCATGTGCGTGTCTGTGCTGTGGGGCTGCTTTGCCAGCCCCCGGGCTCTTGAACACTCTGGTCTCCTCGCAGGTCGGCAGCTGACCATCTTCAACAGCCAGTCCACCATCAAGATCGGCGGCTGGGAGCAGGGCAGTCGGCCCTTCCAGGGCCAGCTCTCTGGCCTCTACTACAACGGCCTGAAGGTGCTGAACATGGCGGCGGAGGGCGACTCCAACGTGCGCGTGGATGGCAGCGCCAGGCTGGTGGGCGACATGCCCTCCTCCTCCATCACGCCCCAGTCCAGCGCCTCGGCCTCGGGCAACCGCTCGCACACGCCCTCCCTGTCCGACATCACCACCACCACGGCGTCCAACCGGCAGGGCAAGCAGACCCCCACGCCACAGGTCAGTGAGCCGCTCGCGGGCGCTGTTTGGGCTGCATGCGCCGAGACCGTCTAATCTCTGCTTTCAGCCGGGCCGGCCAGCCATGGGTGGCAGAGCTGTCATTGTGGCAGACAAGCACGACTGAACCAGAACAAAGATAACATAACAAAGACACAAATGATCAAACCTGATGTGAAGCTCAGCTTCACAGATCAAGCATGTAGTGAAGGATCTAGGCATTGTGTCAGACTTCTTATTATCCAGCTTCTTTCTATCTGATATTCCTTTATGAAATTACTAAGAATGCATGCTCTTTGAGCTGACAACCCCCTCCCCCACGCACGCACACACCCACACCCACACCCACACACACACACACACACACACACGCACAAAGGAACAAAAAAAAGTAAATGCATACACACAAGGACATATCGAAATAGATGGCTATCTGTGCTATCTAGGTCAAGGCTGCATCTGAGTGTGTGAGTGTGTGAGTGTGTGAGTGTGTGCTTTTATCTGAAGGGGGGTCCAGGCTGCTTTGATGTGTTCTGAATGGGACCCCTCCATCAGTTCCATCAGACGGCGCTGAGAGCATTCAGACAGGCCGGCGGGGCCTTGGAGCGGCCAGCACAGGGCCACTCAGATGTGCCCGTAGGGGAGTGGGCAGAGGAGGGGTTCTCTCTCCAGCACCGCCCGGCGGCCTCCTCACGCTGAGGGTCACTTCCTGGTTCTTTATCAGCGAGGCCCTGGGAGCACTCCAAGGGGGCTGCACCGCGATTGGGTGGCGTGCCTGGTTAATGGGGCATGGAGCACCTGATTGGATGGACCTGGTGGTGTGTCATTTCAGTATTTTAATTACAGATGAGACTGATAAATGAAGTGAAACAAATGCCTAATAGGCTTAATTGGACAAAAATACTCTCACCTGCTAGCACGTTACACTGGATTTGCTCATTCTGAGCTTTCAGCTGTTAATATTACATGTGCACTTAAAACAGCAAAACTACATGAAGCAGTTCACAGTAGTAATAAAACCATTATTATTTGACCTGCTTCACACAATACATATCTGTTGAGTTACTGTTCAAAGGGCTGCTGGTAAAGTGCTGTTGGATGCCATAAGCCTACATCTGGGATGTTCTTCAGACATAATATCATGAAGGCAGCTGGCCTCATAAGATGTAGGGTATTGTAGGGTATTACACTGTTGGGTATTAGGGTATTACACTGTCTATCCGTTGTAGCCCAGGTGTTCTTTTAAAGGTAAACTGAGCCAAACTAAATCTACACTTTCCACAGTATTTTTCCAGTCTGAAATACTGACCCTGGTTATGGAATGGAATTGTAGTTGTTAGTAAACATGTTCCACTGTTCCACATTATTTGTTTTCAGGAATACAAATTGGGTTCATAATGACAACTAGACGTGGTTATGCAAAAAGGGCTTATTGAATTTAATCTTAATGCTTATCACGTGTTCACACATTGTTTAGTTTCGAATAGTTAAAGGTAGATTTGGTTTTTAAGAGATTTTGAAGTCTTCACTGAGCACTGCAGTGGTTGTAGTCTGGAGTCTCATTCTGTCTATCACGACCCGCTCATCCTCTCTTCTCTCCTCTCCTCTTCTCTCCTCTTCTCTGTCCTCTCTCTCTCTCTATCTCTCTCTCTCTCTTTTCTTCACCCATCCTCTCAATCTCTCTGCCTGACAGTGAGTTGTAAGTGTGGATGTAATTAGGTGTCATTGTGTGGGTCTTAGCGGGATGATTGACATGTCAGGCTGATGCCCTTGTGTGATCATGCACGGAGCTATTTAGCCACTGTGACAATGCAATCTTAATGTGACTAATTCCAGGGCAGTGTTCTGTGTAACCTCTCCCTCCAAAAGCACTGGCTCGCTGGGCGCTGTCCGTCAATCGTGTCACGAGCTAATCTCACTCTGAGATCCACAGCACAAGCCTTCACTTACAAAATGGAGCTCACTCGACAGGAACCAATGAGATATGCTTAAATGTTGCCATGGAAATCTTACTAGCAGTGTGTTTTCTCTCATGCACTCTGCTCTTCTCTGCTGTCTCTATACTGCTTCTGTTTTTTTCTCTTTTCACTTCTCTCTTTCACTGCTTATTCTCTCTCTCTCTCTCTCTCTCCCTATCTCTCTCTCTCTCTCTCTCCTCTTTCTCTCTGTCAGTTTCTGTAGTCTCAGTTTTTACGATCATAGACCTTGCTCTTACACCAAAGACCTGTGGAGATGTTAAATGATTGGACATGTGAAAGCCATTGCTCCTTTTCTTTCCCATTTGGCTCGACATTTTCAACCTGTTCCTGAGTCACAGTAGTCACAATCATATTGTACTCTTGATTTCGAGTACCAACAGAATTCATTATGCTCTTTGTTTGCATGTTATTCTACATATTGACACATTAGTGCCTGTGATGATACAGTTCTATTATGATGCAATATTATAGTCTCTCCACGCACAAGTAGTTGCTTTTGCAATGATTCATGGTATTATACACTAGATGTAATCTCCTGTGTGAAAAGATTTCATCATGCATTATTTACACATTCCCACTCAGGCTCATTAGATCATCGCTCATGCAGTAGGGGCTTATGCAATTCATAACAAAGTCATCAGTGCTGCATTATGGATGGGCCTCAGGAATGAGATTTATATGCTCTGGCTATTAGAAGAAAAACATGGCCACCTCAGGCCTGCACGGCAGAGGGCAAGAAGATAAATAGTGCTGAAGAGTGTTGGCTGAAACCTGTAACTCTATTCTTGTGCTTTGTTGCATATTATTGCACATGGCTTTGATGGGATCCTTTTGTGTGTTGTTAACAGTGTAGATGGAATGGTTTGGAATAATCCGCTGCACATTCTTATGGAACATTAGCACATATGGAGCATCTCTAAAAAGTGTGATGATCACGAAGGGATTGCAAGCTCTTGTTCCCGCATTTTCTGTTTTCACAGCCTCTTTAAAACCATGTTTTCCACTTAGCAATGCCAAACAAGCGGAGCCTGTGTGTGTGTGTGTGTGTGTGTGTGTGTGTGTGTGTGTGCATGAAAGTGCGCAGGGGAAGGCGCACGAGAGAGTGGTATTAACACAGGAGCGTGTCACTGAGGGAGTAGTGTTTATGGAAACACAGCCATGCACTGTGCACCACAGCACCACTGATGCGTGAGCTCTTTAATATTTCCATCTGAAGTAGATCCCTTTGTGGCAGGCACACAGGACTACTCAGACGTGTAAGTGACAGCACAGTTGTGTCGTTTCTCTCTCCTCTCTCCCTTTCTCCAATGCTGTCTTTTGATCCTTTCTTATCTTTGTTGTTTTTCCTGTTTTTATTTCTCAGTCTCTTTCTCTCTCTCCTCTTCTTCCTATTTATTTCTTTTGCTCGTGCTTTTCTCTCTCTCTCTTTCTCTCATTCTGTCCCCTGATCCCTTGATTTACATTTCTCTCCAGCTCAAAGGTTAGAATCTCTAAAGGAATTAAGAGGCATGCGGAGCGTGTTCATTTTCATGTTGTAGGCATCAGTGCTATGGCTGAGCTATGTCTGCTAAATTGTGTGTTCGGCTTTCAATAATAGATGAGCTTCTCCAAGTGGAAAAGATGGTGTCATTAAGCATCCACCGAACTTTCAGATCCTCCACCATGATATGTGGGCTCTAATCGAATTTATTCATAAGTTTGTTGATTCCACGTCATATGAGGAATATTATTTTGAGTTCACATTGTGAATGTATGAGAGAAACATTAAAAACAGTGTTCCATGTCTCATAAACACACTGGTGTACCTGGCAGGCAAGACGGCTGGTGTAATATACTCATAAAGAATATATATTATAGAATCATGTCCTTTTCAGTGAGCTGAGTTCAACTGATTTTGCAACAGCTACTGTGTGTGTTGGTCTGCTGGTGCAGCAGAGGAGGTTTGGCTCTGGATAGCACTTGTAGAAGGCACCAGGTGGAGCTTCTAATGAGAATCAGCTGTCATTTTGTTCAGCGTACCCAGCAAAATGAATCTCTCACACTCTCTCTCTCTCTCTCACACACACACACACTCACACTCAGTGGGGGGGGGGGGATGGTAGATTACCAGACAAGTACACTTGCACAAACAAGACAACACTGCCATGACATCTTTTCTGCTCGTTTCGATTTAAAAGTGCATTTAAAAGCATTTGTAGCCGAGCATTTCTCCACATATCAGCCCCTGCTATCTCTCTCCACTGAGACACTTTCCAGCCATTGCATCATGGAAACCTTGTGGTCCTAATGAAGGCACTCAGTGTTCAGTGGGGGAGTGGGCCGGCCTCTGTGTTTGTCACACTTTCACAGACGGGCTTCTGGCCTCGCGGACACCCCCTCGCCATCACTCCTGTTTCATTTCTCGATCTGTTCGGAGCGCCCAATCAATAGCCATGTTTGCACTGACAGGAACTAGGCTAATGAAGTGGGTTTATGAAAGCTCAGCTTTTTCCCCACTCTTTCACCATCTATCTCTCTTAACACGCCCTCTGCTCCTCTCTCATCCAGCCCAGAGAGTGTTTCTCTGTGTACTCCTTGCATTAGAGGTTGCATTATTCCGGTGGAGCCAGCGTCTATTTTTGCCGTTGTTTAATATTTAATGTCTGTTAAATGAATCCTGTGGTGTGCGCTGCCTTATTAGTGGAGGGGTTTTTGGGGTGCGCGTGTCACATGAATAATGAACAGGCTGAGACTAGGGGCCCTGTGCTGCATCTGCAGCTGCCCCCAACAAATTGAGTCCCAAGAGGCGCCGTGGTGTGGAAAAAGAGACAAATTTATGAGCACCTGATCTCTCTCTCTCTCCCCCTCTTTCTCTCTCACTCTCTCCCTCTCTCTCTCTCTCTCTCTCTTTCACTCGTTCTTGTGAGATTATGAGATTAAACACAGAAACAGCACATCAGCATGTAAGTGATGAGGGCTGATGATGCAGAGCCGCATGTCCCAGTGGGAGTCGGGCAGAATTTTGGGAAGTGGCGGGACACATCTAAAAAAAATAAAAAAATATCACAGAGGTGGGTAATGTGCCATGCATGTCATTTGCTCAAGCTGCCTGGGAGTAGATGTCTTGTGATGTGAGACTGCGATTTCTCTCCACAGTACTGGAGCTGATACCCCCCCCCTCCTCCTCCTTTTCTTTAATAAAAAAGAGCTGTTTCTAACTAAGCACACCCTTAGCAACCTTGGGGCTCGGCGAGGCTCATGATAGGCTAGAATTAGTCACCTGATCCAGGCGGCGCCGCTCGCAGTCTTACTATCTCTCTTTCTCATACTATTCCACCCTCCCTCCTTCCCTCCCTCTCCCTCTCTCTCTCTCTCTCTCTCTCTCTCTCTCCACGCTTCTCACCCCTCCTCGCTTGTCTCTCATTCTCCCTCGCTCTTTGCCAGGCACTGATAGGATCTCCTGATGCACAGGCAATTTATCTCCCTCATCTTCTCAGCAGAGTAGCAGCTTTTCCCTCATCCCTGTTGATCTGAGTGAGGAGGGAGGAAGGCTAAAAGAACGGGACTCAAATTTCTGGAGGGGTTTTGGCTTTGAGAAGCAGAGGCAGAGGAGCACGAGGCAAACAGCCAGCACAAACTCTCTCCTCGACTTCCTCACTAAACAAAGAGAGGCAGAGACCGTCCGCAGTGTTTTGAGAGAGAGAGAGAGAGAGAGAGAGAGAGAGCAGGCAGTGTAGCCAGGCGGCCATGGAGGCGAGATGGCATTGTTCCTCATCGCAGGTAGTTTTCTCTTTTCAACAGTCCTTCACAATGTACCGAGCCTCCTTCGCATGCAGAGGGCTTTAGTGTCCATCCTCCATGCACGCGCTCTGTCAGGAGCAACACCGCCGCACCGCCTGCTCTGTGAGAGAGAGTGAGAGAGAGAGAGAGAGAGAGAGAAAGAGAGACTGAGAGAGAGACTGAGAGAGAGAGAGTGAGAGAAAGAGAGAGGTTGAAAAAGGGGGGAGACAGAGAGGCTTGTGCCGCTGCACCTTTAACGTGGCTCTCTTTCAGCACTCATCCGCTGCACACCAACTGTCATCCCGCCATCGCATGCCTCTCCTCCTCATCCTCCACTCATAAGGGCACTCTCTTGAGCCCCAATCATTCATGAGGGAGGACATGGCTGCTTTGTTTGTCTGTCTGTCTGTTTGTTTGCTTACTTTCTTTTGATCTTTGTAACATCCAAATGATACCGGCATGACTTGTCATGTGGATGTCAAAGACTTGACCTGAAAAAGGGAGTTTTTCCTCTCTTTTGTGCTTCATGAGATACTGTATTTATCAAGTGCCTCTTCATTTGTTTATCATAAATCCCTTACACCATAGTAGTACGTTACTACTACTAGTTATCTACGATCCATCCTTAGAGAAAATACCGAAAATGCCATTCGACTTAAAGTGTTTGACTGACTCCTTCCCAACGCCTGTATATTAGTGCAGAACAATGTTTTATTAGTGCAGAACAATGTTTTATTTGTCTGATGATTCTGCTACTCAGGCATGGCCTTAACCCTCCTTTCTTTCATTTAAGACAAAGTGGTAGCTATGGCAACATGAGTGCAGATGTCATGAATCACCCTTAGGAAATGTGTTTTCACCATTTTGTCCAAATATATTTGGATTCCTTTGCGCACTAGTGAAAATGAACATCTTAGACTGAAGCCTGCCATCCCATTCCTCGTTGTTTCATTTGCAGACATCAGTGCAGACAGTGCTAACAAATGCAGTCTCGTGGTTCAGATGTTGATTTTGTTAACAGTTGATTTGACTCATCAGCTGCAACTCAAGTGTAATTAGCTTATTCATCAACACTGATATGTGCAAGTGCGTTTCCTTTGGGAACACCTGAAAATGCTCTCTGAAAAAATGAGTCTGGCAAAGTACAGGAGCACCAAGTTCAGGAGTTGTGTGAGAACCCCAGGAGAGGTTGGTGTGGAGAGAGAAGCCTCAGGACAATCATCTCAGCAGTAGCTCACATCTCCCCAATTTCCCCTCCTCCCCTGAAGCACACTCTGCCTAGAACTCAGCTCAGCGCAGCACTCGCAATGAGATAGATAAAACACAAGAAGGAAACTGGCAGAGATTTCCAGGTCCAGAGTTGAAGACTGGGAAGGTTAAGAAGCATCATCTGTGCTAACCTGTGTCTGGAGGAAGAAGGTTACATCTGGTCACTGGTCACCCTGCCTGAGGCTGGACGAGTGGAAAAGGAGCCTGTAGACGAATACTCAATGCAGCATTTTAAAAACAGTTCCGTCTTTGCTATTATGCCCACATCTCAGAGCCTTTTTCTCCCCTGCAGGCTGTAGGTGTTTAATGTGAACAGGGAGGAAAAAAATGCTGCAATGCATCAACCTTCCATGTCTAATTCACCACCTTGGCTGGCAGTGTTTTACCCGCCCAACAAGCAGCGGCGATGCAAGGCCCAGGCACTCTCCCGAGCAAGGACACCTCCATGAATATTCACGTGTAATTAGCGTGTAGTAGAGGCCTGAGGACTTTGATGTTCTTCCTCCCGCACACTCTCCATTTCTCTCTCTCTCTCTCTCTTTCTCCATCTCTCTCTCTCTCTCATAGAAGGAAGGAGGGAGGGAAGGATGGATGGTGGAGGAAGGGAGGAAGCTCTGCTGGTCCCAGCTGAGCCTCAGATCTTGCCTCTCTCTCTTTCTCTCACTGTCTCTCTCTCTCTCACACACACACACACTCTTTCTCTCTCTCTTTTTATCGCTTCCCATCATTTTTCATACCGCCTGAATTTGTCGTCACCATGGCAACAGAAACGGATCCTACTGTGTGAAGATGGGAGAGTGGAAGAATTGTGATAGCTGATGTTTTGAGCTAGGTAGGTTGAGCCTAGCACAGAAAGTGGTTTGTGGTTTGACTATAGTGTTAGAGGTCAGTCTGTTGGTCATGAGGTTAAAATGTTGGATGTGGGAGCAAAAGGTTAGGTTTTTTTCTGTGGGTGATGATAGCAGGGCAAGAGAGGTGCAGTAGTCAATTTGAGGTAACAGCACCTCAAGGCCAATGGTGTACGTATGCAATTGGACATTGTAGTGACCAGGTGTTTGGAATATTCTATATTCTGTAAATGGCCAAGAGGGTAGAAATGTCAAATCAGTCAGAAGGATCGACATGCTGCCTGTCAGATCTGTAACACCTGAGATATTGAATTGCCTGACTGGCTGAAGGATTACATCTTTCAGTGTGTGATGCAGGTGTTTGGGCTTAAATGGGCCTGGACAGAGCAGCGTAGGGAGCAGCAGGTGCCTCCACTGTCCACTTCATGCAGGTGCAATTAACACATGTAGGTACAGTGGCCACACACACACACACACGCACACACACACACACACACACACACACACACACACACACACACACACACACACACACACACACACACACACACACACACATACAGTACACATACCAGCTCTTGTAGAACTGGCAGGCTGCTGCTGAGTAATTGCAGGGAGATAGAAAAGCGAAAATAAGGTTTGTGCAGAGAGCAGCACCCCCATGTCCCAGGTGGAGTAGAGGCAGCCTCTATCTAGCTCTCTCACTGCCTACTCTCTCTCTCTCCCTGTCCATTTGTCTGGTTCATATTTCCATCGCTCTCTCCCCATGCTCATGAGCCTCGTCTGCACAGTCTCTCTCTTTCACAAGATGGCATTCCAGTCATTTAGAGACAGAACAAAGGCGAGATAATGGATAGTGAGTGAATATGTGAAGATGATGTCTAGATGTCTCCGTTATCGCCCTTCTTGAGTTCCCACTCACACGGGAGAGGAGTTGACCGATCCTTGCCATCCCATAAAAATGTCCGCCGCCACGCTAGGCGCAGCTGGTGAGTGGGAAGCGAGGAGCGCTACTGGCGTTGGAGGGACAGAGCTTCGTGCTCTTAGTCATGGAGCCAGTGCCAGTTTCGACATCCCTCGCATTACGCACGCCTATACACCAACAATGATCCCACAGCCGAGTCCAGCTGCACGTTTCTCCAAAGCAGGCTATCGCATAGCGAGATAAATATGTTTAACACCGGAATTATATCAGAAATGTATGCGCAAAGGAATAGATAAACGTACGTTAATGAATGCAACGCAAACAACAACCTTGTCAGTCTGCAGAAAGCAAATGCTGGGGCTTTTCATTTTTAGTTGAAGGCACTAGGCCTGTACCTGATTGTGAAATTAACTCATGCCACCAACCCCTATCTGTAATGTGCCATTGCTGTAACCAAAAAAAGAAAGAAAAGATTCCTTCAATTGAGTTCAGTAAATTGAAGTTTAATCGAATGGAATCAATGAAACACTAATTGACTGAGAGGAAATAAAAGTTTGGCGATCAGGAAATTGATATAATAATGTTCATCAATCATCAAGCACAAACAATACAAGACGGTAATTTTACACCACTCAAAATTCTTAGGAGTATTTGTCCCGCTGTAACAAACAAAATGTATAGTGTTGTAGGCAACTACACACACAGGCAACTGAATTAAGCAAAAAAGAGAAAAACAAAAGTGAAGTTTGTTTTTAACCTAGTGCAAATTAGTGAATCTACTGCTCCGAATATTGCGATGGTCGTTTTTGTTAGTTTTCCATATGCACCCATTAAACACACAATCTAGACTAGACAAAACACTTTCACCATCATTTCTGCGCATCTCCAACCATAAATGTGCCTGAAACAGCCCTCTCATGAATGCATATAAGTCGGAGAAAGAGGTGCTACCGGAGTGTGGTTTTAGGCATGTTGTACAGTACATACCACGTTTAGATAGATATTGTGTCGAAATTACACCTAAAACGAGTGCTAATGTTTACACATATGTACACATAGTATATTGTTTATTTGTTAATTGAAAGGCCAGCATTTCTGCAAACCCAAGTTGAAACCAGTTCATTTTTTCTCTTAACCGTGTGGATAAAAGTCCTGGGCTCCCAGAATATCCATCCCCTGGGGGCCCGGTGGGCCAGGAGGGGTCCGTCTGCCTCTCCACCCCACAACCCACCCCTCTAACCAGCACCACCCCGCCCACTGCTACCAGGGAGCTGAATAATTCAGCCGTGCTGACCTACATGCTGAGTGCTAGCACTAGCGCTGGTGTTAGAGCAGGAGCTGCTCGCATAGCGGAGAGCGATGGGAGGGTGGGGGGTGCCCAGGAGACGAACGTGTGGTTATGGCAACGGGATTGTGACTGCTCGGAGCCAACCCACTCTCTCTCTCTCTCTCTCTCTCTCTCTCTCTCTCTCTCCATCCTTCTCGTTTCCTTTCCTCTTTCTTTCACACCCCTCTGCCTGTCTGTCGTTCCCTCTTCCCTTTTCGCTTATCGCTCTGTCGCTTCTCGATCGCCTTGCTCACAGCAACCTTCCTTCACGCTGCATTCCTATCCTAATTCTCACTCCTCATGGTTCTGGACTCTCCTCATGGTTCTGGACTCTCCTCTTGTCTTGTAGTTTTTTTTTTCTCTGCTTTTTTTCTTTGCGTCTCCTTGGAGTGTATTCTCTCCACGCTGTGCTTATGATGCTCAGAGGTCTTGATTGGAACTGCTCCAGATCCTGTGGGCAGTGCGTCTGAAATCGATCTCTCTCTCTCTCTTGCTCCCATCTCTCTCTCTCTCTCTCTCTCTCTCTCTGTCTGACACATACCAGTTGTCACCCAGTGCTTCATCACTGACAAGCGGGGCAGTCGTGTGCAGGCCAGCTGGCAAATGCCGCCCAGGCAAAAAGAACGAGGCGTAAAGCCGGGACGTCGTCTGTAGGGAAGTGTCTTTCGTGGCGGAGACTAGACACTCTAGAGAGTTAGCCCGCTCCATGTGCGGACGCAACTGACGAGAGCGGCAGCATATTCCAAACACGGCGCGTGTGCTAGGGGGCCATCTCGCTAACGGCATACCTCAGCTGGAGTGAGGCTCGGGGAGCATCTGTCCCAATTTTACCTCCCATGCGACCAGGACCATGGCGTACCTCCCATTCAGACCACTGACAGGAACAGAGGCAAGGATATACCACCATTTTGTCCTGTTTGCTGTGTGTTTGTAAGAGTGTGTGTGTGTGTGTGTGTGCTGTTACACTGCTAGAGTTTGCTGAGGGATTGCCTTTGTTTGTGTGTGTTTGGGGAAATGTCAGATGTAGACTTTAGCCATCTGGGCTGGCTGTTTGTCACACACACACACACACACTGTGACTTATGATAGCGGGCTTGTGAAGAGCCCTCTGCTACAGCTATGCAATTATTGTAATGAATCATAATATAATAGGCTTGCATGGGTTTTAAAAACTACACAATTAAATGTCACTTGTTCTCAAAGGGTTTATTGGCACTTGTATACGGGCATTAAAACCCTTTGGCTGCGATCAGCTGAAATGGGGATGTTTCACAAAGCGTCTGTAGAGACACCTTTGGGTTCTGTCAGGGGAGCAGTAACCTTATCATTACAAAGAGCTCAAGGCCACAAAGACTGAATGGAAGGGCACTTTAGATTTGATCATCCGACGGCCACATTCCCTTTTTTTCTACCTTTCTGTCTGTCTGTCTGTATGTCTGCCTGTATGTCTGTCTGTCTGTCAAAGTCTATGTCCTCTGCCTTCTTTGGCCTTTTGGCTTTTTATCTGCCCCTCTTGCTTTTTTTCAGCTTTTCTCTTTTGCCGTTTCGCTCATTCACTTTGGGGCAGGCGCATGCTGGGCAGCAGGCCTGAGGAGTTATGTGGGCCAGTCAATGGCTAGGTCAGAGGTCAGAGTGGCGGCCTGCTGCTGCCCTGGCCATTGGTCGCGTGGTCCAGAGAGAGCAGCTTTTCAGCTCTTATGTAGATCAGGGCTGCTTCATGAAGTAACATGATTGGAAAGATGTCTAAATGAGTCTTTCTCTCCCTCACTCTGGCTTTCTCTATCCCTCTCTTCCTGTCTGTCTGCCCTACACATCTATCTGTCTGACACAGGATGACATTCTGGTAGCATCCGCAGAATGCCCAAGTGATGATGAGGACATCGACCCTTGCGACCCAAGTTCAGGTGGGTTAGGTTAGTCATCTTTTTATATTATTATTTAAAGATCATCACCTTTTTATTTGATATTTCCCATCTTTACTCTACATATATTCTACATCTGTTAACATTGACAGTTATATCTCACTATGTAAATTTGCATGCTGTGCTGCTGGAACTTGTCATGCTGTGCCTTGAATCACAACTGCTTTGTTTGGTGAGGCAAGGGCTTTGACATTTGAATGAAAATGTTCAGCAATAGACATTGAATAGGGTGTAATTATACAGAGGGAATTTTAAATGGCACGCTGTTGTTAAGGTCCATTGGCAGTTTAACTGTTCTTTCTGAAAAATAATGAAGGCTGAATCATGCATCAAAATGCAATGTTATCAGGCAGAACTTAAAAATGCACAATATACACTGACAACAATAATGATGATAATAATAATAATAATAATAATAATAATCAATAACTGTGATAGAATAAAGTGGGCCTGCATTCTCCATTGTGTGATATCAACACATCTATATATATCACACAGAGATGAGCAACCATCTGTTACACACCAGGTGCTTTCTACAAAATTGCTGCCACCCTCACAATTAATTATTCAATTACTGTCTCTGGAGCTGTTGCCCCACAGATTGCAGTTATTGCAAAGAAGAGTGATCTACTTTTTCCTACAGGATATATCAACTACCAGATAGCTCTAAAAATATATAAGTCTCTTGCAAGCTATTGAAGCCATTTTATATGCCAGTATCATGTTAATCTCACCCCAACTGAGAGTTGTCCTCTAAGTACGTAGTCATATGAGAAGCACTGTCTTTTCACTGTACTTTTTGAAACAACAAGACCAATGGTCTAGCTGCATCTGTGTTATGGCAGCTTAGGCTAGGTAATTGAACAATTAACTGCAATAACATAGCAGAAAAGTGAGCATCAGCAATTCACTGAGCAATAATCTCACTAGTGAGGCTCCCCTGGTGCTGGCTGTTTGCACTGCACATGATGAAAACTAGTGATGGGAAGCCGAGGACTCATTAAAATGCACTGTAATGCACCATAATGTATAATGCACCAATGGAGTATTCATAGCACCAGGAAAAGCTTTTAAAAGTGCACGTCAGATAGCGTCTTGGGATGAACAATGGCTCTCAGATAGTGAATTATAATAATTTTGAAGCATTATAATGTCATTCTACAACCATTGTTGAAGTTTCCAGTTGAAATGTTGCTCAACAAATCCTTACATTGATACCAGCAAATTGTATTGTTTGCAATGAACATATTAGCTAAAGAGGAAAAGATCAGTGCTCCCTGAGGCAGATGCAGTGGGCGGATCAGTGCTCTTTAAAAAGCGCTGCAGATCTGCGGGGGAATAAAAGCAGGCATGTACTCAGGCTCCTATGTCGCATCATGTTGCTGTAGCCATGTTGCCAGTGACCCATGCCCCATTCACATGGAGAATAGATCCATGTGCACATGGAATAATTTGCCGCTCACAACCTGAGGCATTTATCATCCAATACCTCGCCAAATTGTTAGACAGTACTGATGGCATGGAACTCCCCGAATAACAAATAAATGCCTACAGGTGAAAATAATTTGATTACTATAGTCAGAAGTCATTTTGTCATTTTTTTTATCCACGCCGATATTGCCTTTTGTTTTTAATAAATGTATTGTTCATAGTGGCTGTTATTGAAATCAGATCAAGCTCCAGGGGAGGCAGAACGGTATAGCCCAGCACATTCTTTATCACCATCTCATTTTACGCACCCACGGGCCAGAGTTTTACGTGGCTTGTTTCACATGTCATTTCTCTCTGAGTTTTATGGGGTGCCTGTAGCCGGAAGCGTAGTAAATTAAAGCCATCCTCTCCGAGAACATAAATCCAGGAAGAGATAACTATCTCTCGGAGGGGGGGAATAAACATCTCAGGAGTTTAAGTTCAGTTACTGGTAACCTCAAAGTTCAAATGTGTCATACCATGTCAGGATGTAAATGAAGAACAGTTTTTTTTTTTTCTATTCCAATGTGTGTGTGTGTCTGTGTGTCTGTGTGTGTGTGTGTGTGTGTGTGTGTGTGTGTGTGTGTGGACCGTCACGCACATATGCACACACACAATTATGGAGGTTACTAAACCCCCAAGACCCTCTCTGCAAATGGTTGTTCAGCCTATGCAGTTGTGCACTGGTGACTCACCACCACAGAGCCAAGTTCTCTCTGGAGAACCCAATGCATCATCCCGGCTTACACAGGCCCATAGAACAGTGCTGTGTTAGCATGGTAACTAACACTTGATACAGGCATATTTGATGAAAATGCTTAAATGCTAACATAAAATGCGCTTTTTAATGCTCCTTGCAGAGAGCATCGCCATTCATTATTATGATGATGAAACATTGATGTATTTGCATCATAAAATCTGGAAAATGACTTTCCTAAACACTCTTTACTGCAGTGCTTGTCATTATGTTCAAATTGTAAAAAGCGGGTGTGGGATGTAAACAGAGCAGGTAGCGTTGACCTGGTGGAAATGAAGCAACAGTTCTATATGGTAGCCTATAGAGTGAGATCAGTGGTTGAGGGTACCAGTAGGGCCCTCTTGTGATATGGTAGCCTGTAGAGTGAGATCAGTGGTTGAGGGTACCAGTAGGGCCCTCTTGTGTAGGGCTCTTGTGTCAGCCTGAGGGCCACTCAGTGAACATGTGATTCCATCCTCACAGCCCATCCCCCACTGCCCGAGAGCAAGGGCTTCCCTGGCCCCTCCGAGGTGATCCGCGAGTCCAGCAGCACCACGGGCATGGTGGTGGGTATCGTCGCCGCGGCAGCCCTCTGCATCCTCATCCTCCTCTACGCCATGTACAAGTACCGCAACCGCGACGAGGGCTCCTACCACGTGGACGAGAGCCGCAACTACATCAGCAACTCGGCCACGCAGAGCAACGGCACCACCGTCAAGGAGAAGCCCATCGGCGTGGCCAAGATCTCCAGCAAGAACAAGAAGAACAAGGACAAGGAGTACTATGTCTGATCCATGCTCATCTCCCCCCCCCCCTCCCCCACCCCACCCTACCCAGCTCCACCCCCCCATCCTCAGACATACTCATGGTCACGTGCCAGAGGGAGGGGCTGTTTGTGTACAGTTATAAATGAACAGAGAGAAAAAAAAAATACTACTACTGTCTTAGTGTTATCTAAGACGTCATATACTGTCAGTGATGATACAGAGCTTTTGTGCTCTCCAGCGCACAAGAGAACGGTGCGTGAAAAAAAGACACTTAGAGAAGACTCTGGGGTGGACACTGGCGTAAGGAACAGTCCGACACATGTGAACCTGAAAAAGTGCGGGACGCCTCGGTCACCCCTGCCCCCCCTCGGGGGTGTCGGCAGTGCCACGCCACAGAACTCGTCACGTTTCTAATGTGAGCCCAAACTTTGTGTTGCTGGGAACATTTGCCCCCCCCCCCCTCCCTTCTACAGCAAGAGAAATCATACCTGATGAAATCCTGAGAAAAAATTATACAGCGAGGACCAGTTAGGGCATCCTGAGAGACTTGCATACATAGAGACACAAGAAGCTACCTATGATTGTGAAATCAGCCAAAGTATTCGCCCCCCCCCCCCCCTTTTTTCTAGTGGCTGTCTTGTCCAGCTGGTGGGAGATGAGATGAGAGGAGAGGAGAGGAGGGGAGGGGAGAGAACAGAGACTGCTAAACTGAACGTTCATGCCTTCCACCCAAGGAGGAGGGAAGGAGGCCTTACAATCTGGTGTGTCAAAGCTGCAGTTGGCTTCAGTGTTGTTGCTGTCATGATTGCCACAAGCACAGATGATGGTAAGAAGCAGGAAATTGAAGGAAACCAGAGGGACAGTGTGACAAGAACTTCATGCACGTGAAATATCTTATTACATATGTTTATATACGGTGCAAAGACTATCTATGTGTGCTCTCTGGACTGTGGCTGAAGTGGTGTTTTATAGCCTGTTAATATAGATGATGCAAACTACAGTATACCTGCTCTTCAAACCATTTTTGTAAAAACAAGTGGGAAAACAATTAAAAACAGAAAACTAAATGTCAATGTGTTGCTATAGCGATAGATAGTTTATGCCATTAGCTGTGAGGATTTTGATTTACAGTATTATATTTTTCCTCCAATCTGTGCATCTCGTAGGCCTTTCTACATTTCAACCAGTTTCTTTCATAACATTTGTTTCTGCATTGCCCCAAATTAAAGATGGTAATTTGGTCTGGGGGGGGGGGGGGGGGATTCATAAAGCTGGAAATGTGTTGAAACGTCTGGTTGTCAGAGCAATATTCATTTACCTAAACAAAATGACCAATCCAATTGTGCATGGTAATTCCAATTTGGTTATTTCGACTGAAACTGCATTTAATGGGGGAAAGGTGTAATGTGAGCCTCTGAATTGTGACTAAAAATGTGAAAGGTCAATAGAAGTATTTGTTTTGTCATGCCTTCTGAAAGGCATGTGACATGACCAATAAACATTTAGCCTTTTCATTTGTTTTTGTTTTTTTTCTTTTGTGTGTGTGTTTTTTATTTGTGTAAAAATTTTCTAAGCCTTTTTGTTTTTATTGTGACAATTCTTTGATGACCTCAAAGTGAAAAATTTATTATGAAAATAGTTTTCAAAAATCAAATGAATAAAATAAAATATGAAGTCTATGCTGAGAGTGTGGCTTTTTTCATTTGAAGTACATTTTGTTTTGTTTACTATTGTAAACATAATATTCAAGGAACAATTTGTTATGATTAATATTCTAAACCCTTGTATGAATACAGCTATTTATCATATAACGTTTGCCCAACTTTACAGCTTTGGTTCCATTAGCACAGGGACTTTGGTTTCTATTAGCACAGGGACTGGGTAAAAACAATAGCAAATGCAATTGAGAATGATGCATTTGCATACGCTGTCAAACATATAAATCTATACAGATATAGATCACAAATTATGCATAAAGCTGGGACGTTTTTAAGATGCTCAAATTGCTACTGAGTATCTGTTTAAGGCAAACACACATTTTCTTTTGTAATACATTGGTGTCATTTTGCAATGAAGCTGAGAAGTAATTTCTTAAGCAAAGTTGTTCCCCCTTCTTTCAAGTGCTTGAGTGGAAGAGTGTACTAGTTAGTAAGTGTAATTAAAGGAGCACTGGAGACGTGTTGGAATCAGGTGGGATGGGTGTGCTAGGCACTGGCTGCACTGTGAAGTTCATTGAGTGTACCAAAAATGTCCACTCCAAGTGCACATTTTCATTTCCTGATGAGGGTCTTCAAACATCCTTTCATTCACCTTCCAGCTCCTCTTGCCAGAGTGAAACGTGTGAGGAGTTTTAAGAGAAAAACCTGTAGCAGAAGCCTCTATTAAAATAGGCTCAGAAAACTGGGCATGGGTATTCATTAGTAGTGCCAGCTACTTGGCTCTGGGCTCTCCATGAGACATTCTGCATGTTGCATATTTGGTATAAGGTGTGCCGAAGAATGATTGCATGGTGATTCAATGCTTCTTGATGCTGACTGATTTATTCTTGGAATTTATTCTTGTACCTGGAATATTGGGTTTGGCACAGCTGGCTGGGGACCTCAGCCTCTACAAGAGGTGCAGTACAATTACATTTTGCAAATTAATTTGAGTTTAACCATACAAGCCAAAGACTTTCATCTGGTTTTGCATGTTTTTAGATAATGATGTAAAATAAAAAGGGGATACAGAATGCAAAACAAAGGAGCAGTATTCCAGGCTGTGTATTGAAACCGAGGTCCCTATAGAATCCAAAGGTTTCAGGAGACTTTTATATTTTGCTGTCATTTCTCAAGACATTTGACCATTCTGTCCATCAGCAGACCATCTACTGCCCCTTAAATTCCTGTGTGGACGAGCATGAAGGGGACATGTTCTCATTTGATGGGACTCACATTAAAACACCACTTATTCATTTCACATGGAAATGTGAGACTGATACGATGCATCTTGGCATATACTCTCATGTCTTTAGAGCACAGTGACTCTAAGATGAGGTGCACACACACACACAAACACACACACACACACACACACACACACACCACAAATGTCATCCCACAGATTTTCCCGAGCCTGTGCTGCATCTTATGTGAGCTATTTCTGCTGGAGAGAGACAGATATCCTACATGAACCTGCCACTACACAGTCTCTGGTGCCACTTCCTAGAGTGAAAGTCATATTTATTTCAAATTACAGATTCACATGACATTAAAATATAATTTCCTCCGCTATATAAGCTTGGAAAAAATAAAAATGTAACAGCCAGAGAGAGAGAGGAAATGAGGCTCTCTTGGGATCCTAAGAAATATTCTTTTTAATCACATGGCACTGCCTGAAATTGTCTACCTTATTTCACATTTTCATTCTGAATCCAGCTAAGTAAAAAATAAATGAAATTTCTGCTTTCATTTTCAAAAAAACATTGTAGATACATCTTGAATGCTAACAAATAATGTTCCCTTGACAACAACACTGCAGACGGTTTGCTGTTGTGCCTCAGTTCTGAACCCATCCTTGAGAAATCTATTGTCATGTCCATTACAACAACACAAGGATCCCATTGTGGCCTAATTGCTAAGAAACACTCTCTCACTATCATTATGGGATTTTGAAAACAGGTTAAGCATTTTTACTCCAAAAAGAGTGAGCAGGAGAAATCAGAAGACCGTAAGGCAAAAAGGAAACCTCTTGATGTGGTTGCAGTCCCCAGGGCTTAGGCAAAGCATCTGCACTGCAGAAAACACACATCTATATTTAATAGTGCAGATGACTTATATAATAGTAAGATCTGTATTCCTCTACATGTCTATGAGTGAGAGAAAAACAGATGAAAGCAAAAGCAAGCTCCCATTGTCTCCTATATATCCCCCTATTTAAACCCAAACCTTTGATTTTATTCCCCTATTGCAACTGGTCCTGGTTCTGTTGGCTGAGCATGACCTTTTCACACATAATGGCAGGGACAAAAGCAGCAAGTCATCGGCCCTTTAAGACCATTGACCTGACATTTACAGAGCACAGTAAAGGTAGCCATTACCCATGCCATAGCTGTCACCCAAACCACCAAAACACCATTAGCCACCATTAGCTCAAAGTCAACTTCACTCACTGTGTGATGTAACACCCACATTCAGCCTACAAAGGGCTAATCAACAAAGGGCTATTCAACCCAATCCAAAATGCATTATAAACTCTCTCATTCACTTTCTCTCTTTAACACAACAACAACAGCAACACACACACACACACAACCACAACCAGCAGGTAGAGAGACACCTACTGTACACACTGTGTCATTCAGATCTTAATTAAGAATTGGTAACCACAAAATGGTACTGTGCATAGTCACATCCTCAAAACAACATATTAACACCTTGAATAGTCATCTCCTAGGGTCACTTGTGTTCAAATGTGTCATTGATTATTCTATGTATAGGTTTTTGTGTTGTTTGAAGTCATGTGAATACTGATGTGCCACTGCTGTCATGCGACTACACACGCGTATGATTTCCCTGCAGCAGACCTCTCCAAATCCTTATTTTCAGCCCTGTGCTATTTTCAAATCTTCAGTTGATTCTTTCAGAGTGTGCTGGCATTTCCCAGCACTAATGGCAGAAGTTTAGGTGGGAGGTGTTGTCTTTGCTATTCAAGTGATTACTCAACAGCCGAGACACAGGATGTCTCTTGTTCTGACTCCGGTCCTCCTCGTGCTGATGCAATACGGCTAAATCTGTCAGCGGCAGACAGCGTGAGTGTCCACGATGGCAAACTCTCCACCTCCCTACCAACATTTACATCCGGCGTGAGATACGAGAGCTTACTCTAATTAACTGTGCACACTCTCATTTTCTGTATAATTATGTTCTTTGACTTGTCATCAGCTCAGGGCCGCTTGTCTTATCTTGCCTCCACAGTTCTGAATACAAATTGTTCCCTTTTACACCTCAGAACCATATGCAAATGAAAGGTCTGGGAAACAAAATCTTTTTTTTTGTTTTTGTGTGCACCATTTCGCTTAAGCTTTCAATAGGTCTCATACATGATGGGGGAAACACACACACACACACACACAAACACACACACACAGTTGACTTTGTCTTGACTTACCTGACTTTTTTTTTCTTTTAATAAATGTGTTTTTTCCTTACCTTCCTGCAGGCCCGTGCAATAAATCATAATGAAATAATCATGTGTTTTTAATTAAAACTGCATTTGCTGATATGAATGCACTGTGTAGACAGGAAGCGATCTGCTCACAGAAAACTCATCTCCTGTCCAGAGCACGGGCTGGGGGTCATTACTCTCTTTGTTGGGGGTGGGGGGGAGCTAGATAGCATAAACACTGCATCCATTACCCTCTTCCCAAGACACAAACATACACACACACACACACACTCACCAGGAAGGAGACCTTGGATGAGACAGCTGTGTAATTGATTGCTCACTATGTTATGTTATTGCAGCCCACAATGTCATACTTGAGATGAATCCCTTCTCTCTCGCTCTCTCTCCCATGGTGCCCCTCTCTTTCTACTCCTCTTTTATTGTATAACATCATTTGTATGGACTGACATCTCCATGAAATATGGATTGTGCTAATGATGGCATGTAAATCAGACACGCAGCTTTCTCCTTTAAAACTTGAATATGATTTCAATTGGTCCATTGCCAAGTCGTCATTCTCATATTGTAGCTATATTTACATCAGAAGAGCCTCAAATACCTCACACTCCTGACAGAAATTTTCAAATGTTCTGTATCCTGCTTCTAAAATGACATATTCTGCAATGAAAGTAACTGTGCAATAATCCAGATGCTTTTTCTAAAGATTTTCTAGGACCTGAATTCAGTCTGGGTCTATCACATACAGTACTGCAATGTTCCAGCCATTCATCTTAAAACCAGTGGACAGTGTTTGTATAGCAGAGGACAGAGAATGTCTGACCACGGCAGCAAAATCTTCACATTTCTTCTGCAATAATATGTAAGATGTATTCAAAGCTGGAGTCAATATATGTATGGCCTTGATGAAGATGTGGAAGCTGTGGACGATCCTGCTCTGTAAGAATCTCCCACAGGTATACAGTAAGCCTCATTTGACTTCTAACTAGCTCATTGATTATGTATACGGTATAGAAGGACGTGGCGGCACGTTTCAACCAGGTGGCCTGCATGCTGTGGAGCGAGGCCTTCTGAGTAGTTTCACTGAACTGTCAGTAGTAGTAGTAGTGGTAGTAAATATCATAGTCACAATAGCCATAGCAACCATTCTAGTGACTGACATGACAACCATTGTTCTTCTCTTTATAGACCCTTTCAACAATAAAAACAAAAACAATGCTTGAACATTTTATTTGGTTCCCTATCTACTTCGTCTGCATTAAGATAACATATGGAATGTTAAAACAGAAGCCTTGTAGGGCCAACTATGATGCTGATAATGAAACTCTCTTGAAAGGGTCAATAGACAAGCCCAGCAAAGGCATGTAGCCTACTGATCTCAAACCAAACCCGAAATATTACAGAATGACTGGATAATAATTTGCATTGCTGTATTCAAAATACATTCAAAGTGCATTCAACCCTGCATTCTCTTCAATCATATATAGCGGGGTTTATTCAGTTTTCATTTCTGTTCTCCACCAGAAGAAAATCCTATAGACCATTAAAAAATTAAAATCCTCACATTCCATTTCATGTCCTCTCATAAAAAGGAATTGAGGAGTAATGAATGTGTCCTTTTGTGATCAAACTCTATAGTTCCGGACGCCAGCATGAATTTAAATGAAAAGTGGTTTAAGAATCCTCTAACTTGTCAGGTCCTTTGTGTCATAAACACCATTAAACTATAATGACACTGGCTGCCCATGACTCATTCACTGTGTGACCATTTCCAACACTAGTATGGTGGTGGGCGTAAACTTTGAAATCATTGGTTCAGCCTAACCTTATTGATCAGGGATTCCATATGTTACTTCGCCTAAACTTTACAAACTGACAATAAACAGCATCGGCAATCAGGAAACAATGTAGGGTATGTAGGCCTACCTTTGCTTCTGACTGCAATTTTAGATGTTTGCAGGCACTGCTACTATCTTTTACCACAGCCGCTTTCAATTTCGAAACTAGTGTCTTCCCCTCCCGTCACTGATTGGCTCTACCTTTCTGGGGTCTAATGGAAACGTTAGTGAATCATGGTGTTCCAGACTAGATCTCCCTGAAAGGAGCTCTACTAGGTGGGCGTGGCTTGTGGGGGAAACATGTTGGCAAAGACCCAGCAAACACACTAACGTGGCCATCACGTGGCCGCAACGTGATTTTCCAACCAATGTTTACGTTGCCGCCACGTTAATTTCCAACGTGGCGGCAACCGGAAAAGTGAAAGACGCCTTAATGTTGCCGCCACGTTGTTTGACAACATTACCGCGACATATCGGCGACATGCAGGCAACCTTCCTGCAACTTAATGGCCACGTAACTGCAACTTTATAGCAACATTGAAACCCATGTTGGAGGTCGCCAGAATGTTGTCAGGATGTTAAAAAAAACAGCTCTGGGCGGATCTGCAGATGCAGTCCTCATTTGCCCACTCACTTGGTTTAAGAAGAACAGAGCGACATTTCACATTTGATTACACCATTTATTTAAATTCATTTAATTTGGGAGTTCCTGCCGATGACTTGATGTGCTGCTGCTGCTGCTGCTCCTCCTCCTCCTCCTACTGCTGCTGCCGGGCCTGCAAGCAAAGAAGAAAACCTTTAGCTTTCAGGTAAGAGCTGCACTTTTTTTGAATTTGTGCAGACTGTCCCGAAGTTTTACTTACGTTTTATTGTGCTGCATACTCCGGGTTCCGAGCAGTGGCAGCTTCTCCTTCCCCTTCAGGTTGCTGTCTCCAAATTTAGTAGTGTGGGCTACAGAAAACAACATTTCAATTAAGAGAGGCACAACATAGCCAACGTTTTCGGTCACCAACCATGAGAGAAAGGGTTCCACTTCCCAGCTAACACACAACTAAACAGCCACGTTGCCTATAAGTTACCAAGGCTGAAAAGAGGTTAAGCAATTTGAAATTGTGTGAGTAGGAGTGTTGGGTAATGATATAATCACAGGTGTTTTGATTGGCTGTAACCTCGAGGTTCTGAGGCCGAGTGGCGAAGGTAACAACCCTGCGATCACAAATGCTGCTTAACCTCTTTTCAGCCTTGGTAACTGAATACTAAAATTAAACTTAGGTTGATTGTCAGTTATCAGTCTTATCCTGTGGGTCATGTGCACTGCTGTTATTTTCTTATAACTTGATATAAAGCATAGTTTGGATTGGATTCTGATTAGCAGTCAGTGGTTTAGCTACTCTCCACCTCAGCCTCTCCAAGGTCTTTATGCTCTCTCCTGGTTGACCAATGCCTACCCTGCAACGTGGTTTGTTTGTACACATCACTTGAATTCATGAAACACATGAATTTTACTTCAAATGTTAATAGAAAGAATTGTCAGTGTGATTTATTAATGTGTTCCCTACATGCATTTAAAATAAATGATTCATCAATTCAGTATCTGAATATATTTGATTGCTATTTTTCAACTGGGTCAGAGTTTGTGGAAATTAGAAAATTGTAGTTCTGGATGGTAAACATTAATCTCAGTTTAGCATTATTTTTGTGGGGATGAGTCATCAGGTAGTAAATAAACAGTACAAACCAGTGGTCCATTTTTCTGGCTGGAAGATAGTTTGACTTACAAAATAAATAAATAAATAATATCTCTGATTATTATTGCATTTGATATAACCTCAGCTAACAACTGGTGTTGGGAAACGGCAACATTGCTAAATGACCATAGGGCCACGTTATGGCCACGTTGCTCAAGTCACCAAATGGCAACGTTACCAAATGACCATAGCGCCACGTTGCGGCCACGTTATTTAGACCACTAAATGGCAACGTTGCCAAATGACCATAGGGCCACGTTATTTAGACCACTAAATGGCAACGTTGCCAAATGACCATAGGGCCACGTTATGGCCACGTTGCTCAAGTCACCAAATGGCAACGTTACCAAATGACCATAGCGCCACGTTGCGGCCACGTTATTTACACCACCAAATGGCAACGTTACCAAATGACCGTAGGGCCACGTTATGGCCACGTTGCTCAAGTCACCAAATGGCAACGTTACCAAATGACCATAGGGCCACGTTATGGCCACGTTATTTACACCACCAAACGGCAACATTACCAAATGACCTTAGCGCCACGTTGTGGCAACGTTGCTCAAGTCACCAAATGGCCACTTCATAGTGGCAACGTTGTGGCCACGTTGCAGGAAGGTTGCCAGAATGTTAGTTGGCCGTGACCAACTGGCAACTTATAGGCAACGTGGCTGTTTAGTTGTGTGTTAGCTGGGCGATCATTTAGAACACCAACGTGAAGCATTTTAGAGTTACACCAATGAAATGGCACTTAGTTCTGGTCTCCATTGCCCTTAATGTCACAACAAACTTTTCTCTGAATATGCAAAAAGTGAAGATAAGGGTGTATTGTTTTAGTCATAGCTTGTGTGTGATGCCAATTAATCACTCTTTTGGAGAAGGAATACAT
Source organism: Alosa pseudoharengus (assembly GCF_046254945.1). Taxonomy (NCBI): domain Eukaryota; kingdom Metazoa; phylum Chordata; class Actinopteri; order Clupeiformes; family Clupeidae; genus Alosa; species Alosa pseudoharengus. Next base: position 5,126,399 of record NW_027468664.1, on the reverse strand, counting down.
AGTTCAATCTGCCCATTAACCAGGCTAGCTAGCTATGCCCCCTCTCCATCCCCTCCATGGGAACTACCTTGAGTTTCATATTTATGGCTTTGGCGGCAGCTGAGGCGCAACTGGCTGGGGCACCTGCACCGTACGCCGGCGACCCGGGTTCGATTCCCGTCCAGTGGTCCTTTCCGGATCCCACCCCTGCTCTTTCTCCCATTCGCTTCCTGTCACTCTCCCCTGTCCTATTAATAAAGGCCTAAAAAGGCCAAAAAAAGACATATTTATTAAGTTCATATTTATTTAAACATGATACACAACACAACCAGAAACACTGTGTAAAAATGAGATGAATAGATGTGGATGTCCAGAGACCAGATGTCATCCGGCTGCTCATGATGGCTTTTATGTGTCATGTGCATGACGCTCGGAGTATGAAGATGACACCCATTGAGCTTTATGATGGTACTATACCATAAGAGGCCATGTATGCCAGAGTGACTTAAAGCAAACAATAAATGTAGTGTGAAGAAAATAACCCTCCATGCAGACCAATATACTCAAATGCACACAGGGGACATCCAGAGCTAAGGCTACATGTATATGTAGGATATTCAGGGTTACAATGAACTCAATGGCAATGGCTTAAGCCAAAAGATAATGCAACTGATTTTTCCTAAATAATATAGGATATATAGAGGCACTACATATACAGTAATTGATATACATAAAGATATTAAGATTTTCACATTTCTAAGACATGTTTATCTGTAACAGCTTTATTTTGACACCACATGGTCATGTAAAGGACATGGGAGAGTTTTATTGCCAGTATGTGTGAGTTAGCAAGCCAGCTGTACCCAAAACTATTATGCCCCTCTACGCTCCGCTCTAGAATCTTTGCTCAGCATAAACATCAAATGAGGAGGCAGTAAACATTCCGGTTGTTATGGTAACCGGAATGGTCAATGTGTCAAATATTAATCAACACTATTCACAGTTAAATAAACAAATAGTAACAAATACATTTACAAATAAATAAAAGTTAGATTTGCTGAAACAGTTTCTCACCATTACACACACACCTTGGAAACTAGATGATAATGATGATGGTAATTGTGAATAGTAGCAACCAAAGTCTGAAGTACCATCACAGAGGCTAGCTAACCCTAGCTACTAGTGTTTCTTACTGCAGCTTCTTCTGCTGTGTAACGCAGTTAGCGTTAGTCTTTTCACAACAACGACACCTCTGTTCAGGAGAATATTGCAACTAGTGTCGCGACCACCACGCGCGAGTATAAATGGTTACGGCGCTTCTGTGACGTAACATTGTCGCGCAACTGGTCGGGTGCGTCGAGTATGTGGGACGTTTAACATGTGCCCTTTTGGGTTGGTTGTAGACCAGGCGCGCCGCCGCATTCTGGATCATCTTAAGGGGTTTCGCTGCGCAGGCTGGGAGACCTGTCAGGAGGGCGTTGCAGTAGTCAAGTCGTGAGATGACTATTGCCTGAACCAGGAGTTGGGTAGCATCTTGAGTCAAGTAAGTCCTGATTTTCCGTATGTTGTAAAGTGCGAAACGGCACGACCGGGCGACCGAGGCAACATGATCGGAGAAGGTTGGTTGTCAAGAACAACGCCTACATTTCTTGCAGCCCTGGTAGGTGAAACAGGCAGGGAGTCATATTTGATGTTGATGTCATGGTGTATAGCTGGGAGGCTGTAGGTTTAGCTGGGAGGACCAGTGGTTCAGTTTTTGAGAGGTTTAGCTAGAGGTGATGTGTCTTCATTCATGTAGATATGTCTGAGAGGCAATCCGAGATCCGTGCCGAGACCAAGGGGTCATCAGGTGGAAAGGACAGATAGACCTGTGTGTCATCTGCATAGCAGTGGTATGATAACCCATGCGAACGGATAATCTGTCCCAAGGAGGTGGTGTAGATTGCAAAGAGAAGGGGGCCCAGCACTGAGCCCTGGAGGACCCCTGTGGTGAGATAGTGAGGTGCCTGTGTTGGAGGTGCAGATAGGTGTCCAAGCCATGATACGTTAAACGAGCGTCCCGTGAGGTAGGCTTCAAACCAGGAGAGAGCAGAGCCGGAGATTCCTATGTTAGAGTATAGAGAGAAGGATGCGGTTATTAACAGTGTCAAAGGCCGATAAGTCAAGCAAAATGAACGTTCACAAATTGCAATAGTTACAGTTGTGAACGTTCACAAATTGCAATAGGGGGCGGAAAATTACCCGATGAGCTACAGGTATGATAACTTCTGCGGCTTTCTGCGGTTTGGCCATGGTGCTGATAAAAGCTAAGTTTGCAAATGTATACATCTGGTCCACAGTCTATGACTGCATTCGATCTGAGCGGATGTGGAGAAAGGCACACTGTGAGGTGATTTAAAGCTACTGGTGACAGGAGATACTCAGTCCTTGGGAACAGGACCATGCCAGCATATAGTGATGCTCTTTAAAATGGAAACTGATGCCAGAAGACAAATGTTTGTATTCTTTCTGTCTTTGGTGTTTTGACAATTGTGAATATGCTCTAACAAGCAAGACTGAAACAGAATGTAATTTAAACCAGTAACATTTTTAGATCAGATGGATAGCATATCACTGATAAATCATCTGAACAAACATCAACTCATCCAGTTTGTCTGAGAACATGAAAACTACTGTATAAGCTCTGATTTAAAAATACTGTTTGTGTGATGGCAGGGCATATGACCTCATGAGAAATGCTTCCTGGTTCTTCACAGTGTTTTTGCTATAACCCACCATGACCACTTGAACCACTCGTGCTGTGAACATTAAATTGGGCAATAACGCAACATCAATTCAGTACACCCCTGGGTGCCTTTGCTATCCAAATGGAATTGGATGAGTGCATTTGTATGTGTGTCTGTGTGGCTCTGAGTTGCATGTTAAGAATATCTTACTCTGTGTAGAATAAAGAGATGCAATGTTCACTCAGTCTGAAGACAATAATAGTGATAGGCTCAGTGAGGGTCCTAGTAATGGTTCCCTCAGAGGAAATGGCTCAATGTTGTGCTCATGAGCAAGTCTGAATTATGCTTGCTATGCCTACAATGCTCTCTCTGGAGCCTCTTTGCCATTTCCATGGTCGTTCCTCAGCACGATTCCTCCAGATGATTAATAGCCATAAAGACATTTGCTGTGGTTCATCACCTGTAACTATATACCACCTCAGGCCGTGCTTGAAGCAAAATAACCTCCAAGACAATGAGAAACCCATGAAAGCCCAGCTTGAGATACACATGTTTGGAAAATATTGAACATTCACAATGCTGGAAAAGGTAGACAAAAGGTCCTTTGTTGGTGTAAAATGGAAACATCAGTCAGTACAGTGGTTTTTTTTATTAATATTTTCAGCATAAAACAACAAACCATTTTGCCCTTTAAATAAACCACCCGTTGAACTTACCTCCAATGCACTGGTCCACAGACACCATTTTGGGAAAAGCGCTTAACCCAGAGCTGCACATTCACTTATCCTCTCATGTCTTTTACACGTTGCCAGTTCATCAACATCTGATGTACCTTTTTAACTGAGATTAAAATATACCACATCATCCAGCAGAGAAATGAAAACTAAAAGGGTACATTTAGGATCACATGACAAAAATGGTGTGGATGTCAAGATATGCAGCAGTTCAACTTTCCCATTGGCTCATTTTACCCCATTCTGCCACACTATTAATAAACTCAGGAACTCCTTTTGGTAGATGAACTGGACAAGCTTTCTTTTCTTGGCATTAGTGATCCTGGTGGTAAATGATTGAATTGTGCAGCTCTGACAAAATGTTTTTAGGCAGACATCAGTCCAACTTCATGTTCTAGTGTTTTATTATGTGGTCTGACAGGGACACGACAGGAAGCTGTTTTATTTCTGTTCCAGCCACCTGCATTACATGACATATCACATTTCCCACAATGCAATAGACAACACTCAGTATTTGATACTCTAGCCATTTGTACTGCCGGCTCCCACCCACCCACCCACTGCCATGACTGTTCCTCTTCAGAACAGGATGCATGTGCTGGTGTGAATTATATGGAGTCATCACACTGCTGGCTGGTTGTCAAGAGAAGCTAACTTACCTGGTAACACTCCATTTCGATTTGATTATGGGGCATATGTCATCCTAGCCTGAGCCAGCCCGAATTTACCTAGTCCACAAAATTTGAGAATGTCAAATGTATAATCACTGATTTCTGTTCATCTTTTCAAGTTGTTGTGCTATCTTTAATGTTGCTTCTCCAGCGGCAGCAATTCTGTTGTGAACAATGGCCCGAACACATCTTATTTGGACATAGATACGTCTCAATGGAGCAACTGCAGACTGGATTTCCTGTCCTCAAATTTTGTAGGTGGGAAAAATTGGGTCTGTGTTCCAGGACCATGCATGCTTTAAAACAACAAATGAATGTCTATATCTAGACATTAGCATGGACACTTGTTAAGGTGGGTATATTGTTACACACAAGACAGCTCTCCACCAGTAAATCAAACAATAATAACAAATAACATGGACTGGGAATGGATTATCAAGCACATCCACAAATATGTACATCAGTTCTAATACCCTTATGCCTATTATAATAAATAATTATTGCTGTTAAATCAGACACTCTCTTCATTTTGAGGATTGCCATAAAGTGCTACATCATTAAGACAAACATGTAATGCATTTTAAGCAAAAGCAAACAGAAACGTTTTGAGTCATATTCTGAAAGTAGTCTGTGTAGGGCGGGACTAATAGATCACCTGGGAGTTGGTTCCATCTGTGTATCGTACAAGAGTTGCATGCATCCACATCACCTTTATAAATGTGTAAAAACAGCAGATAGTTTTATTATCATCACAAATGAGAAATGATTTGTATTAGAATACTAGAAAATAAACATAAACTGATTTATATTTCAGCTTGTCATGAATAGATAAGGTGAAACTATACAGTCACACATTTTATATGCATTTAAAATGCACAGTGAAATGCCTGCTCTCTCCTCAGGGCTGTCCGATGAGCTCAGATTTATGGTACAGAGTGAATTGTCAGCTGGATGAGGCAGCACTCTCTCACAAGAAAGCCTGTCAAGTCATGCCTGGGTGAAGTGGAAAACAATGTTTCTGGCAGCATCCTTTCAGAATCCCCCAGAAATGCATGATTGGACAGTGGTTGGCTGTGAGTTTGGAGTGTTTTCATCGCACCCATGATTCTGTTCAGCACCCAGACACACATTTTAATCACGGTTTTATACTGTACACTGTGCTGAAAATAAATATAGATACATTTGTAAATGGCAATTACAATGACCAGGATAAATGCTTATAACTAAAGGTAGTGAGAATGGCCAAAAATAGAGTAGGGCTCATAGGGCTAAATAAAAAATGGCATTTGTTTCCGTAAGGCACACACCACATATTTTTTACATTTGCTCAGCCCCAGAGAATCCCTCCACCATGGCAGTGATATTGCCAGATTCAGGACAGTCTGCCCCACACACACGAAAGACACGTCGAGCTGCCATCTTGCAATGGTGAGATACATGTGGCAAGCATATCAGATGAAAGAGGAGACAGAGCTATCCATTGGTACCAATGTATATCGATCCTTCCGGGTTATAAAACAGATGATGTGACGGCAAAATAATAATTTCATATAGCCCGACTTACCCCACGTTTTTGTGTATTTTTGTGGCAAAGCATGTTCATAATCCAATCATGTGTTTCTCTATGGCAAAGCATGTTCATAATCCGGTTTTGAGATCCTCCTGCAAATGCTCACATTGCATCCCAATTTGTTCGACAAAGAAACACTCTTTTGCCTTTACTTTGTTCATGGCAATGCAGTAAAAAGTTTTTGTAGAGAATCATCATGAGTGCACACACAGGCTAATACGCAAACTGGGGTCAAGTCAGGTCAGATCAGTTCGTGTCACAGATATGGAGCGCAGAAAGGTCATTTTTCATCACTAAATAAAAAAATGGCATTTATTTCTGTAAGGAGCACACCACATATATGTCTGTCATGCTCAGCCCCAAAGTCCCCCTCCACCATGGTTGTTATCAGTGTTGGGAGGGTTACTTTCAAAACGTATTCCGTTACAGAATACATGCCCAAAAATGTAATCTGTAACGTATTCCGTTACGTTACTCAATCTGAGTAACGTATTCTGAATACTTAGATTACTTCCGCATTGAATTGGATTTTATAAGTGTAGGAATGCGCCATCAAATCCTGCTTAGGCCTACTAAACAGGCCTATTCTGGTGTGTTCTTCTGTTCCAAATGGCTGAAGTGTTAGGCCCACATAGGAGAATGTAAAGTCAACTAAGCTACCTGATACAACTTTAAAATAGCAAGGTGACCACTAAAACTACTGTACAGCAGGCGACTAGGCTAATTAAAACAAACTAAATAAATAGGCTACTTTAAGGGCGTAGCCAGAAAATATATTAGTGCCTGTGAGATTTTTCGGTGGCATCAACCCAGTACAAGTGAGGGGCGCATATGACCGGTGGAACGCAAATGACCTGTAAATGTAAACACTATCTAGGCTACTGTATATCAGTGCTCTCAAAATGAACGTGATTGCGTAATGACAATCAAAAACCGCACGTTAAAATATGCTAGCCTACTCGCAAGAATAATTCTTCAGAGGCTCCACCATATAATTCATTTTAAAACGTAGGCTAGATCGATCTAATTAGAAAAAAAAAATAATCCATAAAGCTATTTTAAGTTAGAATAAAAAACTTAGAATGCAGTGCCTATTTTAGAGATTGGTTTAATTGTAGGCCTAGGTCTAAATCAACACGTGAACTATAGCTCTGTTTATTGATTAGCAAACTGTGTAACCAGGGTTGCCAACTCTCACGCATCTGGCGTGACACTCACGCTTTCAGCACCAATCTCACGCTCTCACGCACACTCAAGAAATGTCACGCCAAATCCATTCTTTTTTTTTTTGCAATCCGTTCATTTTTTGTTGATGACTAGACTAGCCCACAGCATTGTTTCTAAATGACAGGATACGAGTTTAAGGCATACATATGTCTAGACCAACAGCAGGTAGGTCTAATATCCGCCTACAACGTTCTCAGCGCAGTTTTCTCTGGTTGTTGATTCGCTGACTAGGGTATTTTAATCCGGTCCGCGACACCTTCACGGAACACGCTGCTATTTAGACATGAGGCAGACCGACATAAAGTGTGGCCGCCCATTCTTCTCTAGGAACTACTCGCGAAGTAGCCTCACAGACATCACATTAAATAACTTTTTCTCATCTTTTATAAGGTGTTATAGCCGCTATTTGCTGCGATAAACGGTTCGCGAGAAAAATTAATTAACTTTCAAGAAATAATCATATTAGGCTACTATAGCTCTGCGCTCATTTCAATTCCTATAGGAGGGATATCTCACAAACTTTTCGTTCCACACATGACAAACCGTAAACCAGAATAAACAGCAGACCTTACCGAACACAAAGGTGTAATGCAATCCCCTGTACAAAGCCGTTCCAGAGTAATCCGGTTTTGAAATGGTAGCAAATTTCTATATGGTCTCCAATTTTGGGCTTTAAGTGTCTTAAAACTGAGCTGTGCTATACATATGTATAAATATTAAAATCAGAGGATATATAGCTCATGGCTAAGAGTTTGTCGATGTAGCCATAATGATTTGTTTTCACAAAATGCTAAGCATGCATGTATTTAAGTGTCTTAAAAAAGTGTGCTTATATTGGTCAATGCATAATTTCATAACAGGCCAAATAGAAAATAAATGTTAAATGTTAAATATACTGTAGCCTAGACATAATATTAAAATCAGATGATGTAGGATAGTATAGAGTTAGAAGTTGGATGGCTCCAGAACTCACACCAGTGGAATGGGTCTTAAAGGAGCCACACCACTTTTATGACACTATAGCTGTTCTGTTGACCTTTAGATTTGTTGCTACTGGGCATGAAGGGCAGGCCAATTATGAGTTCTGTCCAACATTGATGGTAGGTTTAGAAGAAAAGTGAGCACATTTTAATCATATTGCAATACCAATAACCGTAATCATTTTTGTCATGATTTTTCATTAAATGTTCATACTGTATCTCTAGTGGCTGGTAGACTTTGGAATCCACCAGCCACAACGGTAGGTGGAAAAAAATATTTTAGGCTATTTCCATCCCTGATACATTCGTACACTCATACACACATTCATAAGTCTCAATCTGTCCATTTCTTTCCACAAAACTCGCCAGAAGTAATCATTTAAGGGGTTATTTTTCATTTTTTTCTACTGAGCTACTACCTTTTTCGGTGGGCAGGGGGGCCCTTTTCATGTCTTTGCCCAGGGGCCCAGTGGCTCATAATCCTTCCATGCCACGGGGTTAAAACACTGGTCTTGTTTTCAAGTGCAATGAATAATTTAATTGTACATTTTGAAGAAACTTAAATCAGGGATTATACTGTACATAGCAAAAAAGTCAGGGGACAGACATTTTTAAAATTAGGTTTAGGAAAAAATTTAACGCACACGCACTATGACTTCACAAAATCTCACTCCAGCCAATCACCCAAAGTTGGCAACCCTGGTGTAACCGATTGGCCGAAGTAGCCTGAGCTATTAATACTTGGGAAAATATCCTTTGAACAGACATCAGGAACCGCGATCAGTGAGGAACAGGAGTTACCTCTACTTACTTTACTCCTAATTTGCTGTGCAAACAGTCATTTCAGGGTCTCCGATGACGCGTCCATAATGCGCGCTGGCTGCGTTTTGAGGCTAGTGCAAGACGGCGGGGCTTGGATTTAAACATGGAAATCATAGATTGCTTTTAGGAGCTTCTGAGTTGCCTTTATTTATTTAGAGAGTGAATAAACGTATGAAACAGAGAAGTATCGTCATGTAATCCATTGGTTTCAACAATGTAACTGTATTCTAAATACCAACTATTTAACTTGTAACTGTATCGGAATACAGTTACTCATAATTTGTATTCTGAATACGTAACGCCGGTACATGTATTCCGTTACTCCCCAACACTGGTTGTTATATTGCCAGATTCAGGACAGTCTGAGCTAAACATACTGTACATGGAAGTCTTGTCCAGCTGGCAGCTTGCCGTGGTGAGATACATTTCAAAATGTAAGAATTGTATAATACGCCTTTTGTCTTTGTATTATTTAAATCAAAATCAAATCAATGCAAGTATTAATATATGAAATGGTGGCAGTTCTGGGTAGCCTGTACACCATTCATTTCTGAGCCTTACTTACTCAGCCCTACATGTGTCCAAATGTATTTATGTTATTTCAATTCAAATAGGCCTACACTATTATACACTTTATACCTCGTTTAACACAACTGATCAAATTAATCATAAAAGTAATAATGTTTTTCTCAGTCAAACACTTTTACATTTACCACAATGTTGAAACCCATTTTTCAATTAATTGACCAAGCATTTGTACAAAAATGGCAGGTATGGCAGGTAATTTATTCATACACAAACCAAAACTGGTTTAAATGATAAACTAGCTCTCAGCCCACTAGACAGCCCCAATCATTTTCACTCTCATAGTCTACGAGACAGAGGGACCATTCAGAGCAGTCCTTAGGCTATGCCCACAGCGGCATACCGCATGCTGCAGAAAAATCACTAAACACCATCATACCAGGCCAGCTCATCCCTTGCCTTGGGCAGAAATGTGAATGGCACTTTAGAGTATGACTTTGGACCTTACTTAACCTCAGTGTACATCAGCTTTTAATTCATGACTATTTGAATCACAACGTGGTCTTTTAGGTCAATGTCTGGCAGTGATATATGAAATATGTTTGCCACTGCTGACACAGATGCCAACTCTGCTGCTACTCTGGACAGTCAGGCTAGCATAGATTAACACTACTGTACTTCCCTGGAACAGAATTATTTAACCATATCAAATTAATGTGCGACACTTGTTGGTATGGTCCAGATTGAACTTGGATTTGTTTTCAGTGTCACATGAAACAATGACTAAAATATCAGACGTTCAGTCTGTTTTAGAATTGATTGAATTCAGTTTTACTAATTTATATAGCAGCATTAATAATTATCATTATCTCAAAGTGCTTTACAACACTCAAGGCCAGGACCCTCCTCAGCAAGCACGCAGGCGACAGAAGAAATCAACAGGAATAAACCTTCAGCAAAAACCAGCTGAAAAAGGAGCGTCCCTTAAAGTAGAAAAATCCAGTGTCCAATGTCAGTCAGGCAAAAACATATTACAATGCATTCAGCAATCTGCATTATACACTAGACTAGAGGTTACATAAAACTGTCAGTGGATGAAACTGCAGCAAGTAGCCAGCATTCAAAGTATTAGTTGCAAAAACATATAGCGGGTGTCCAGTGTGCTCATAAGGGTACTGTTATGAGGACAAGAGGAGCAATGAAGCAAGAAACTATATTAACGATGGTATTGAAAGTATAGTTATAGGCTGGCACCTATTCTACATTTAATGTATCTTCATCAATACAAGTCCAATATATGCCCATATGTCTTACAGTAAAATCCATAAAATGTCTTGACTTAAAAAAATACTACCAGTATTGTCATGAATCTCTGAGTTGAGTGAGAATATTTCACACAAAACATTGTTTTTTTAATCTAGCACTAGTGAGAAGCTATCATAGTTAGTCTAGGGAGTGTCTGGCTTCAGGATTCACTAGAATGTCTCTATAGAGTGAATTCACACAATTCCACATCTGAATGTATTGTTACAGGGGTAGAATACCAAATAAGGAAGCATGCTTTTTCTATACATGTCTATAAAGTCTATGATTGTGTGTGTGTGTGTTTGCGTGTGTGCGCGTCCGTGCGACCGTGTGTGCATCATAAGGTAAATAGCAAGTAATTCGCCAGTCATTTCTATTTTGTTTTGTATTTAAATGCCATGTAACTTCACACATTGTTACAAAAACTAGGAGTTGTGCCTGTATTGTGTCAGAAGTTAAACTAAAGACACATCATACATCACTGGCAGTGCCTGCCGAGGGGAGCATAATGGAGAATGTACACCATCAGTCGGTGTTCACCAGGGCACGACATCTCACACACATCTCCGAGCAGCCCATGCAGGTCAGCGTGGGTGACCTCTATCTGACCCTGCCCACCTCTCCTCCTGCCTGCCATGTTTCTCTCTGGCACTGTCACTCTCCGTTGCCTTGGTAATCAGTCACAACGCCAATCAGGCATCATACATTCCATCAATTACTCCCAGCACCTCCTCATGATGGTCCTGCTCCAGCTTTGCTAGTGTGAAAGATAAAACGGTGCTTTTGCTGCTGAAAATGAAACATTACTGATGTATGTATACAATCTGAAATATTCAATAATATGAGGACTGACTAAACTTACACAAGCAGTCTCCTTTAGGGCCTAGTGTCCTGATTCCTGAAATGCTTCTGTGAGTTTAAATGCTTTTCAGTGTGAAAACCACCCACCATGATTGCACACAAAAGATGTGATTTAGGGATTAGAGACTTAAAAGTTCACACGCCCTGATGGCAATTCGCAACACTGGCACAACCTGTGTAGCAGTTTTGCACAGTAATGTTTCAAGAAGGTAAACTTAAACAATCTGTCTCTCTTAGGCCCTCTGTAGCTTCTGGTAGTTGCACTGGGATTAAAAGCATGCATGTCATGTAATTACACATTTAATGTCATGACTGTGCCTAGAAGTATGTATAAAATAAATACATACTTCTAAACTTGGCTGTACACTTTCTTCAAGATTAAGATTACCTGCTGCTTTACCTGTTATTACCACAAATGTAATTTCTGTTGAACCCCAGTCCCTCACTTGGTAGGTGGTGTGATGGTGGTCAATACTAGCCAGTACAGTGCTTTTCAGAGAGCAAGCCTCATTCCCCACTAGCTTAAGAGATGTGCTAATGACAGATGTTAGCATCCATTTAGCCTTCTGAGAGCATATGCCTGCCTCTCATGCTGGGGCTGCAGATTTGAGTCCAGGCCAGTATGGTGAATATGCTGTATAGCCTACACAACGCAGCCAGGTGCTAGCAAAGAGGCTAAAGCTCATGGATATTGGTGCTAGTTACTAACAGATAGAGCATGTCCTCACTGCACTGCTCCTTACCCAACAGCAACCATTACACCAAAACATAAAACTAATACATGTTTGTTTTTTGACTGAGCAAACAGTGGATTCCTGATTAAAGGGAACGTGATATGTAAGGGATAACGGCCGCCGAGGTGTGCTGTTATACGGAATTAATGGACGAGGGCGAGGGGCAAAGAACTCCCCGACGCGCAGCCTCTAATGGCCTCCGCCCGAGTCCATTAATTCCGTATAACTGGACACACCTCGAAGGCCGTTATCCCGCTTATCACCCGGTTCCGTTTAAAAAAAAAGCTCACTAGTTCAGCTTGTTGTACAACTTTCGTTGGCCCTATAACAGCGATAGAATGTACAGTTAGCTTGCTTACAGTTGATTCCATTGTTGCGAAGCCTGCCTCCAGGCTCAACCGTCGTCCTACTATCGTTGTTATAGTTACCATTCATAAGCATTAATATGGAACGGCGATTAAACTTTTTTTACCAGATCTACTTCATAGGTGTCCCGTTATTCATAATTAAAAGCCACCCCACCAGCCAATCAGAAAAGAGTATTTCTTCTCTCCGGGTGATAAGCATTGTTATGTCCCTCCGCTACCTGTGGTGGTGCTGTTTCCTCTTTCAATGTTTGGCTGCTCGACAGTATGTTTTGATTTCTGATTGTGTGCAGGTGTGACATGTAACGAGTAGGCGGAGCCATACCCTTTAAAATCCTAGGCACCCCGTGCAGTCAATGGAGACCTGTGTTGCTACCACCATTTAAGCAATATAGCACGAGTGAGAGTGGGGTTGGTCATGAATATTCCCACGGGTGTTGTTCGGCCGCAGGCAACAACAGCCGTGGGAATATCCATGACCAATCCCACGATCATGAGTGCTATATTGCTTTTATACAACAATTCTACCACAAACTAAATAATCTGAAAACACCCCATTATTGTTTAAAAATGTTAATTTCGACATTGCTTTTACGCATCAAAACATAGTTCCCTTTTCAATAGACAGCGTCTTGGTTGCTAGGTAACCAACATTCCAGATCCCTCGTTACGGGTCTTTGTGGTTTAAATGTCTTCTTGAAAGAAATGTTGGGCTGAAATCACATTCATATCTAGGTTTGCCGCATGCATGTTAGAAGGACCCTGCGCCATGTCATGTAAGGGACATGGTACTGCAAAAAAACGGAAACATAGTCTACATTGCAGAACCACTCAACTTTATTAATTTATGGTGAATAAATGTTACACTACTTTGCACAGCCTGACGTGACGATGCTAGCACGTTAGCCACAGAGCCCACCAGATAGCTTGTCTGTGACAAGATGGCCGCCGGTGATGCCGTTGGAGACTCCACCAAAGACATCTAGCCATTCTACATCTATGGCTACCACGCCTGTTATTGGTCTTCCTGCTGTCGTCCCATTCTGTTGTAGTTCATCTCCCATTTTCTGTTTTTTTGTAATTTAAATTTGTTTAATAAACCCCCCTAGACAAACGAGCCCAATTGACAATTTTGTCGTTTCATGTTGTGGCCAGTGCGCCTGTCCATAACAGTCATCATCACACTTATTCACAACAAATGACATAAACCTAACCTATACAGCAACAGTCAAGTCCAAGTACCTTTCTGTAATGCAAAGCCAGAACATCGACCTGTTTTGGTACAATTAAGAACCATTACCTGAGAGGGAATTAAATCAGCTTGCCATTAGAGGTACTAGCTCACAGAAAGTCTCTATGGCTTTATTACTTTTGCTTTCACAATTTACAATAGCTCAGCATAAGGTTTTACTGCAAATTACTTAATGGCTTTACCGCAACTTTAAAGGAGACATTCATAACTGATATGAGGACAAGGGTGCTATCTTTTTATTCTAGTCTTAGTGTGTGTGTGTGCATGCTTTTCACACAACAATAGAAATGAAGCATTAGTCTCTAACTACAGCATTAGGCTTTGTGTCCTTGGATCAGGAGCCACAGCTGCTGGTAACAAGGCCACTGGGAGATAAACACATGCTCTAGCTGCCCCCTTGCTATCTGACATAAAGAGGCTGTGATGAGGGTCTTTCAGTTCATTTCTTTATATATGATGATGGACACAGTATAAAACAAACATAATAGCACAGTAAAACTTAGCCATTACACATTGATGTATCTTTGACTGATTGAAGAATGTGCTGATTGGATCATAAATGGCAACATCAACGAAGAGGAATGACCGAAGAATTTGTCAGTAGTTGTTGGTTGAGAGCCCATTACAGTAAGTGTGGAGGGGGGTTGGTCTGGGATGCTAGACACCATTGTTTAGCCTTTTGGAGATGTTGTGGGCTTAACGAGACACTGATGAAGGAAGGTGCCTGCTTAATAACCCCAGTGAAATGCTCTTGAAGGCTGTTGCTGATGTTTTTTTATGCCCACAAAGGTTGCCTTGTTGGTGAGTTTGTTTTTGATGGTAAATTGGTTGTTGATTGGCTGCTGTAGGAAACCCCTTACCTATAGCACTTGGAATTTAACACCTCTCCTATGTATCTGAAATTGACACATATACCATTAGTGCACATAGGCTATGTTTGTGAGCATGATATTCTTCTACGGTTCGTTATTTGTGATATACTGATTTCATTCCAAAGCACAAATAGTGGGCCAGGTGGTCTGTGGCAAACCCCTTCTTCTCAACAGATTTAGTTATAATTCTATTGAATTATGGAGTTATGGTATCATATAGTTCATTAGTATAGGAATGTCTACATAAACAGATCAGTTGTGTCAAAATATGAAATAATGGCATTTCATTCAAACCTTTCACACAAAACAGTGATAATTTACCAGACCATTTAAAGCTGTGATTAGCAGCATTTAAAGCTGTAAAATATCCATTTGTTTCAGTTTCCACTTTCCAGAATTCTACTGTCTCCAAGGTCTTGAGAAGAATTGTAAACTTGTCTAATGAAACAGAATGTTATGGCCTTACAACCTCTATAGTGAAGAAGAGGTTAGAGAGAAGGCCTGTGGCTTGATACATTTGAATCAAACAGTAACAACACTGTGTATCAGATCAGAGACCTCAATGTCCTGCTCCTAAAGAAAGAATGACTCAGAGAGAAGCTTCAAGGAGATAATTCTGCATAAGGGTCTGACAAGACAGAGCGTAAATTCAGCTAAATTCCAAATTGTCTAGTTAACAATCACTCGTGGAGACACCTCAGGCATAAAAAAACCTGTCGGAGGCCAGCGAATGAAAACTGAATTTACAGCTCAATACATTATGAACAGGATAGTATGCCAAATCTGCTGACTCATCATGTCCTGGGTATGTCATTGACAAACATGGCTGCACACTATAAAACTAGCCTATAAATGCACAAGACTCAGTGATCATGTGTTCAGTGTTGATTTCTAGTATTTTTAGTTGTAGACTAGCATACCTTACCAAACTTGTCTAGTGGGGTGAGATAAATGAGAAAAGAGTTGGGCTAAGAGTTACATTTTGAACTCTGTCAAGTCCATTGCCAAAGCTGTCTGTATTCACCTTTGATTTGTATTTCTCTTGGACAAATCAACACCGTCAGTTACGCCCTCGGAAAACCCCCCACAGAGAATCATGGTCATCTCACCTCTTTGTGGAGCAGTTAATTCCCTGCTATCAAAAGACTTGTTTGTGTTACCCTGGCAACAACTGAAATGGCTACAGTATGTCCTCCAAAAGCCAGAAAGGATGAATAGATTGAACACCTCCAACCAGGTTTGTAAATGCTTCAAATGTCTGTAATACAAGGTTAAGTTGAGAACGCCAGGACACCAATGTGGCATACAGCCATATTATCAGGCATATTTTAGGATGTCTGTCTGTAATATACAAGTGTAGACAATCCTGTGCAAACTGCATAAAGCATTATTAATCATGTGAAGTGTGTTTGCCTTCCAAAAAATAATCTAGCTGGTACATTAAAGGAATACGTCAATTTTGGGGGAAATTATCTTTATCTAATGGCAAATAACTTGGTGTGTTGCTGCATTTACAACAGTGAATTTGGGAACTCAACACACTGCATACTGGTTCAGTAAACCAATCTAAACCAATGTAACAAAATATACAACAAATAAAGACTCCTACTTTATAACTTTTTATCTTTTTAACAGCCAAGGATCCTCCTTGTTTGAATTGCACTGGAGCGGAACATGATCACTCTGTCCTCAGGATCCGAGGCTGGCATGAGGACTGGGGGAATTAATGAAGTTGATCATGTTGATTCCAGCCGTGATGCTGGAGTTGAACAACTGAGCGAGAGTCAAAGGGTGACCTGACAGAGCGTGAAGGAGCATGTCACACTTCACAACTGACCGCTGCCTGCCTCTCATAACACAATAATAGCCTCACAAAGGAAGTGGCTGGTTTGTTTGTCCTAGTGGACCATTGGTGGAAGCGAAGTAATCAGGGAGGCGGAGAACTGGAAGGTTTATCAAAAGTGGACGGCCTCCATCTAAAACCTAGTGACAAGGAAGTAAGAGTAGATACACATCTTCCCACAGAACACAGACAGCAGCTCACATATGGAGTAGCTCTGGTAAAGAATGCACGGAGGTGGTATTTCAGAGAAGGCTCTCAAAAAAGCCCCAGAAACATGTGGAGGAGTGCACACAGAGAGGGTGGAGGTCATGGTGTCTGCAGGTGAGGAAAGGAGCCGGGTATGAGGCCTAAAAGATCTGGATCATCATCGGGAAACACTCACAGAATCCACAACACTGGCTGTGATGGCTGATAAGCAGTGGAGCAGTCAGGTTGAGCTTAGTTAACACCAATGACACCATTTGAGAATAGAATCTACCCAAATATGTTTTGAAACAGCTATGACAGGCCAGTGATGGCCAATGAACTGTCATCATATTTGAGTACACTATGAATTACATAATTGGATGGAAATACCCAGTGTAACAGCATGGAGAGAAAACAAACATCAGTTCAGTACTCTTGGAAATCTAATTCTTTGCACATGTAATTCATATGAATGTGTGTGTGTGTCTGTGTGTGTATGTATTTGAGTGTTTGAGTCAACTCTCATATGAATCATTTAATACTCATTTGCATTTCTTTGCTAACAAATACAAGGTTGCCCCTGTGGTTTGATATTGAGAAAGAAGCACAAACACGCAGTTCTCATGGAACACATAATGTGTGTGGGCAGATAGCAAAGGCTTCAGGGCATGTCACATTCTTATAAAATATGCAGCCAATCTTTAACCCCACACAGCTGAATTATCTGCATCTTCCTTTTTATTTATATTTTTGCGGCTTTTTTGCCTTTATTCAGATAGGAACAGTGAAGAGTGACAGGGAGCTAGTGGGAGAGAGAGATCGGGAAATGACTGTGGGTTTGGATTCGAACCCAGGTCCCCATGGGCACTTGGGCCTGAATGTATGTTGTGCCTTATCTATATCCTTGTATGTGAGCAAAGACAGGCGCATAGCTCCAATACTGTACATAACTTAATACAATACTATTTACAAATGCTCACAGACACAGAAACACACTTCTACACTTGCTTGAGTAGCCTGCTGCTGACCCCTGGTGGCAGGGTACAGACTTTCTGCATATGTACCTTTTAAACTTCAAGATGCGTTTGAACCAAAACAGTATGGAGAATGGAAGTATGTCTTACCAGTCCTTTAAAGAGCATGTTGTTTGTATAAATTATGAAACCTTTGTAATTAATTACTTAATTGTAAATACTATTGTACTTCTTTATTGGGAAACATACAGATGCATATGGAACTGTGTGTGGGAGAGAGTGTGGAGGTGTGAATATACGTATACACAATAATTATAGGATACACTGCAGTGCTTGATTGCTATGAAAACATTTAAGTCTTAATTGAGTGTAGTCTACACTTCCTATAATTCACAATTCCTTATTGTATAACAAATGAGTATGTTAAAGCAGGTGTGTAGGCATCAGAGAAAATAGTAAAACCATAAATCATATATTTGGGCATTGGGCACAAATCCTTTGGACCCTTTCAACAAGGTAAACAAAAACAATGCTTGAACATTCTATTTGGGCCCCAATCTACTTCCTCTGCATTATGGAATGTTAAAAAGGAAGTCTTGTGGGGCCAACTATGATGCTGATAATGAAAATTCAATGAAAGGGTCTATATAATCTGGCCATTTCTTCTTCCTTTCCCCGTGTCCCTGCTGGTCGCCGGTCCCTTAGTGTCCGTCTCCCCTCTCTCTGGCCCCTGTGATCCAAAGGGAGTGTTCTGGAGCACATCTGTGAGTGCACAAGTCCCACTCTCTGTCCTTCATTTGGCACTGATAAGATGGGCTCTGCCCTCCAGCTGCCCGCGACAGCTCTCAACGGCACTCAAGAAGCTGACCAAGCTACAGGTGCCCTCTCTCCACTGGAACACTACTCACATGTTTTCTTCCCTCACGGTCATCTTCCATGGTTAGCCTTTTTTCTCCTGTAAGATACTGCTGAGAGAGAGAGAGCAGCCTGCTAACCTCAGCGCTGCCAGTCAAGGCTTTGCTGCTTGTGTGGGTCCCATGAGGACTGGAGACCCCTGCAGGGATTGGCATGGCTTCTCCTTTGGCCATCATTTCTGCCAGTCGTGTTTGGCAGAGCAGAGACACAGGTGCCGAGAGAGACAGGAGTAGGTGCATCAAAGGGCACCCACAGATTTGAACCTCCTCTGCACAGGAATGTGGTCCCCTCTGAACTCACCATCTACAAGGACACAGGCAGCAGGATCAATCCAACTGCTCCCGCCAACTCTCTCTCTCTCTCTCTCTCTCTCACACACTCATTTCTCTTTCCAAGGTATCATGATTACTTACCACATGTTTTTGGACAGAAATCTAGGACAAAAGTGCTTTTAGAAAACAACATTAATCTGACATTCCATTATATTAGCCATTTGGGACATAAGAAGAATTGTGGAACAGAGACGGAAAATTAAATAATCAAACACACATCTTCACACTTGTGTTATTATGGTGGTGTGTTATTCGCAGGTTAGACATGCTAACTTCAATCTATATGGTATAATGGTATCCAAATTGAGGAAATGGCTGGTACTCTACTACTATTACTCTACGAATATCAGTGTCTCTTAAAATGCAAAACATGCCAAGCAGCCACTTGGTCATTGCCACTAAATGTGATCATAACAAGTGGTTGAGTGTAACAAATGTAACAAGGTAACACAATTCTTATTGGACACTCTAAAGTGTATATGACATGTCTATCATCAAAGTTATCAATCATGTAATCAATCATGTAATCAAACTGACAACACATATCAATGCCAAATGTGGCATCTGCACCTAAATATCTCTCTGTGTTCAGTGTTTTTCAACACCCCAGTCCAAGATGAGAAGAGCAATGGACACAGAAATAAGTGTGATTATGAATGAAAGGAGCCTCACAGTGGAGAACAGGAGGAAAACAAGAAGAGAGAATGTTAAAAAAAAAGAAAAAAACATGCTCTCCTTATCATCAGTCTTGGCTCTCAAGGTCTCCCATGGCTTCAGCCGACACAGTCCTGACCACCCTCATTCTCGCGCTGCATCTAGAGACCACCACAGCTCCAGTCCTTTGAAAGAAACTTTCTGATAAAGACTCAACAGTTCAAGCATCTTCTACCATCTCCTGGGATCTCCCTATACGGCACAACCAGAGCTCACAACCTGTAGTAGTTCTTCTGCTCTATGATTACCCGTCTGGATGTCAACAGTGGCTGCATGGCTTGATCCGCAGGGGATCCACAAAGACCATCTTCTGTGTCTGTGCGCCGAGCTCGGAAACAGATAACCCTCTACAGAGAGACGAGGCTCAACCGCAGGGGACTCTCCACCAAACATCACGATGAAGAGTGCGGTGCTGGTGGTGATGCTGGGGCTGTCTTTGACGGGGCTCAGAGGGGCTGCCAACAGCACGCTGGCACAACCTCATCACTGCCTGGCCAATGGAACAGTGCGCTCCTTCTTCTGTTTGGACAAGGAGGTTGAAAAGGTGCCTACCAATATTCCCCAAAACACAACCTACATGTAAGTACACATGAAAACACACACACAAACATACAGCATATTGTGCATACATCTCATGCTATAAATGAATACAATTGTTTTCACTTGCACTATCCATGGTAAGGGAAGCTCCTAAATTAATTACAGTACTAAATATTGTTGCATGCTAAAATTATTGTTATAAATATCATGAGATTGGTTCAAGAAGGATTTGATGATAAGCTAGAGGACCTACCAATAAGACCATACATGGAGTGTAGTACAGGAAACTGATAATTCAAATTCCCCCACACTAGTGAACAACATTCCCTACCATTTCCTGTCACATAAATATTTTCATAATGGGATGTGTCTGCACTGTTTTGCCTGGTTTGTTATGATGGGCATCAGATGTTGAAAACATTTTAAAAATGTTGCCTTAGTTGACACTGATACATACTTTATGTAATCTCATCAAGGTTATGGGAGCTGATGGAAACATGGTTTTTGCCTTGAGTTAAGTTTGGGGCAAGCACGGGTCATCTCTTTTAATCAGTGGCTTCAATCAGTCAGCTCACCTCCAAACCTATTGAAAGGGCATGCCTCTCTGATCTGAGACCAACTTATTTTTTAAGCAAAGATTCAAGAGCACAGCTCGGTTCTACGTAAATCTTGTTTTTGCTGTTTAAGTGACTTGTTACTTAACAATCATTGGATTTGCTTTCTTCATTTGGTAGATGTAGTCATGACATGAATGCTGTGTTGCTACATTCTCTGGCCATGTGCTGGATATGTGTGTGTGAGAGTGTGTGTGTGTGTGGCCAGGTCTTAGGCTACTGAATTCACCAGGAACACGGAGTCCTGCCCTGATATCAGTTGATACATAGTGAGAGCTGCAGCTGGGTCTCTTCAGGGCTCAAACGCAAGCAAGAGATGACACACGAGTCCATTCAAGTGTCCTTTCTCATGGGCTCAGGTCACTGCAGAGGGAGCAGTTTTCACATTCTTCCTGTACTGCATACCAGAGAACACAAAGTCTTTATTATCTTTACACTGTATCACGTTTTGAAATCACAATGCGTTCATAGGGACAAAAAAAATCAAGAACCGAGAATGGGAAAGAGGAGGAAATGGCTGCTGTGTAACGCCTAAACTAGCCCTATGTGCGAAGGCTTAACTCAAGGCCTACTCCAGGCAAACTTACAGTATAGTACAGAGCAAGCTGTTAGTGTGCGTTTGTGTTGCATTATGGCACATTGACCTTTAAGCACCTGCAGGGCCAGATTTTAGTTTAGCTCACTGAATTTCAGCCTTATTGCAAGTTCATAAAGACAACATAAAGGCAATTGTCATCATAACCGCTGAATTATTTGTGATATAAAAATAAAATAAAAAATAATACTTAAAACCATGATTAAAACACAGGCTAAAATATTGTAGATTGTAGAAATCTACAATCCGTTGCCATTAAAGAGTCTGCACATGTATGAGCTTTTCCATAGCTCACTTCTGCATCTTGGAATGGACAGTTGGTTCAATTTGTTTTTTGTTGTTTGATCTGTGATCTCTAAGGCAGGGGTGGGCAACTAATTTCCCCAAGGGGCCACATGACAAACTGGGACTGTTGAGGAGGGCCGGACTCAAAATACCGAACTCAAGTCTGAACTCAATTCTGTTCAATTCTATTCTGTTCTTGTATAACATTAAGTAAATCATATGGTTTTGTTTACTAGTCGTAAGAACAGATGAAAATGTGAGGGAGACAAAGGGAAAACAGCAATATTTAATCTATGTCCAGTATTTAATCCTCATTCTCGAAAATTATTTTTTGACATTGACATTTTTTTCAGTTTTCAAAGACTGATATAAAAAAGTACTATACAATATCTATATAATTAGGCTAGGTCATGAAAATGTGAAGGAGTCAGTACAACCGATAGGCCTGTGCCACCATTTCATCAACACTCAGCAATATTTCATCATTAAATCATTACCATCATTAAATTAACTCCATGCAGAATTAGACTACGAAAATGTGGAGCAGACAATAGTAGGCTGTCATTAGTTAATCAACATGCACAAAGAAAACTATTTTAAAAATGTAGGCTATGTTTTTGCTTTAACTTTATGCGTGATTGGTGAACTCACTCTGTGTGTTGAGCCGGCTGCTTCACCTGTGGGTAGTAGCATCATACTAGTTCGCTAACATAAGCTTTGCAAATAAACTCAGACATATTTTGGTTACAATTACGGGGTTATCCGATTGTAAACTGTCTATCTGCCAGTAACGTTTTGAAATGAACACTTCGTATCGCCAACGAGCAGCAGTAGGAGTTCGTTCTAACAACCTTTGCGGTGGTGAGCGCAAGAGACACAAAACTTTGAAAGGTTTACGCCGACGTAAAGGCAACTGCATTGTGTCGACGCAGAAGCATAAATTCTATTCACCAGCACATCAGTGAGGGTGTTTACGTCGTATGCATCCACGCACAAATGTATGGGCGTACAAATAGCAGTCGCTTTCAAAATAAAAACAACGATATTGATTTGCATGCATTATCTATAGGCTCTTGACTATTGTTCTTTCACGGACTTTACACAGTATCAAAGTATCAAAGTAACATACTTATTCACTTTCCCTTACTTAAAATAGGGGCATCATTTAAGTTGTGGATTACAGCTATGCCATGCAGTGAGAGAAATAGTTAATGTTGTTCTCCTTATATAAACATAATGTCTTATTTCTTAACAGAGTATTCAAGCTAACCCACATCAGCATCATACCAAAAAGAGCCTTCTTTGGTTTACAACACCTAAAAACCATGTGAGTAATGCAAAACCAGATTATAATGATGAAATGGGTCTTTAATCTGCAAAGTATGTTTGCTTGGGAGGGGAAGGAGGAATTTGGAGAAGGATGGTTATGAACTCGAACAACAGTCCTGTAACCTTAGTGGTATTTAGTCTTGATTGAATATGTTTTGTCTTAATATAGAACATGATGTGTGGAAGAGATCCAAAACATAATAGATATGAATCACAGAAATCACATGGAGGAGAGTCTCTCCGTCTCTCATACACACACACACATAAATGTGTATGTAAATATTAAAAGGCCTCGTGATGATATTAAAATGTGTGAAGTGTTTTTTATAATGCTAAAAGGTCGTAGTGGTTCCATCATTTGTGTTTCCCAATTTAGGTCATACAATGAATGAGAGAAAGCCGACCAAGGCAGCTTTCTGAAAAAAAAGCTTTAAAAAAAAAGAAAAAACTTTACACTCGAGCATTTAGATTTTTAAGGACAGGAAACACCTCTATTACTCTCATTTAAATGATGGAGTTGTTGC
Source organism: Alosa pseudoharengus (assembly GCF_046254945.1). NCBI lineage: Eukaryota > Metazoa > Chordata > Actinopteri > Clupeiformes > Clupeidae > Alosa > Alosa pseudoharengus. The sequence continues at coordinate 5,102,925 of NW_027468664.1, read as the reverse complement.
TACACATTTCTCCCGTGTAGCTTATTATTTGTGAGCATAAGTAACACTTGCATTCCTATCCTCTAGAATGATCTCCGAGAATGGAAATCTGCAGAAGATCCATAATCTCTCCTTTGCCAATCTGCCCAGCCTGTCAGAGATGTGAGTTGAGTGAATTCACCACAATGCCACTGGCAGCTATACATGTTCTCTAAGGCAAGGCTAACAGACATACAGGTCTGGCACACACATGTAAAACTTCACTAACTGTTGGGCACGCTACTCAGGTATTCCATAGCAACAAAATGTGTGTTTTTGTGTTGTTTTTTTTGTGTTGACTAAAGTTGAGAGGTAATTTTGGGTGGATTAGGTTCATTTAAAGACGTACCTGCTCTTTGTCTACAGAACAATAACTAAATCAAAAAATCTTGCCATCATTTACAAGAATGCCTTCTTGAACCTGCCTAAACTGAAACATTTGTAAGTACCCATACTACTACTAGCTTTTTTATTTTTAAAAAATAATTACAAATAATTTTGGATCAGCTGGACAATGGCGCCACCCAGAGGATATACTGTACTGTATGTGTACACTGGGTGAAAAATACCAGCTAATGATGCGTTCACAAACATTCGAATGGGTAAATCTCTGTCTGTGTGATTGTGTATGTGTGTGTCGTTATGGCCAACACCCTCAGGACAATATCAAACACTGGACTGAAAACACTGCCTGTTTTCTCCAGGATCAACTCATTTGCGGAGGACTTTTTGCTGTATGTTGCCCTTCCGTTCTTTCCACTCTACAGTTTAGTGTCAAACACAAAGACTCCATACCATCCTATAGACCCTTTAAACAATAAAAACAAAAACAATGCTTGAATGTTCTATTTGGTTCCCAATCTATTTCCTCTGCATTAAGATAACATATGGAATGTTAAAACGGAAGCCTTGTGTGGCCAACTCTGATGCTGATAATGGAACTCTCTTGAAGGGGTCTATACAAAATACACATATTATATATATAATAAAGTCTGTTTCTTTTTGTTCCCCAGGGATCTCCAGGAAAACATGCATCTGCAGGTCATCCCTAGCGATGCGTTCCTGGGACTGAGCATGGACACCATCTCAGAGCTGTGAGTAGCAGCTGGTCCCGAGGCCCACAAGGACACACTGAGAGTGTAGTGATGACATGAGTCATGACAAGAAATACATCATGGAGATAGTAAAATGCTAGCGATCATGCCCAATTTCAAGCCCGTACATTTTTGTCACATTCAGCAAACATCTCCTCACGATTCACTAGCTGCCCATCCTATGAGTACACTGTAAAAAGAAAAACTCTCGGTAGGCAGCAGGCTCTGAAACTGGAAACAAACAAATTATGCATGATGTTGTGTTTGTTTATGTTTATATTTACATTTCAAAGCAGACACTTTTGTACAACAAACAAATATACAACACAATGTACAACAAACAAAAAGGACCACCAGACAGGTACCCCCCCCCCCCCCCCCCTCCCAGAGAAACTTCACACACTGTTTTATTTTTGTTTGGGGGATAGGCTGCCTCAACATGAACTTGACACTATTATCAGTCACACACACTGGAAACCACAGAAAGCAAGTTAACATGCACATAACAACACTAAAACATGACTTTTATCTCAACCAAAAACAGTCCCATGAGCCTTTGTGCTAACTAGCTCAAATCAGCATGTCTCCCCCCCTCTGGTCGCTACAATTTTTTAATCCTCAATTCTCTCCCTGTGTGTGTGTGTGTGTGTGTGTGAACTCTGCATAATAGGAGGCTGACTAAAAATGGTATCACCAAGGTGGAGAGCTTTGCTTTCAATGGCACCAAAATGCGAACATTGTAAGTGGAGAAACACTAGTAGTATTTCACTCCACACACCTTTCCAGACTTTTTGTCTATCTTTTTTCACATTATTCTCTACCCCCCATTAAACCACTGCAATTACCTGCATTAGATATGAACAAAAACTGGTAAATAATACAATGTCATGTGTATTAGATGCATTATGTATAAACCACAGGACAGTGTTTTATGCAAATAAAAAAAAGTGTATTAACACCTACGTATACTGTATATGCACCTACCTATTAACGAATGAAGAAAATCAATGAATGAAGACAATAAATGTACAGCCTGTCTCCATGTATTAACCTATAGCTGAAGAAACTTGGCAAAATCATTGTACAAGCCTTGGTTAACTTATTAAAAAAAGTGGAAATTATGCTAAAACATTGTTGACTTCAACAAATTAATGCCAATAGTTTTAAACTGAAATAATTCTAATACATAATTCTCACAGGCAAACTCTTATTTGCTGTGTTTCATTACAATAATGCGGATTTCTCTGAAAGTCTTACAGTTTTGCTCCTCAAACATTTCAGTAATGCATGTTATGGAACTTCAGCTTTCTGACAATATTCCATTTACTCTCTCTCTCTCACACACACACACACACTTTCAATCTGTCTAGGTCTCTCATGGGAAACCAAGAGCTCATCCTCATCCACAGAGACGCCTTCTTAGGAGCTGAGGGTCCTATCTCTCTGTAAGCACTATTCTATCTCAACTCTGGTACAAGATGATCTCTTTCTGTCCAATTATTGTAGACAAGTTTCAGGTTGTCCTCATTTAGGGCTGCAGGGTCTCTGTTAGGCCATTTTTGAATTCATATTTATGCTGCCCTGTGATTTATATCCTTCTCAGTGTTTGTCAAGACTATAAATAAATGGTTATTATTCTGTCCCTTGAAGAGAAAAAATGGTTCTTGTTGGGAATGAGGACTGCATTTTGGAAATTACTTGGCAACCAAAACCAGAATGATTGACACAGAGCTCCAGCCATGCATAGCACTGTCTTGTTACCATATCAAACTGAAGCACTAAATTAGAATACTGGGAAAACTAGAGGTGTTTTTTTTTTGTAGAAAACTACAGAAAGCTCAGATAGATCCAAACATGATCCACAACAACCGAATGGAAGATTTTAAGCATTCTGGCTCTTCGTCTCTGTACATCTAAAATCTGAATGATATGGAAATCAAGTTAACCGTGGTGGATTTTGAAAGCATTTGTACTTCCTTGCTTTAGAACAGAAAAAAGTAGGCATAATTCTCACATTCAGTATGTGCTCCACAGAGACATTTCATACACAGATGTCCACGCTCTGCCAGAGACCATGTTAAGGACCATCAAGAGTCTGGTGGCCACCTCTGTGTACTCCCTGAGAATGCTGCCTAGGCTGGACCTCTTTGCAGACCTCATAGAAGCCAACCTCACATATCCAAGCCACTGCTGTGCCTTCGCCAACTTCAGGAAGAATAGGTCAGTTGCTTTACTCCATTCTCAGAGCAGAACCGTGCTGCCCCCAAGGCTTTCTTTGGCTCCACAGGGCCAGATGGTTGTGTTTTTATAATTACACCAATGTCACAACAGATTAAACCTTTTACACATTTTTAAAGATGTTGTAGGTCAAGGCAAACCCTTTGAATGTGCATCTTTTTTTGCGCCTATATTAGGTCAGAGAGACACGTTATCTGTGACAACCCCAACCTCCCTGCAGAGGAGCCGATCCTCTACCGTGATTACTGCGAGATGAAGACGGAAATCCTCTGCTATCCCAAACCAGACGCCTTCAACCCCTGTGAGGACATCATGGGTCACACCTACCTGCGTGTGCTCATCTGGATCATCTGTGTGCTGGCCATCGTGGGCAACGCCGTGGTGCTGCTGGTCCTTCTGACCAGCCGCTACAAGCTGACCGTGCCACGCTTCCTTATGTGCCACCTGGCCTTTGCGGACCTGTGCATGGGTATCTACCTAATGATCATCGCATCGGTGGACATCTACACTCGAGCACAGTACTACAACTTTGGCATCGACTGGCAGATGGGCGCGGGTTGCCGTGCAGCTGGCTTCTTCACGGTGTTTGCAAGCGAGCTGTCCGTCTACACTTTGACAGTCATCACCCTGGAGCGGTGGCACACCATAACGTACGCCATGCAGTTGGAGCGCAAGCTGCGTCTGCGCCACGCGGCCGCTCTGATGGCGGGCGGCTGGGTGTTCGCCTGGCTGGCGGCGCTGTTCCCGGCGGTGGGCGTCGCCAGCAGCTACATGAAGGTGAGCATCTGCCTTCCCATGGACGTGACGACGGCGGCGGCGCAGAGCTACGTGGCGTTGCTTCTGCTGCTGAACGTGGCCGCCTTCTTGGGAGTGTGCGCCTGCTACTTGCGCATCTACACCACCGTGCGCCACCCCCAGGCCCTGGCCCCGCTCACCAGTGCCTCAGACACGCGGCTGGCCAAGCGAATGGCTGTGCTTATTTTCACTGACTTCCTGTGCATGGCGCCCATATCCTTCTTTGCTATCTCAGCGGCCTTCAAGTGGCCACTGATCAACGTGTCACAAGCCAAGGTGTTGCTGGTGCTCTTCTATCCCATCAACTCGTGCGCGAACCCCTTCCTCTACGCCTTTTTTACGAAAACGTTTAAACGGGACTTCTTTGTGCTGGCCAGTCGCTTTGGCTGCTTTAAAATGCAGGCGCAGATTTACCGCACAGAATCCTCCTCAGTTCAGAATGGTGTCTGGGTGCCCTCTCCGAAGACCAGTGACAGCACTATCTATTCACTGGTCCACATGACTCATAAACACTGACCGGGAAGTGGTCTTGCTGTGCTCCACCCTATCACATTACATGTGTCAATAATGTTAAAGGTTTTGGACTTTTGGATTAAGGGGCTTTCAAAAACAATTCACCGGACCAGACAGACCAGTCCATTTCTCTCAGAACTTTGACTTAAGCTTAACTTTAATTCATTTTTGCTATGAAGACAATTAGTTTAAGACCATTTTTTAAAAGGACAGACCCAGTCTGGACTGGGCAAACTAAGAACACTTTTATTTTATTATTCCTAAAAGGAACTGAGGCCACATTTACACATAGCCGGGTATTTAGAGAAACAAATATTTCCCCCCCTCCGTTTTCAATAATAACATCGTGCACACAACATTGTTTTCAAAAAACTTGTCATTTACATCAACCCGCATAAATACGATGTTGAGCTCCATAATAACTATGCCAAACCCATGGGTGGAAATGGTAGGGAAAGGCATAAAGCCATGCTGGCCAATCAAAATCCTCAGAATTGTTGGTAGGCAATAGACCTCTGAAGTTCGCCTACAAAAAAGATCCAAAACGGCCATCTTTGCCCATATAAGGAGATCCGGTTGTTAATTGAAGCTAACTACCTATGTCCATAGACCTCTGAAGTTCGCCTACAAAAAAGCTGCCATCTTTGACATCCGGTATACTGGCGATTTTTCCTATGGGAAAATAACATGGGGATTTTGAATAATCGCACCTGTTAAAGTCTCGTGGGGATGAAAAAGTCTGAAATGCAGACGTTTTCCTGAACACACTTTTGTCCTCTGCCTTCGAGTGGATACTGTGATCTCCGGTAAGTGAAGGCGGCACACTTAGATGTTTGCTACTCCAGAGCTAACTTTCAATGCAACTTGCCATAGGTAGTTAGCTTCAATTAACAACCGGATCTCCTTATATGGGCAAAGATGGCCGTTTTGGATCTTTTTTGTAGGCGAACTTCAGAGGTCTATGCACCTGCGTCTTGGAAGGGAAAGCTGCAGTAAAAATGCTGACCTCTGTGCGATCCTTCGCCTCTGCTCCTCCATGCAGAACTAGAGCAGTTGTTGCAAATTCAAACAGGCCAGAGGCGTTTGCACAAAAGTAAAAATTAGTAGCACCTTAACAGCATCCATGATAATCCTGATCAGCAGCCAAAGAAACTGTAAACATCAGGTGCTCACATGACGTTAAGGATTTTCTGGCGCATAATGTGACGTTTAAGAAGCTAAAACGCCGTTTATCCCTGTTGACACGGCAGCACATAACCGGTGTTATCAGAAATCTCCACTTTGGCCGGAGGTTTTAGAAATAATCGTTTTCTGTGATAAAAACGGGGTTTTGGTGTAAACGAGAGGCCAAACCGCAGGGAAAAATCTGCGTTTTCCCTTCGTGTAAACGGGGTCTGAGACACCTGACTAAAACCCTGTTTTGTAATTTTACTGAATGATGAGGAAAAAACAAAACCTGGCTTTGCTGATAGCCCATGTTTTGTGTTGTATACTGTATTTTTTGTTTGTAAAGTGCACCTTTAATTAGCTGAATGATTTGTATATTAGAACCTAACTGCCTACAACACTACCAAGGGTGCCATCATATCTGAACTTTTGAAAATGTGCTTTTACTGATGCGCGTGTCAATGTAATGAAATGCATACACACCAATATGTAAAAATATATTAATCAGCAGATTAAAGAAATGCTTATTATTTACATCACCACTGTTTGTCTACAATATGACAGCATTAACAGTAGGACTATACAACATTAAGAGTGGTACAGTATTAGGCCTACTGTACATTCTGGGTAACACACTAGTCGTATTTATTAGGAAGAAAACCCAATTTCAGCACCTCTGTCATGGGATCCTCATCGTGGATAAGCTTAAAGGAGAAATCCAGCGAGTTTTCACATAGGCTAGATCTCCGTTTCTCGAAGTCACCGAGTAGACTACGGAGTTCAAGTTGCTACAGCCAGCAGCTAAAAGAGCCAGGCAGCTACAGCTCTACACTATGGGGGCATGTTCGTGGTCTCCCATGTACATTGAGCTATATTTTGACAGTCTAAAATGCACTGCACTCCCCTGCACTCAGCGGGGGGCTGAGTGCAGGGGAGTGCAGTGCATTTTAGACTGTCAAAATATAGCTCAATGTACATGGGAGACCACGATCACACCTAAGTGGGACTCTGCACTGGTCAATAACACTAAGAATTTAAACTACAAAACAATAAACTATTTCAAGGCATAACATCAATCAATACTCCACCATGACATAGAACCCAAGACACCAATACAAAACCTTAGTTTAGATGTCACACCAACCACCACCAAGTGCATTGCCCAATCTCACATTTTTCGCCATACCCCCCCAAACCTCCACTTCCTGATCCACCAGTAATCCAGGGCCCTTTGAAAGCACTTTAAGGAGAGACCAGGAGAAAAAGGAACAGGAGGGACAGCAAACATGAGACAGAACAATTATTCAACACTGCCACACGAGAAAAATACTTTATTGCTGATACAACCTTTAAAGGGATATTCCACCATTTGGGGAATTACACTCATTTTCCACCTCCCCTCGAGTTAAACAATTGATTTTTACTTTTCTCCAGTTCATCCAGCCATTCTTTGAGTCTGGCGATACCACTTTTAGCTCCAGCCTAGCATAGATCATTGATTCGGATTAGGCCATTAGCATCTTGCCTGCTAGCATCATGCTTAAAAGTAACTAACATTTCCGGTAATTTTCCCATTTAAAACTTGACTCTTCTCAAGTTAGAAAGTGTAATTAAGAAAGTGTAAAAATGAAACGTGGCGGTTTTCTAGGCTGATTTGACATCAAGGAACATTGCGAACGATATGATGATGATATGATATGATATCACGCAGCACCTGAAAATAGTCCCCATAGGCCAGGGGTCTCAAACTCAAATGAGCTGGGGGCCAATTCTGCCAACGTCATCTGATTGGAGGGCCGGCTATTTCTGAAAATGCAATGTTCTTTTTTTCAAATACCACACAAAACTGCAAACAGCAAGTGCAAGTGTTTTTATCTAGTTTTAGACAGCTGTGCTAGCAACCTTAGCTTATAAATAAAATAATGATAAAATAAATATTAATACAAATTATAAAACAAATGAAAAAAACAGGTATGTGTGTGTTTCACACCAAATAAAAATATTTTCCTCTCATAACTTTTTTAAACCTGGCAAACTGCGTCAGGGTTAAGAAAGCAACACCATTGGATTTTTATATCAAAATGTCAAAAGGCCATGGCTTGAAAGTGGTCAGAGATAAAGTCCTACTGTAAATGTAAAAATGTTTGAGTAAAACAAAAAGTTTATGAAGGGGGTAAATTTACCCATCTAATTTGCCACTGGATGGCAAGCACCTCAAATTATGCACCTTTCAATAAATACTGGATGAACATATTTGAGCAGGTTTACTTTACTTTTTTCATATTACCCACATAACAAATTAACAGGAAAACACCTAAGATGTATATGGTTTCTAAACCACAGGGCCTACCATAAAGTATTCTGGTTAAATCAGTTCCTATCGCGGGTAATCTGAGTACCCAGAAGTTCGCATCATATTGCAGGTGACTTTGTAGTTTAGAGCCCTATTTCTACTAGCCCTGCTGTCTGTACCACGTCCATTACGGACACTATCATCACGATTACCACTGCAACCTCCAAGCTATGTTGGGCAGAGGGTCGAAATAAGCATGGTATGCTTAGTGGACACCGTCGTATACACGCAGATGCACCTCCATTCAATAGACGATCGATCATAATCTCCAAAAGGATATTCTCCTTACGAGGCTGAAGTTAGCACCACTTTCATTTCCGCGGGGGAAGACCACTTTCAGATCGCGGGGGAGTTAAGTTTCCGTTCCACCTTAAATAATGCAATTTTCTACCTCGTCCACAAGGGGCCAGTGTTGACCGCAAATCCGCGATAACACAGGCATGTGCCTGTTGCAGATGAACAGGCATTGTTCACAGACGTTCAAAAGCCTGTATATCTTTATGTTTTGAAACACCTATTTAGCAGTTCGGAACTAGGGCCATCATCTAGGTACTGTAGATTCGCAACGAGATGAGCTGCAACTAGATATGGTAACGTTAAATTCTTTGCGATTGCTTGCAACTGCTGGCAACAACGTGCACCATTTAATTCACACCGCTAATACTCCTGCGACGGTTTCGTCTAGATGCGGATCTTTGCTGTGAATTGGGTGTTACTGTATGTTTTTGATGTGCCACGGCTACCATAGTTCTATTAGGTTACAATATAATCCCTAACCACTAAATGGGAGAAGTTCTTACACATGGGACCTTTAAAAGTTTAAGCTACGTACCTGGGGCTCATTTCTAGAAAAGTTAGCAACAACGTTGCTCAACCACCATGGTACGACGCAACTTGCGACCAAACAACGACATTGTTACACCTGTTTCCAGAAAGCATCGTACCTGTGTCGCAATTCGCTACCTCCGGCGTTTGAACACCGTAGTTCCAACAACGTTGTTGATGATGCAGCGGAATATCATTGGTGGAAACAGTGGCAACGTGTAATACCCCACCCCTAGAAATTCTCTGCCAAACCGAGTGATTAATGCTGGCATTGTCATTGCCATCAGCAAAAGCCTAAACCTATTGCAAGCATATAAAACAGTTGACTTAAGCCGACCAATATGTGTCATTATTTGTGTTAAATATCTATGTTGGAAAAAATATAGCTTACACGAATTTAAGGGTATTGCAAGTTTTGTTGACTATCTTGGGGCTTAACGGCAGCGCGTCGGCGCTCTACGCACTCGACCGGAGTTCGCATCCTGTCTCTCCTTTTCACTTTCACTTCGTAAGAGTACAGTAGGCCTACGAGACACAACAATAGGTTTTGACCATAAATATTTATGCATATACTCTACATCGAGAGACCAATAGGTACATGACATCAGTCAAAAACAATTTAATCCACGTGTCTAGTTCACCTGCAGGTAGCGAGAATCAAGAGGACAATCTCACTTCATAAGAAAATCGAACCTACAATGCTTGGACAACAAGTCACCTGCTTTAGATACTACACCATTTATCATGTGCTGATTTTAAGAGTCTGTGAAGATTATAATACTAGCCTATCAAAAAGTGAAAAGCAAGGCAATACTAGCCTGGCGGGCCATCCTATATCATTGAAATGTATAATCTGGAATCGACCCATTCACCTCGCTTAATCCAAGGGGCGGGCAGAGAATTGTCTTTCAAACTGCCTAGGCATGCAATAGGCCAGCGCTACGACCAATCAGAACAAAGAGCAGGATGACGTGGCCAGAGCAAATACATCCTTCTTCGAAAGGAATGACTTAAGTGCATTGTGTTGCTCAACTTTCAAAGAAAAGCACAAGTCCAACTCCTCCAAAGTTGACGCCAACGCCGATTCAAACAACCGCTCTTCGTTCGCCATAGCCAACTTCCTTGTTGTTCACCGTCGCAGGACTGTCGTCATCCTGTTAAGCCCGCCTTAAGACTCTCTAACAAAATAGAGCGCTGTGATTGGATGACGTCCACGGCGTCAGCCAATAGAAATCCCTAGGGTTTGCTACTACAGTAGACGTACAGGCTGAGCAAATTAATTTGCCGCCGCTAGGGTGCGTCTAGATTTCTAGGCTAAGGCAATACTCAAATTAACATAAATAGCAAGAATGAGCCAAGTAAGGGAGTCAGCCTCTTAAGCTAAATTAAGCTACAGGATAGATCAATCATTGAGTCACGAGATAAACATCCACTTCGTAATTTTTGGTTAGGCGGTTGTGATTTTTGGTTAGGCGCTCCAGACACCTACTGGAACTACCAAGGAACGACACAAGTGCGACTGCCCAGGGGCAGTAGTTCAAACGACCAAACTTTGCGTCCTTGTTTGCGATTGAGAGTTCGAACTACCTTTTCTAGAAACACCAAACCCAAAAACGACGGAGCAAACTACCAAGGTTGCGACGCAAGTTAGCCAACGACGCTTTCTAGAAAACGAGCCCCTGGATAGTTCTGTGGCATACATTTTCATAGTTACCAAGCTGGGATTCATGTAAACCACACTAATGGAATGGAACTCTCACTAAAATTAGCGAGACTTATCGAAATAAGCCAGGTTTAGCCTTTAGCAAGGTTGATGGAATTACCCCTCAGGTGTGAGCAGAAAATGAAAAACTAACAAGACAGCAAGTGCAGACCAAATAAGGAAAGGGGTGGAGACAGTCACATGGCAGCAGACATGTAAACACAGAGCCCATGGGGAACAGCAAAAGCTCACAACAAAGACAGGACAATGTACAAAACAGTGGCGGCTGGTGGTTATAAAAATAACGGAGGAAGGAAGGTGCGCTTGATTGGTGTTGGTGGCAAATGTGAGGCTGTGATGTTGGTGGCATATGTGAACAATAGAGTATGTAGGCCGCCTACTCAGACACATTTAAAGCAGCAGTATGTACTAGTATTTTAACTGGTAATGTTGTGCTATAAAAGCTGTTCTGACATTCTCAGGGGTGGGCTGACCTAAGGAGCTAGGCTAGCATGCAGTAGCCAGAAAAGTTGTGGGTTCAATTCTTGGCTTCCACCATTGTGCATTTCAGCAAGGCACTTAACCCCAAATTGCTCCAGGGACAATGGACTTTGTAATATAATTGAAATATATAAGTCACTTTGGATAATAGTGTCTGCTAAATTAAGAAATGTAAATGAAAATGTATGAAATACTGTTTTCCAGATGATGGCTGTGTAGTTTCATCATGGATTACTTTATCAGTACTTAAGTGATAACACTAAATCATTTCTTGATTTCAGAAATCTCAGAAATGGATGTGACTTTTGAAGTCTAACTTTTAAGGAACAACCTTTGTAAGATGAAATGTCAATTTCCTATTTAACAAGATGTCACCACTGTAAACCAACATCCTGTAGAACAGCACAATCCACAGGAAAGACAGAAACAGGAAGACGTTTTACCCTGCCAATTAAGGTATCATTAACATCAGTGAGGCCGGACACCTGGACACTGAAATGGGCTTATTCCGGCAATTTTTCTCGAGGTCGGTAAAAAAAGGGGAAAAACCTGGCTATTCTAGCTGTTGGTTGTAGCAACTCATTAACCTGGGAACTTTCGGCAAATTTGGGATTTGCTTTGCAGGTCCATCTGGCAAACAGGGCATTGAAGCCCATTTCCAATGTCTCTAAAATACGGGCAAATACGATCGCTAATCCGGCATGGAAGTGTAGGCCTATTTCTTTGAGTAAGCAACTGCATTTAAAACCTTCGTTTACAAGATTGCTACACTTTTTACACGATTTGGTAAGAGTTTAATGTTTCAATTTAAGTATATTTTCACTGCTAGTTATGCCCCTGCTGGAAGTCGTAAGTCAATCAACCTTTTCCAGACCCACTCCCAATTCGCCTGGTTCACCTGTGGGGTATATTACGAAGCACGTTAGACATATCTAGGCTATGTGGACATATCGAGGGTTGACAAAGTCTTGACTCAGGGGTATACGTTAAGTGATACTACGATAGCAGTTATGTGATATATTTGTCAAACTAGGCTTTCAGCTCAGATATGTGCGCGTTCACGGTGTTGGGCTGACGTTGGCCAATCGTGAAACGTGGAGACGCACAAGACCGCCTCTATTTAAAAACAATTACTTCCGCATTCATGAGCGATAGCTTAATCTACACTGCGGTAATTTTTTGTGTCTAACCTATAACATCAAATAAATCAACTGTCATCAGTTGTTGTATGGTATGCGCGTCCATTGTGGGATATTTGCACGCACAGCACTACTAAAGCGCATCCGAGATCCAAAATGTTAGTAGAGGCGGAGCTCCACCTGTAAGATATATGACAGAATCCTACACGTGAGAACTTCGTTTTTAAGACAATTGATTGGTCAGTGGGCGGTAGATTACACGATTTGAGCTATAACTTAGCACATAACCTCCTCCCGACCAGGTTTGGTTGACAGCATAAGATACCATGGTGATATAGCGACACTAAAACAGATCCACTTTCGTGTCACAGTATAGGCCTACCCTGGCTTTGAGCGCAACATACCTCGCTAACCCACTAATCGAGATTCGTAGTATACCCCACTGGACTGATGTGTGACAGCAAACCGACAGTACTCAGTGACCTTGAGAAACCGAGATCTATGTGAAAAATGGCCAGTTTTCCTTTAACATCTCAGAAACTTCTGTTTGGCCACTGACTCACAGGAAGTGAGACTGCAATGAGTGCTTTCTTGATTTTCTTTCATTTTCATTTTCTCATTTTTTGGACAGATGTCTTGTACTTCTGTAGTAGCAGCTCGAATTAAACATGGCCTCTGAAGCTACAGGATCCCTCCCACATGAATAAAGCACAGCTAACACACTGTTTTGACTGAGTAGTACAATGTAATGTTCTAGCTTTGAGTAAAGCATTCCTAAAAACAACTTTTTGTTCAGTTTGTTATTTGCTCTGTCAGGAAGGGGATCAGGCGTGAACAGCCCTTTTCAAGTCCAGCCACAGATTTTCCATAGGATTGAGGTCTGGGTTTTGACTCCACTCCAGAACATTCCAACAGTGTAGTTTTCACCGCATGCTTTGGCTCAAAGTCTTGCTGGAAAGTAAATCTTCTCCCAAGTTGCAGTTCTACCAGAAAGACTCAGAGAGTTAAACTGCCGCTTGAAGGTTTTATTGTATGACAGAATTATGTAAATACAAGATTTAAATTGTTAAAAGTCTTTGGCATTGGCCCCATCAGCGGTCCAGGCGTTATAAAGGCTTGACCAGGCAAATCCTAAGATGAGCCATTATAAAACAAGTGAAAGCTGCTGATTGGCTGAGGGTAATGAATGAATGGTGTAGCATTCAAGTTTTCTAGGTAGAACTTATGCTAGAGCTTTCATTTCTCTTGCAGACCGAATCAGATTGTCCTCCAGGATATTGTGCTGAATTTTACTTTTACCGTCGAGAAATACCCCACAAGATGCTACCACCACCATGCTTAAATTAGGGATGGTGTGTTTGTGGTGATATACAGTGTTTAGTTTCCGCCAAACATAGCATTTAGTCTGATGGTCAAAAAGCTCAATTTTAGTCTCATTAGACCAAAGAACCTTCTTGCATTTGACCTCGGAGTCTCCCACTTGTCTTTGGGCGAACTTGGATGCCACCCATCCATAGAGCTTTGATTGCTGAAGAACTCGGGCAATTGTTGTTGTATGCAGAGTTTCTCCCATCTCAGCTGCGGAAGCTTTTAACGCCTTCAGAGTTGTCATAGGAGCCTTATTGGTGGCCTCTCCCACCAGTATTCTTCTTGAACGGTCACTCAGTTTGCGGTGGCCTGCTCTAGACAGAAAATTATATATTTTTTAATTAATTAACATTACTTTGTAGAAATTTGCTTATCAGCATTACATTAATAAAAACAGTAAAAGGGGAAATATCCAAGGGGGGGGGGGTGAATACTTTTTATAGACACATTATATAAGGAATAATAAAGAAAAGATAAACAAAACATCACATGTAAAACAGAGCATGCACATGAGTGTGTGTGTATGTGTGTGTGTTTTACTGGTGTTCTCTGTGGCATGCATCTACATCTAGCTGCGACTCTGTCGCTGTTCCTTGCCTAGTAATATTCTTAGAATTTGATTGCTCTGAAACTTTTCAAAGTTTGTGTGGACAGTTTTCAATTAATTCCAGATTTCTTTAAATTGGCAGCATTCACTAAAAAAGTGACATTGTAACATTGCACCTAACACACCTGCAGAAGTTAGTGAGGTTGAATGTATGAGACACATGATGACATTGACCTGTCTAAAATGGCATACATAAACAAAAGCTTTGTGTTTGATCAGTCAGAGAGCTAAACAGGTTAATTTGTTGAGAAATCAAGATCTGTTTACCACCATCTCAAAGTCCAGGTCACAAGTGGGGTGTTAGTAGGCCTAAGGACAAGACAGTATAAAAGGTTTATTACGTTATTACATGTATAGCAAATCTATGGTCATGCCCCCAAAAATAATCTCCATTTACGCACTATTGAATTCGCCTTGTTCATCCCGCGGCCATTGTAAGCCAGAACGAGTCTACTGGTACACTTGCCATCACACCTCAGTCCAACAGATGGCGGTAATGCACTTTGTTTGATGCTGCAGTTTGTGGGTTCGAGTCTGGGTGAATGCAGGGCCAAAGATTATTAATGCGTAGGAAGATGGGTCATCCTAGTTCATGTCTATGAGGGCAAAGTGGAGTTCAGTCAGAGATGGGCTCTGGTTCAGTCCCCACCTGCACAAGGGCGTGTCACTGACGTATGACTGACATTTGAACACCTCGGTTCCACGCCAGACAGAAGCCGGAGTACAAAACAAACTTGGTGTACACCTTCATTAATGTTAGGGTTTGGAGATCATGATACCGTGTCCTTTGACTAGGCTTTGACAAATTCTTGGATACTGCCATAGACCTCAATGTTAAAAAGGGAGCCCGATCACTGCATAAATGGGGGATAGTGCCCTCCCCCTCGTGCGGGGCGTGTACTACTGCTACCCTATTTGCATACATTTCCAGGGACAGGAAATGGCCTCTCAGGAAGTATCTTCGTAATCAACCATCTTTGGCAGGGCTGCACTGTGTGGTCAACACAACGCAGATTACGTCTGGGTGAACTGCATTTAATAAAATCACTAGATAGGCTTCAACAGGACAGTGGCAATTCTAGACAAAATGATGTTGTGGCCGGGTTGGGCACAGACTCAGAGAGGGGTGGCGCATACACTTAACATGTGAAAAGTAAAACAATACTAAATTGTGAAGTATTCATCACCAACTATTTATTTTATGAAAATAAAATAAAGTAGCTCATCTGACCAGGCAGCTTTTAGGCCTTTTTTTATTTCTTTGCTACTGCAGAAGTCACAAATGCCGTGGACACCTTCTCACAACACAGATGGTGTGGAGATCAAGTGACTGACTGTTTTCCCCTCCGGTGTGGGAGTGGCCTGGATGTGCCCTGTCTCATTACTCTGTCTCATAACCACATAAGTCACATGTGAGTTTTGTTTAGAACTGCACACAAGCCACAAAGGCAAAAGTTTGATCACAGGGATTTGTAAAGGACATATTAACCAAAAAGTAGAAAACTAATATTTTACATTAAAATTTTTCATTTGTTTGCATGTTTTAATAATAATAAGTTTATTTTATATAGCGCCTTTCTCAAACCCAAGGTCGCTTTACATAGGCCTACGTTTTAGTTTTACTTTTTATTTAGTTTTACTTTTGACATGACATGAATTGCTTCAGTGAATTGTATTCTCGTTTAAGTTCTTTTTTTATATATTTAAAAAGTGTGAACATTTTGACGCAAATCTTATTACATAGGCCTACCCAGTGCCCCCATCTAGCTCTGCCCCTGCAACATGCTTCGTCAAGGCCTGCTGCATTACCAGGCCAGTGTAAGAAGATTATGCATAGCCTACCATGAGAATGTTTGAATATTAAAGTTCTAAAGAATATCTGGGTTCATTGAAATCAACATGGGATTTTAGAACCTTGAATGGTTGCAGAATGGAATTTTTTGTTAGAAAGTTCTAAATTCACTATAGGGTTACAACTTACAAGTCTTGGCTGTTCCTTCACATAAGGCCATGATACACTTGCACTCTGGCTATTTGTGAGTGCATGGATCATCATGTTTCTACTTTTTGTGTATAGCTAGGCTATTGTTTTGTTTCTTTGTTTTGCACTGGAATTGACCTCCTTGTAGCCCATCATCAAGATGTGGCAGTATAGCCTACAGCAATTCTGTCTTATTTAAAAATGTAGACTCAATTTATGCCTACTTGTTATTCAAGAAGTGTTGAGGTCAAACACTTAAACGATCTATTGGGTTATAAACTCATGCACTGTCCACGGCTTTCAGGTGCTGCGCATTATGGAACTCCAGGGTATTTCCACTTTCTGAAGTCGTCTGTCTGGTTCTAGGATAACGGCCATTTTGACCTAGTCAAAATTAACCCCAAAGACATGCCTTTACTTAGCAACAAGATGGTTATATTTTGTGATTGGCTGTGAATATTGGGATGGGCGGGGCGATATCATTTTTATCAAACCCCAACATTGCTTTCGATTCAGATAAGACAGTCACTTGAAGCGGCGCGAAGACCGTCGTCTGAGCTCTGAACAATTTCACGAAAAAGGGAGACTTAATTTGTTCTCATCATGAAAGCAGCATTTTTCGCCCTGGTATTTGCCCTTGTCGCCGTTATGGCACACGGGAAAACATGTAAGTTGTGATCTTTTATATTTATGTCGTCTTTCCTTATTTAGGCCAGACTTGTTACACGAATTATTTAATGTTAGTAGGCTACGGAAATAAGTTGAAATTGTCCATCCTCAAAGTTAGCCCACACTACACTAAGAGTATGTGACTCTCAGTCATAGCTTTATGATACTGTTACATTGTGAAGGATTATTTCCGTTTAGGTCTTGGTTTAGGTTACTTTCGAAATCTTAGTGATATGTTGGCACATCCCCCAAATCACGTGGTGTGTGTACCTTTAGAATGATATTATGTCATTCAGCCATAGTTTATTTTTAATCCAATATAATGAACAACAAAGAGGTACAAAGAGCACAAAACACTCAGCCCAGTAGTATTTCCCTGCCATGTTGTGTTATTGAGTTGTATTTCCTGCTTGGTGACTGTTGATAATCAATATCTGCAGTCAGGGTGATAATCACAGTCTTAAATGTTCTGTCAATCATAAGAATTGTGGGTCATGTTCAGGGTATTTATATTATCATGCTCATTTCTCTCCCTCTAGCCCCGCCAAAGGTGCAGGTATATAGCCGTAACCCTGGCAAGCTGGATGATACCAACGAAAACACCCTGATCTGCCATGTCAGTGGCTTCCACCCTCCTGACATCACCAT
The DNA here is from genome assembly GCF_046254945.1 of Alosa pseudoharengus. Lineage (NCBI taxonomy): Eukaryota > Metazoa > Chordata > Actinopteri > Clupeiformes > Clupeidae > Alosa > Alosa pseudoharengus. The sequence continues at coordinate 5,085,307 of NW_027468664.1, read as the reverse complement.
TACCCTTCTGAAGAATGGGGTGGAGATTCCAGGTGCCCAGCAAACTGACCTGGCCTTTGAGTCCGGCTGGCAGTTCCACCTCACCAAGCATGTCAGGTTTACACCAAAGACAGGGGAGTCGTACGTCTGCAAGGTCAGACACTTGACCACGGCAAAAAGCTACAACTGGGGTATTGATACCTTTTATTTATTTCATTTAGCATTCATTGAACAATGCAAATTTGCAAGTAGAATGAAGCACAATTTTAGTTTATTTGGTAAAGAATGATTGCTCATACTATCCTGGAAGAAAGGAAAATTCTAAATAGGATTACCTTTTATAATGAAAAAAATAAAAAAATATTTGTCCTCTAAAAGATTTACTAAAGATTCATGAGTAAAGATTTGTTAGAGAACTATTTCTGAAGTGCTCTTTTCTGCTTTGGACAGAGCCTGACATGTGAGCTATGAAGAAGGCTACACACTGATTCCGTGGTCTGTTGGTAAGTTTGTAGCAACCTTGCACAATTGCACATGTTATCATCGTTAGATACCACTCAGTAGACATTATAATTGGAAGGCACCTGTCAAAAGTGGTTCAGTTTTGTTGTTTGATAGTGAATACAAATGGCTTAAAGATGATGAGAGTAAAGACCTTTATACATGCTGATGATGCACATTTGCATAAACACATACGTAGTCCAGAGTCACTTTGAAGACCTGTGCAAACTTACCAATTCTGTTATTTCATTCCATTTTGTATTGAATGATTATTTGTACTGTTTTAAACAACCATTTGTTAGTGCATAACAAAATGTGAATGTCAGAAAGTTAAAGGTGCACTATGCTAAGATTACTAAGATACTAAGAAATACTAAGATTTTCACCTTTTTGCCAATTTGATGGTAAACGAACTTGTAATAGGCAAATCGCTCACCTAGCATAGCTATACAGTATAGACGTAGCGAGTCACTACCGAGAAAACCAGCCATGCAACTTCAAGAGTGGCGGCCCGGCAAATCTCGCGAGTATCGTGAAACATTACTTGTCAGTAGATATAGTTCTTTGGAGATTTTGCCTGTTGTTAATCCTTCACCTCCACAACAAAATCATTTTCATTGTGTACAGGGGGATACGTCACAAGAATATTGCTATTTACAACAACAGAGTAAAATATAAATATATCGTGACTAGAGGGAGTTCTACAGTCACCAAAAATACCTAAACCTGCATAGTGTACCATTAACAACTCAATTCAGAGCAATATTGCTTGGAAAAAGCACACTAATGTAGATCTCTAGAGAAATTAAATTTTCACTTGACACAACCTTATCAGAAACTAGCTTAAACCAATCTAACTCCGTAGTAGGGTTGTTATAATCAACGGAAAGTAAAACTAGAAGTGAACATATTTAACTGAAACAAATATATATATATATTTAAAAAAAAACATCAGTTAATAAACTACAGTCGAAATCTAATTGGAAGTAAGATTAGTTTTCATTTTCTCCCTGGGTTTGTACTGTGGTTCCACTCTCTCCTGTTCTCTCTGTTCTTACCTTCCTTCAAGGAAAGAGAGGAACAAAGATTAATGGAAACAGTACAATGCGGATTAGATTCAAATACAGAGTAGAGTAAAGTCTGATATTACAATAGAATAGAAGAATAAGAGATTCATAGCTTAGTAAATCAAAATAGATACAAATAAACTAAAATATGCCCTGTGATGATTAATATTGATCTTTGTGGAACCTTAATTGCAATCTTTGGATGGGATAATCGAGAACAAGTGAGAACATTATGAATACCTTTTTTCCCACAGGGTTTCTGCAGTTTGGTGTTTCATTGGAGACAATTAACCTTTCCTGTATCAAGCATGGACTTCTCAATCTCCACCAATACTTAGAGAAGAGTGCTACTTTTAAGCAAATATGCATTGGCTGAAAACTTTGCCTACGTTCCATACAATCAGTATGGTCTGGTCATCACTTACATGTTTAAATCAAGATATGGTTCTTCAAACTCAAATATTCATTTTTCTCGCAGCTTTTACAGACATTGTTTTAAGTGCGCAACTATTGCCAGACTTTTAGATAATTTTTTTAGCTTAGTGTTGTACTTTCCATGACTATATTTAATTTTGTCTTCAAGGCTACTGAAAACACATTCCCTGATTGGTATATGTTTTTGCAGTGTTCAATGCAAAATTTCTCAAAATTAGTTCAGTTCCATTAAGTACTAAGCCAAAGTAAGAAGATAAAAGGAAGACAAAAAGCAAAAAGGAAGAGCTATTTTGGCATTGATGACTGACTGTATTATTATGCACAGAATTGTTTCTTGAACTGCAATAAAATTATTCTTTCTTTTTTAATCTCTTGTAATCTGTCTTTTGGAAGTGCTTTTTGCCTGAGTGTGTGGATTTTATTATTGCCTGAGTGGTGGGACCATAGACATATATATATACACACACACACGCGCACACATGTATGCGCAATTCCACACAAAACTGTCACGTCTATAATGGCAACTAAATACCATGGCATTGTGTTGGCGTTATTGATGTGACAGTTTTGCACGGAATTGCCCATGTGTGTGTATGTATATATGCATATTTTCAAACCCAGGAAGTTGTCCCACAAGGAAGTATTTTCCCCATTCCAAGCCGATGGCAGTTTGTCATTTTGAGTAAGCTCATACAGGTTTTTGTTCATTTGTCGTTGCTAAACCACCATAGTATGACTCAACTTTTGCTCAGACAACCACTGTCACAATCTTTGTTACACCCCCTTCATTCAAGACTGAATGTAAATTCAAAATGTTAAAAGTGAAATATTCAGCTGGAGGGTGTTCAAGTATGCACATATGACTGCCATGTATGTTTTGGTTGTATATGAGCATGCAAAGTCGCATAGTCCCATTAATTCTCCATAGACAAAACTACTTTACCCCACCTCAGCAAACCGTCTGGGACCCTGCACGTGACTGCTTTGGCGGTTCAGGGTTTATAGGATATCTACGAATGAGACAGTCATACAAATTCCACACAGGCCCATTTTGCATTAGCTCACTGTGGACCCACACCTTTCACCGAAAGTCTGTGTTGACTATGGTCTGGTATATACAAGTCGATCTTGCTAATTGTGTGCTTCAGTGTCTAGTTCAAAGTCTAGTAATGGTAGAGAGATAAGATAGATAGATAGATAGATAGATAGATAGATAGATACTTTATTGATCCCCAGAGGAAATTCAAGGTCAAGGCATACAGACATCACACACGCATTCACTAACAGCAGAAAAAGTGATTAAAAGTATATACTATAAAAATACAACTAAGCAATGAAGCAATAACTACAGAAATGTTCACATTTAAACATACGGAATACTGTAAATTGGAATTTTGAACCTGATCACAGTTTGTTGAGGAAAAACATGGATTTTGTATAGAATTGGGACTTGTAACCCTTGTATGCAGAAAAGAATAAGTATTTACCTGGCTAGTCATTTCATCTCTGAATTCAGGCTTGAAAGACGTGCCTGAATTAAGGTGTGTGGATTAAGATGTGGCAGTAGATGATTGGTCTATCAGATTTACCTATTGATTTCTTTTTTGTATATTGTTTGGCGCTATCACAGGGAAATGATAACAAGATTGGAATCAAACCTGGGTCCCTCTGGGCACTGAATATGGGATGGCCACGGAAGCCACTTGGGCCACAGCTCTCCCTACTATTTGACCTTAAAGAACTTCTTTGAATATCCTCAGATGTGAGCTTGGGACTTCTTGGTTTTTGTCTTCAGTTTAAAAACAAACTCCTACAGGGCTGTTGGAAAACCATACCCACTAACTTCATATGGTTGACAATGTGTGTATATCTGAGTGCGTACAGGATGGAGCTGAAGCAGCTGACAGACTGGTGCAGATCCAATAACCTCTCTGTCAATGTGGAAAAGACCAAGGAGATGGTAATGGATTTCATGAGAGCAAGCAAACACCAACATGCACCCATGGATGCCACTGGGCCCCTGGGCACAGACATGAAAAGGGCCCCCCTGCCCACCTCAGAAAGTTAGAACATTTAAATGTATTAATTTAGCAGACACAGTCATTAAGAAAGCAAATCAGTGCCCATCCCCTCTGGAGGCTGAGGAAAGCAGGTCTCCCCACTATCTCACAACATTCTACAGAGGCACCATCAAAAGTGTCCTGACCTACGGCTTCACTTCCTGGTTTGGGGGGGCTGCTGGTGCACAGAACAAAAGTCATCTGAACAGGATAGTGAAGACAGCAAGCAAGTGTTTGTGAGTGCTAGTTTTTAGGTACCTCTTTTTTTTAGTTTTTTTAAACCCACTGCCTGAAACTGATGAGGAACAATATTTTGTTTCTTCTGTGTATGTGAGTAGCCTACAAATGACAAAGTTTGCTTTTAAAACCTACCAACAATACATTGTTATCAAATCAAATAATGCAATGGTTGACTGAAAAATATAAACAGATGCCTAATACGTTGAAAATGGTTGAAAACAACGGAAAACAAACGCCCCAAAGAGAAATCTGCCCAGCTCCTTCTGCATTACTTGCCATTGGTGCAAAAAAACACAACGAGGCGTGTCTTATGGAACATACAGGAAAATAATACTTTCGCTTTCGATGTAGCATCGTTGCGCGCGGACGAAGGCAGACAAACAAGAAGAAGACGAAGGCAGACGAGTTGAAGAAATTTAGTTTGTGTCGCTCTTCGACGGAAAAAGGATGAAATATTTGCTTTGCTTTGCTATCCTGTTCTACCTGGGCAGCTGTGCTCTTGGGAAACAATGTAAGTAGGCTACTAAGAAACATACACGTTGGTATTCGCAGGCGGCGCAGCAACTACAAATAATAGTTGGCTTGAGTTGACCAAGGTCTAACTAGTAACGTTACAGGCAACGCAGACTTCGTTTTTGTAATTTTTACGTATCCCATAACCAAATCCCATAACCATAACATTACGGTACATAATGCTACATTTTAGTTGCTACAACTAGGCTACGTTGTTGTTGTTGGTCAGATTGTTGTGGGAATCAGTAGGCTACAGGACTTCAGTTCCGCATGTTCCATTAATTTAGCAAAGAGCGGCAGGAATCAAATTAGACTGGAAAGTCCCCAAAGCAGATGAGATGAAGCAACATTATGCAATCTTGGGGGGGGAATGCCCTTTGCACTCAATTGGATATACCTAACCAACCAGAGCAACGAAATAGCTTACCGTTAAACTAGATGTACCGCAGAGCGGTACAAAATATGACCGCCGCCAAGTCCAGCACTTTTTCCCCACAAAAATAAATCACGCTGAAAGGCATATTTGATTCTAACTGTCACTAAATTGCATTATCCACACTCAATTCTCACTGGTATCTGCTAGACAACAAGTACCAAAACATGATTAGTTCATAGATTTCACATGTAAAATTAATTTTATACAACCCCAACCCCATCTTGCCTGTTCATAATTCTTGAATTGTGTGCATGTGTGCGTGTACATGTTTATGTTTATGTGTGTGTGTGTGTGTGTGTGTGTGTGTGTGTGTGTGTGCGCGTGCTTGTGTGTGTGCCTGCGTATGTGCCTGTGTTTGTGCATGTGCATGCATGCGTACGTATGTCTACTGTGTGAGTATGTGTCACTGTGAATGTATGTGTGTGCGTGTGTATCTGTTTATGCACATGTGTGCATATGGAATGGGTTAACATGACCCCTGGAGGCAAACATACAGAAAAAATTGGTCACCCTAGGCCCTACGGTTCTCAAGATATTCACAGAAAACTCTGTTGGTGTACGGTCACTAAATGTACACATAAATTATTTTATTGTAAGGCCCCTCATGAACGAAAGCTCACGAAACTTGGCATGCATTCGGCGGGTGTCATAATGATCCTACACTTTCAATTTCGTGCAGTTTTGACCATATCAGCCAGAGATATTGTGATGAAAACACCTAATTTTTTGCTTTTTAATTTTTAACTAGGTGGCGCTATACATGAAATAAGTGGTAATGGGATGGGTTGACATGGCCCCTTAAGACCAACATACAAAAAAAAGGTGGTCCTCCTAGGCCCTACGGTTCTCGAGATATTCACAGAAAACTGTCTCCGGCCACCTACAGGCCAGTTGGTGTATAGTAACAGTCTAGCTACCCTCCTTTTTGGGGGTCCAGTCCAGCGGGGGGGGGGGGGCTACAGATCAAAACGAAAAACGATGGTTCCATGCTATCCATGTGGGGTTACATGCCCACCAAGTTCCGTGTACCCCGATCTTTCTGTGTCCCGGGAATCATTGACGGAAATTTGGACATGAAAAAGAAGAAGAAAAAAAAATCTCGCTGCGCGGCGGTCATGATAATATGCATTTTCCGTATGGGGTCTTAAAAGCCATGTATCCTTCTAGCCACAGCGTTTTTGTTTCAAACATAAGCCTAATCTAAGCGTGCTCAGATGACGTGATAGACCAGGCGCTGTTGCTCACCTGTCCATCATCGTAAAGCCCGATTTGATTGGTCCGCCCGATCTAGGGCGAGCATACTTGCCCCACAATGGAGCAATGCCAGACCGAACTTCCCGACCTCAAATGTTGTGGGCGGGACTAAGTTCGGAATGGCACCCAGGTTATAGAAATGGTAGTAGATCCCATTATATTCTAGCCTGACGAGCCAGACCCACATTTGCTAGATTTCTAGGCTAATGATATTCTCCATAGATGACCAAACATACTGTAGCTATCAGGTAAATCGTAGGTGACAGTGCAGACCTGTAGACAAATATAAATATTTGGGTAATTCTACAGAAACGTAGCCCACATGATTACTTCACTCATCTGCTGTAAGGATACACATAAGGGACAGCTTATTATTTATATTATTATTTTTTAAATGTATACATTTATTCAAAGTGTACATGTAATATATTTTTGTTCAATGGTAAGTTGTTCCTCGTGTTATGGTGATGTGATATTAACACCAGCGACAATTTCATTAAAAACTGCATTTAACAAAATGGCTGCTACAGGGTATAAAACAACAGTCTCACTATATTATGTCATTGAATCCATTTGTATTCTACCTTCTTTAATTTCCTTAAAAGTTAAGGAGGGCATACCAGTGAGCAGTGACTGACTAAAAGCTTCCTACAAAATCATGATATAAATGTAACATTTTCTGATTAATGAAAGGCTCTGGACTTAATTTGCTTAAAAATACAAAACAAATTGTGCAACACAACAGTGTTTTTCAAAGTGTTACAAATCTGTAAAGTATAGGGACAGAAAAGTGTACGTTTCTGTAGAATGGCCCATTTAATACATGATAAAATATAAGTAAGCATAGTGTTGATTTAAACGTTTGTCAATGTTTCATGTCTCCCTATGTCTGTCTCTGTTCAGCTCACCCTAAAGTGCAGGTGTACAGCCGCAATCCTGGTAAACTGGGTGAAAAAAACACACTGATCTGCCATGTCAGTGGCTTCCACCCTCCTGACATCACTATCACCCTCTTGAGGAACGGGGAGGAGATTCCAGATGCCAAGCAAACTGACCTGGCCTTTGAGTCAGGATGGCAGTTCCACCTCACCAAGCATGTGCCCTTCCACCCACAGAAGGGGGAGGAGTACGTTTGCCGTGTTAGACACACGACCAACGAAAAGAACTACACCTGGGGTATTGATACCTTTCATTTGTTTCATTTAGCATTCATTGAATATTGCACATTTGCAAGAAGAATGAAAAGCTTATTTTTGTTTGTTATTTGGCAAAGAATGATTGCTCATACTATCCTAGAAGAAAGGAAACAGGTCTAAATTCTGTTTCTCAATAAGAGACTATATATTTTCTTCAGTCATGTTTATCATTGTTTTAATATACATAATTCACAGTTGTTTTGCATTCTTTTAGAACCTGACATGTAAGATGGAGGAAGCCGGGGTAAAAAAAGGTATGTAGGCTACAGTATACTGAAACATTTCTCCTTGGACTTGGTATCTTTTTTACCAAGGTGAAGGGTTAATAGCACCATAAAATCTGTGATTCCTCTTGCATTGTTACAGGAAATGTTTTTAATACCATGTTTTTATTGATGTGTAATTAACACACTTTTACAAATCTCTATGTGAAAACACCTTGTTTTTGCTTACAGAATCCAGTAGTTGAAGTGAATCTCATCTCATCAAAGTGACACAACTTTAAACAACTTAAGACAATGACTTTCTTCTCCAATTTTGGCTCAGAAAAAGTGAGGTTTCCTATGCATTGCTAAATGCGAGTTTCCTACACATTACTATAAAGCCATTGCATAGTACCGGTAAATGCTTGGTGGTGGGACATTAAATAGTAACCACTAGATGGAGGTGTTGTATGCTTGAGAGAAAGAGCATGGCCATTTCTTTCTTAGGGATGTGGGTGATCAAGTCTTTATATTATTTTAGGTGATTGTGTTTGTGCTCCATGTTTGAAAGGATATCTCTTAGCTCTAAACCAGATCTACAAAATGTCTCTGATCACATTGTAATGAGGGAAAACACTATAAAAGCACTTTTGTACATGATGTAGTTTCACACTTAAGTGCTAGTGAATATGTTCTAGAGATAATAGTCCATGTTAGACAGAAGGAATATAAGGAACATAGACCAGCTCTAGTTTGATCTTCATTGTGACCTGGTGGAAGTAAACAGATTATTTTGCACTTCCCATGGCAAGACAATTACTTGTAATTGTTATTCTCTTGCAAATAAATAAATCACCCTTCTCTGATTGTGATGTCATTCATGATAACAAATGTGAACTTTTGAATTGGAACTGTACTTCTGCTGTGACTGATGATGTTTTATTACGGTTCACAAGAACACAAGTACAGAAAAGAACTCAAACCCAGAAACGCCTGCCTAATAAAAACATTGCACCGGTAAGGACACAAAGATGAAACAATGTTAGAGTGAAATATCTAACTGTTGCAAATGTATTAAAGATACATTTCAGATTAATGGTAGGTAGATGTTAAGGTCCAGATGGCATTAGATTCCAATACTATTATAATATGTATGTACTATTCTAAGTTTTAAAGAAAATGCCTGAAATGTTGAATGTGGATTCATTACAACATCTATGATTTGCTTGACTGTAGTGGGCTAACTTAATAAATGTTTCACTTTATTGAGTGTCAAATATCACTCTTAAGCCAACATACCATGTATTCTTTATTAAGACAATATAAAAACACCTGTTTCAGAGTTCATGAATTCACTGCAATCAATCCTATTCAGAAACTGGGAACTGCCAGGATTAGACAATTTCTGAAATAGGCTAACAAGTTTTATTGTTGAATCTATTTCCAATTAAATTGTAAGTTGTCTGTAAAGTTGTAACTGCCGGTTTGTTGTCAACTTAACTGAAACATATTGATGCTAACTCACATGATTTTCATTTGAACTGCACCTTCGAGCCATGTTTACAAAATAGAAAGGCCATGGCAGTATCAGTATGGCATAGGAGTGAACTTGTCCATGCTAACAGTCCATTTTACTGATCTATTTATTTCTCAAATTCTGTCTGCAAAGTTTTTAGTAGGCTAGTTGTGTAATAGGCCTAGACTGTCAAAGGTCAGTGTGTGATAGTCTACTTGAGGACCCTTCAATCCTCAGTCAACTTGCCCTTAGCCTAATGCTGGGAATTTTAGGGAGATGATATGCGGCCCCTTTAAGAACTGAGTCGCTGACATTGACGAAATTTCCTGGTCTCGCCTGTGTGCAGTGTGAAATCAACAAGAGAGGCTCGAGGTTGGGTAGCTCTCTCCCTGGTCAGTCTTGTATTTATTATAAAAGAAACTAAAGCTTCCGAAGACCAGACGCCGTTTTAGTATTTCAAAAGATGGATCCAGAACGGTGGAGCTAAATGTTTTATTCGTATTGACACCTCCAGGTCGAACCTTACCGTTATTCAACAGCAAGTACACAAAAGAATCAATCAAAGACAATATTGGTGTTAATGAAACTTCGCTACGAATTAAGAGCTGGGTAAGGAACTTTTTTATTATTATTATTACTCCTTAGGTATTATTAGAAAAGTTATATGCCTGATTCATATTTTTATTTTATCCGTGGCACTGCAAGGTTATTCTTCTATATCGCCCAACAGGCGACACAGGCTATTCGCTCCTTTGAGCATGATTAGGCTACGAATTGTGCAATAATTCAATGAACTTCACATCTTCATACCTCACTGAAATACTGTTCGTTACATTACCTGCGATTTGAAGATAATCGTGTAGGCTTTTTAGGCAACATGAAGACTTCATACACTGATTTACACTGGTCAGTATGTTGCTATACTGTTGCATCCAGCCTAGCTTCTACAGCCCTCCAACCTGCAAAAGGCTACTCCTGCAGCTGCAGAAAGCAGTATTTGTAGGCTAGGCTACTGTGAAATGTTATTATAGGGCTATATGATAAGTTATGAGGGGAGCATCGCCAGATTGACTAGCTGTCCCGCTGTACCGCTTGCGTGACGAGTTTATTGATTTTATTGAACACGAGAGTGTAGCGAATCAGTGTTGCAGAGGTGCATATGTGTGTTTTGCTATCAGACATCTGTTTCTCGCGCTTAATGTCACCATGTGGAATTAAGTCCGTTTGATGGTGAAATAGCTTTCACTGACAGCGAGTGTGCTGTCCATCACGAGCTTTACAAATGAAATGGCCTTCTTATCCGTGTCTCAGGAAGCTGCCATCGCGGTTACTGATGGTTGATGAGTGATATTTTTCTGAACGGGTTTACATTTTTGCTTATATCCTACACCGCCACTCAGCAGTCTACTGGTGACAAACCCCAGACCATGCGAACGATTGTACAGTAGCTAGATTGAGCCTACTTGTAGCTCAGGCTATGCCTTCTTTTTATAGGTGCACCCCCTTTAGGCCCACCTATTCATGTTTCTTCTTTTTCTTTTTCCCCCCTTTAAGCATGTAGTATTGTGGACTGTTGCTGAATTGTCTGAACAGGAACAGTGGAATTGACACGATCTGAGGTGTTATGTTGTAAGTTCTCCATCCATCCTTCTGAGTTGATATAGGCCTAACAACTGACCTAGGCTACTGGGAAAGAAGTCACATTTATAGAATCATAAAACCATGCTGATTCAAATCCTCTATTTTAGTCCACTCCTCACGTTTGCTGGTGCACTAATGTTGGTCTCCATACAAACGTAAGACGAGGATACTGTCATTTTAAATGCTCAGATGGGTTTTACTTGTGCTTAGCTATGTGATGTCAGACAGGAAGAGTTGTCCAGATTTCACCACTTCGGTTTTTAAGGTTTTGTCAAGAGGCATAATAATCTAGAGAGAGAAACAGAGGGCATCATGACTCGAGCATTGAGCCTATAGAGAGAAATGTCAAATGGAAACATTCCAAACAGACTGTCCCTTTAGTGTGTCATTGTGTTTGTGGAAAATCATTTCATTCATTTGTTAACAGAGAGACTAGTGCCAGTGCTTCCTTCCCTTGTCCGTCATGTGACCCTGAGGAGTGTAAACCGTAGTGTAATCTGGGGATTAAGGAAGAGACACACTTTAATCCTGCCACAAATGTCAAATCATATCATTACAGTCAGGTCAAAACAGCAAATTTAATGTTGATATTTTAAAAGGAATATTGAGTTGTACTGTATATGGAGTCTGTCCTCCATGGTAATGAGACAATATTCCTTCTGGTGTCTCATGGTTGGGTGTTTTTGTAAATTACCTGTATATGGCCTTAAATGTAAATTATTCTGTTGTTACGTCATAAATCAGTGACTAATGCATAACTAAAATGTTGATGGTTGTCATTTCCTATCAGCAATAGCCTATCCAAATCATTTTAAGTGTGCTTGTGTTGGCAATGATGTTGTTTATTGATTGTATGTGTTGAAAGGAAGTGCATATTAGTACAGCAGAGTTATTGCCGATTGCTATTGTTAAAGGAACACGGCAACTTTTTGGGAAATTAGATTGTTTGCTGTCTAAGCCAGAGTTAGATTAGAGGATGCATACCCTTCTGTTCTCTGTGCATGCAATAACACAATCAGAGACCATTAGCCGAGCTTAGCTTAACTCGCTGGGAGTGGGTTACACCAGTCAGCCCATAGCTCCCATTTTGTCTAATAAGATAATCTCTCAAGAAAGTCGCTGTGTTCCTTTAAGTAAAAAAAAATGCTCTTTGTCTTCTTCTTCCTTCATCTCTTTCTCTACCACCCCTCTCCTTGCAGGGTTTCTATACACCATGTTGAGGTAAACCCAAAGATTTCTTTATTGAACATGCTAAGGCGGTTGGATAAAATCCGATTTCGAGGCCAGAAGCGAGATGAGTTCCTGGATATAGTGGAGTCCCCCAACACATCGGACACTGAAGGCAGCGATGACTTCCTGGTGAAACCCAGATCTTCCAGCAAAGACATGGAGGACCTGCGGGACTCTATGAGTGTCAGTGTTGCATATTTACATTTTACATTTACATGTATTCATTTAGCGCACTCTCCTACCCAAAGCAACTTACAGAATGAGGAATAACATTGAAGATACAGTGCAGGAGACCTTAGGTAGAAATTACTACTTACTGTATACATAACATGCACATATGACCATGTTCCTATGTTTGCATAATGGAATTGAATGATGCAAGTTTGCAGTGATGAAATTATCCCACATAAACATATCAGTTATTACTCTATGTTATGATTGTAAATCTTATAGCAGCCATGGATGGTATTAAAAGTTTTTAGACTTGTGAAAGGTCATAGGTTATTGACCGACAAAAATTCAAGTCACATCTGTTGCTGAGCTGTAAGCCAGCTGTCGAAGACAGTATGGAGTCAGTGTTGGGTGTTTAGTATAGGTGATGCATGATTCTAATGTTGTGGTGGCTCATGTGATTTCTACCTGTGCAATCTTAAAAGAGTAAAGATGAAGCTCGCTGTGCTATACTGCTAGACTTAAGGTAACCCTGGACAGGATCAGTGCAGAGGCAAGCTCAGGGCGCTCTGTGAGTGTCATCTGAGGATCTCAACTGGCTCACTGGAGTCACACTTTCCATTCCCACTTTATACTATTAGATCATAGATTAGCATAGCACTTAAAATGGAAGTGTCATTTAATGCACTGATGCACATGTTCCCACCTTACATTGCTTGTTCTCTCGTTACTTTGAGAAATGAATCATACTCCTTGGCAACACTTCAGATGTAGCTCCAGATTGTTTGGTAAAGTTTATACACAGACTAGGGAGTGAAGCTCGTCTCAAGAGTTGAAGCCAAAGAGAGAGTGTTTTATGCGTCATTCCGGATATCCAATATGTTAAAGGGGCTGAATGGAGAGCTCTTTTGTGCTGTGTCTTTCATATCAGAGATGATCTTTAATTCACTTTGCCTTTAGCTATGTGTCCGACATAATACTTCAAACCTTTGCTTCCCCTAATGGGCAACCAGGAGCTGTCGTTGTAATGACTCCTTTCTTCTATTATTTTACTTATTTTACTTTTACTTTAAAAGGCTTTGGAAATCTACATTGGTGTTTATTATATGACTGAAAGTCATTAGTCATGCCATTGTATAATTTATCTGAGACCTCTTACATCTTACATGAACTGACACTCTGAAGCTTAAGCACTCTGTGTTTACGGTGAGCCATGCCTGTGGGTAGGAGTGTGGCTTAGCGCCATGTTTCAGAGTAGGCAGGCTGGTCCTCTCTCCTCCGGTTATGTAGGAAGCAGCTGTGTGAAGTTCACTGTGGAGGAGGAATTTTGGAGAAACAAGTCTCCAGCAGTTGCTGGTTCTCTCTCTCTCCTTCTCAGGACACATTCTGTTTTTCTCACGCTGGGTAGATTGCTCAACTCCGCAGCCCCTAGTGCTGAGCACTGACTCAAGCAGAGGCACTAAAAAAGATGAGTAGGGATTTGCCAGGGGAGGGAAGACACAGGAACGTTACTGAGGAATGTCTCTCTCAGTGTTTTCCATCGCGTCACATGTGGTCAACCTCGCCTGAGGTAAAGAAGGAAAGCTTCCCAAAGTGGTACATATGGTCATCACTATTAATCCAAACACAAGATCCAGAAAGTCCCTGGCGATTAAGGATTTACTGGCAGCAGCCAAGGCCTCCTACATTGGGTGGTTCCAGAATGCCCATAGCCTTTGTAAACACTTGTGTGTTACATCACAACATTGCCTGGCCTTTAGCTCTAGAATTCTCCTCTTGCCTTGGATACAAAGACTGCAACCTGTCTTCGGAAACCTGTAATTATCCTGAGACTGGCTAAGATGTTTCTAAGAGCGACATGATTTCTACTTTTTGGTCTGAGAGTCAACATGAGATGAAAATATTCAACATTGCATAAAAAGCTTTTTCTGTCTATATAAAAGTACAACATTACTAGAGATACTAACCTTATAGTTTCTGTTGATGTTGACTGGTTGCAAATTAAAGGTATTTTGGTTACACAATTTATACAGTTTATTTTGACCTAAATGTCTTGACATGTGTCATTATAGTTAGGAAATTCTTGTCATTTGAATGGTCTTGTCTGGTGACTGACTTATTGACATTACAATCACGTAGCAGTTTAGTTGTATGGCATGCATCACACTGGGCCGATGTGCTGTCCTGTGCTGTCCTGTGCTGCCCCGCAGCTGTTCTCCTGGGGCAATCATTTTGATCAGAGCTGGATGATTGCTCTCTGTGGATGCTCTGATTTCCTGTGCTGCCGTGTTGCTACACTTTGACTGATTTCTGAGCAGCATCCTGCTGTTGAGACTGAGGGGAGTGATGAGTCATGCTCCCAAGCCTCTGTTAATAATGCCCTCTCTCTTCCTGCAATGTGTGTCTACTATTACCATAAGCACACACACACACACACACACACACACACACACACACACACACACACACACACACACACACACAGTAACATGCACATCACTAACAGGCTTTTAAATACACAAAATAACAAACATTGTCAGTCTGAAAGTTCTTGCATGTTTCACTTTAGACTGAAGCTTAGGTTCTCGGCATAATGATGTTGCACACACAGTATTATTAATGATGTCCATCCCAGGAGCCCCTCTAATGAGACTTGTTTCCCCTCAGTGCATTAATGTCATTAAACAGAAGGCTGACTTCTCCAGCTGCTTTGCTAACAGTATTTCAGTCCCAGAATGCACTCTAGAAGTATCCATCACCTTTTCCATTTTTCCAACAAGGGCTCCTACAGTACCCTTCCACAGGTCATATTAGGGTCATAGGCTGGGCAAACAAATAATATCACTTATAATCTCTTACTGACCAAAATTCATTCATTGTTTTTAATGAATTTAAATCAGGTCCTGATTTGTTGGGCTTCTTGTTTCAGTATTAAATTATGAGCATACGGTAAATAGATTGATATGAAACAGATATGTGATAATGTTTAGATTGTATGAAACTGCAAACAGATCATTATGATATTTGCCTTTGTATTTATCAAAGAGGTGTTTTTAAACATTGTAGATTTGAGAAATCTGTGAAATTATATTTATTGAAGATCAAGTCTCCTAGCCGCAGTAGTTGTCTTTTCTTACTCTAAAACCTAGTGTGTACACTCTGGCTTCTTAATACATGCAGCTTTCTGCCCTCGCCTCGTTCACGATGCAAGCACTAGACATGACGCTGTCCCATTCTCTCTTGCATTGAACCCTGCCATGCCACAAAAATAGACAACCGCTACTTTTGTCTTCCCTTACCCTTCCGCTTCAAATGTTCTCCCTCTGGTTGTTTCTCTGTATGGTAGAGAGAGAGAGGGGGGTGGAGAGGGAATGTGGGTATCCTTCCTGGTGGCTCGACAGGAAACACAATGGTTTAAGATACACTGCAGAACGGGAGGCAGAAAGGCGGCATCAGGGAGCGGCTACTGCAGTCTGTGTGTGTGTGTGTGTGTGCTTGTGTGCACGCATGTGAGTAGCTGTGTGTGTGTGCGTGTGTGAGAGAGAGAGAGAGAGAGAGGGAAAAGAAGGAAGAAGGAAAGAGAGCGAGCGAGTAAGAGTGAATGAATGAGGTAGGGTATGCTGGTACTGTCAGTATGTGTCTCTTTAAGGCACGGTGGGTGCCGGTCTGGTGTCTCTGCAGTGCCACTCATTTGCAGTACTCTGCAGCTAGAGTGCTCGCTCCCTCATTCATCCCTCTTTCTCTCTCATACATACACACCTCTCTTCCTCCCTTGTTCTCCTTCCCTCTCTCTTTCTCATTCCCTCTTACCTTCTTTCACCTGACTGTGGAACAGAAGCCAGAGCAGCGCTGCTGTAGCCAGATCCCTGAGTCAGAGGGGCTCAATTGTGTGTCTGCAGTCAAATGGGAGGGCAGTAGCATTAATGGCTAGCCTTTGCTAACTCGACAGGAGGGAGAACAGGACATTGTGTGTTTCACAGAGGCTTTAAGTAAGTCAGGAATGTTTGGAGAGGCTTTCTGTAAGGGTTGTATTTCCTTCTTTTGTTCTCAAGTGACTTCAACCCATATCTTCCTGCTGTTTGTCCATCTGTATGTGTGTGTGTTTGTGTGTATATAGGTTGGCTCAGGGGCTGCCAACATGGCTGCTGCCATCCAGGACTATCAAAGGAGTGAGCAGGATCGTCTAAATGAGGTCAAGGGTCATCTGGAAATTGCCTTACTGGAGAAGCATTTCTTACGTGAGTAGTGTGGTGTTGTTTTTTTTTTTTTTTTTCAAATCCCTTCTTCCTAAAGGAGCTGTCTTATTTATGCATGTGCTTCACAGAGGGAGAGGGCAACAGAACGTGGGGAAGGAGAGAGAGATGTATGCTAGAGGATGACCTCACATTATTTTCATTGTGGCTTACGTCTAGTGTGAGTGTGATTGGTTCATGCATAACTTCCATTAGCGAACAAATTGCGGAGCGCTTGTTATGTTTCTAAAGGGGATGCTATTGGCCTCAAGAGCCAATCATCTCCAGCTTGTGCTGTCAGCGCCCCACTCTGTGCGATTGTTTGCACTGGAGTGTTTAATTGGCCCCATCTCACATCAGACACTCAGAGGTTATGAGTGCACGTCCTGTTATAGTCACTTTGGTGTTGAGTTTGATACCAGTGCATGGAACTACTCTTTGATGTTCTTCCTCTCTACCACTGATAAAATGTACCTGCACTGCCAATTGTCATAGATGTTCTGTGCATGTTCTGTGTGTTTGTTTTTTTTGTGCACTCTATATGGTTTTTAAACTGCTGTTTGGAGGTCCTGAATGTCGACAGCCACCGAGTCTTAGTGAATCGAAATGAGCCGCCAGAGACTTGGATTCTCTGCTGCCGATTGGACTGTTAAGCAGAATTCGTCCTTTTTCTGACGCACGCAGTGCAAACCCCCCTCTCCGCCATTATGTAACGCAAGCCACTCTCCAGCGCTCTCTCTCTCTCTGCCTCCGAGGCTTCTGGGGCTCCGACAGGCGTCTTCTGCAGTGTGGGCAAAGCCTGTTCATTAGATGGCTGCCTCCTCACAGGAGTGGCCATGCTCTTCACCTCTCTCTCGCTCAGCAGCTGGACTAAGCCAGCGCATTGTCTGAGTGCAGCCCAGCAGCACACCATGGCCGACCGTGTGCTCTTGGCCTCCGCTGTGTGTTTACATAGACAAGCAGCCTGTGGGAAAGATGGGAAAGATGCTCGGTGACGCACAGATACCAAAAGATGATTGTATAGACCCTTTCAAGAGAGTTCCATTATCAGCATCATAGTTGGCCCCACAAGAGTTCCATTATAACATTCCATATGTTATCTTAATGCAGAGGAAGTAGATTGGGGCCCAAATAGAATGTTCAAGCATTGTTTTTGTTTTTATTGTTGAAAGGGTCTATAGGCTGTGGACTTCCTCTCAGGCTGTTTTTACACAAGCAGTGTCGCTCTCAGTGGTTCATCATTCTCTTTCTTCTCTCTCTCTCTCTCTCTCTCTCTCTCCCACACACACACAGCCACTATTTCTTTCTCGTGTCTGACAACGTGTCTACCTTTCACTCTCGATGGCTCATTCATTTTCTCAGTCCTCTTTCTTTGATATCTCCAGAGCCCTGTTCAGCGCTTCAGTTCCGAGCCTAATGGAATATCTGCTCCATACACCCTGATGCTATCTTTAGGATGTAGTAGCTCTAATTATCCGAGAGCTCTAGCGCGTCACTCCCAGCCTTGGACGCTTTAATTGTATGCTGACCTACTTAGCCTGTGTAGTAGCATGACAGCCCAATGCTATTTCTGTGTGTTGTGATTATATGTGCGTTTCCCGTCAGAGGCATTCCCAAGTACCCAGTGGCAATGGAAGCCCTTTTCAGGTATCCCCATGTGAGCTCCTGCTCATGGGTGCCGAGGGTCTGTTGTTTATGGGGCCAGTGGTTCATCTGGAGAACACATGGTAGAAAATGTTTCTACTTTTGCTATAGACCCTTTCAAGAGAATTCCATTATCAGCATCATAGTTGGCCCCACAAGGCTTCCGTTTCAACATTCCATATGTTATCTTAATGCAGAGGAAGTAGATTGGGAACCAAATAGAACGTTCAAGCATTGTTTTTGTTTTTATTGTTGAAAGGGTCTATTGGTGAATTGAAACAGCTGCTTCTCTGCACCATGTTGGAGAGTCCTAAGCAGATACTGTATTCACTCGGGCTTCCCTTATCTGTCGGGTGTAATTGGACTTTGGGGTGGGGGTGTGTGTGTGTGTGGGGGGGGGGGGGGGTAATCACTGAGGCATGTGATTCCATTAGCTGCTAGTGGCGCTGCATTGTGTGTGTGGAGGCAGTGATACGGTCCAGTGATACGGTCCAGATAGGGAGGAGGCATGAGGGTGGATAGCGAGCGGACAGATGAGACTCAGCTGCTACCGTCCTGTGCTGCTGCCACTGTTGCTCCTGCTGAGACTCAAAAGCCCTGATACTGCAGAAATCCACACCTTCTGCAACGTTGTGGAAGAATATTGTGGAAGAAGTCCATCGATTGTGAAATGGCACGCAAACAAAAACAGAGGTGAAGTCATGCTAACAACTAAATGGACTGAGATTAATGGGATTAGAAGAAATACTTTTGTGTTTATCAAAACATTAATAATTAGTGATTGGTCAATTGGTCAGAAGCATTAATAATTGGTGATTGGTCAATTGGTAAGAAGCATTAATAATTGTTCATATGTGGATGTTTGTAAACAAAATAGCCACACAATTGTTCACAAGAATTCGTATGGCCTAATAAATAATATTTTTATGTAACAGTTATTATCCCTACACCATATCTATCAGAAGGTGGTGTGAGATTCTTCTCGCCCAGTAAGCACATGCAGGGGGGTCACTCGCAATGCTCAGCATTCTCTGGCCAGCAGAGCAGGGTGCTGTGCCAGGCACCGAGCATCCTACTAGATCATGCATGAAGTGGCATTTAGTCAAACACATTTTATTGCATCGCTCAATGTTGGTGTCAAGTCTGGAATAGCCTACTCATAATGACCACTGTATTTCTGTGAGTTATTACTTTTTGTTTGTGTGTGTGTGTGTGTTTGTGAGTGTGTGTGTATGTGTGTGAGAGAGAGTGTGTGTGTGAGTGTGTGTGTGTGTGAGTGTGTGTGTGTGTGTGTGTGCGTGTGTGTGTGTGTGAGTGTGTGTGTGTGTGTGTGTGTGTGTGTGTGTGTGTGTGTGTGTGTGTGTGAGAGAGTGTGTGCGTGTGTGTGTGTGAGAGAGTGTGTGCGAGTGTGTGTGAGTGTGTGTGTGTGTGTGTGTGTGTGTGTGTGTGTGTGTGTGTGCGGTGTGATACTGTGTGATGGCGAAGCATACTGTTCAGCTATGATGTCAAGTAAGGATTTCCTTTATTATTGTGTGTTCCTTCCTAGTTAGTCGTCCTTATTTTGTTGCATTTGACATTTATTCCTGTCAGAAAGTTATAGAGGCCCTGAGCAAAACTAATGAATCTTAGAGGTGCTGTCATGTCCTAGAACAGGTCCCCTCACCACCAGTCTTTTAAAGACTAAAACTGGCCTTTTAGAGGAAAAACTGTTTGTGAAGGTGATGGGCAAAGGTTAGGTAAGGAAACATTATTATATGTGAGCATATTGGTGTTTTAGCTATGGCTTTTCATATGATAACAATGGGTTTTTCTTTGAGTCTTTCTACCCAGACTGCCTCCTCAAACATGTTCCCAAAATAGGCTTCTTTCAAAGTTGACAGAGACACTAAAGCTACCAGACTGAGAGGAGTGGGCGTGAGATTCTTACAGGCTGTGAGTTTCAACAGAAAGCCATGTGTTGTATTCCAAGTGTCTCCGAAACATGAGGTTTGCTTCAAGGCTCTGTTATGGCGGATGGAAAACCACTCAACACAGGTAACTGTGGGTTTGTTTAACCAGAAGCATCTGTAAAGCGCTTTGGAGTTGGCATGTTGTGCTATTTAAAGATGGGCTAATTAGGTGTCCAGTGTGCGATATAAAAATGGAAATGCTCCTTTCGGGCTCAGCAGGCACACTGCCAGGCTTCAAGGCTAAGAGAGTGGCCACCCACTTTTACATTTACTTATATAGTGACATGCCACACAACTATCTGCACACCCACAAGAGCTGATCTTCACTTGATGCCCAGTCACTCGGTGTGTGCGTGCGTGTGTATGTGGCCAAGGTCTTGCTGTGTCATACAGGCTCTTGGCAACAAGTACTACTCACTTAAGTGCTTAAGTACCCTTTCCCCTTCCACACACACACATTTTTTCATCAGAGTACGTGTATAGTAACGCCATGTCCCTATCAGGTTGTGTGTATACAAAGTGCCCTCTGTAAACTAGGTTAGCTATTGGCTACAAAGTTTGGGTTGAAATTCATTGCCTTGTTAAAAGGCTTAATCTACAGTAAGCATCCCCTCTCTGAAGCTATGCTGTCCCAGTTGGAGGAGGAGTAACGATCAGATGTCTGTGGTGTTGTTGATCATACCAATAATCTGCTGTATCTTTTTCATATCACATTGCAGATGCATAATATAGCACATTCCACAATGTATTTTTCATCTTATGTAACTGCTCCCTCGTGGTGAGCAGAAAACAAATACCACACTGTTGTCTAGCTAAAGCTGATTCTCACGAGTCATTAGACCCACCAGCATAGCCCCTCAATGCACAGACATCATATGTGCCAGTCGCGGGTTAAATGGCACTTAATGGTGAGATGCTACCCTTCGGTGCCATCCTGCCCTTAATCAGGAGCAGGCGATCAAAACAGATGTGTCCTTATCGGTGTGATGTGAAGTTCAAATAAACGTTCATAAAGGGCATCATTGACTTTCTATTTGCTTATGAAAGAAATGACCCCAAAGCCATCAAGTAGTCCTAAATATCAGGGCAGTAGTTGGAGTTTGTGATGTTGTAATGTGTAATGACCCACTATTAAATTGTTTGGTGGAAGAAAGGTTACACAGTTACTGTACTGTATAGTCTTGCTCAGTAAAGCTGTATTAACTGCCTCTATTCTTTCATACAATAAATGAAAGCCTTATTGCTGGTGCAGTAAGCCCTACCAATCCATTTATTGCACCACTTTTACCAATATAACCATAAATAATAAAGTTAATTAAGCTTTAATATAATAATTGTATTTGCTACTCTGTGCTTTAATTTATCTTCATTCAGCTCTCTATATTTTAGAGCTTTTGGGCTAAAATAGGTGAGTTAGCAACCTTATCAATCCTTATTAACTAGCTAGGAAAATAACCCTAGGTTATGTATACTCTATCAAGAATAATCATCGATCAATATCGCTGATAATCATGTTGTGCAGTAATGATAGAACGGTTGCGTGAAGCCACTGTAACCAGTGTGTGTATAACTAGACAGTGTGAAAGGGAGGATAGAGGCAGGTGGGTGTTGATCCTGCAGATGCTGTGGGCACAGTCTTCTACTTGCTCCAGAAAGGAATGACCTTCAGTTCACCGGGTTGACACCAGATCTCTGTTGTAATGTGCCAATAAAAGATCTCTGAGTTCATAGTTAGGAATGTCACATTGCTCAAAGCACTGCTGCACAGCTTGCTGTAACCACAAAGCCCAGTTATCACCCCTCCAGACTCATGTACTGAATGCATGAAGGCAAAGGTTTTCTTTTGGCGCTTGGTAAACCCTCCCCGCTTTCCATCCTGTTACCATGCAACCCAGTCTTTCAGTGGTGGAGCCAAGGACTTGTGCTGGCTTTGGTGGGCTTTAGCTTTGTGAAACTCAGGCCTTTGTGAGTCTCTGCAGGTTGGCAGAGTGTCAGAGAGAGAGAGTGGAGTTTTGTCCCATTTAAAATGGTTGTGTGCTGGCAGACTTTGCCACCTGAGGTCAAAGAATCTGCAGTCAGAAGGGTAGTGTTGTCTTTTAGTGTTCCCTTCTAATGATGAAATTCCACTGAACGTTAGTTGAAGAAAGGGATTATGAAATTATTAGAATTATTAGGTAAACAATTTCCATAGTTGTTCATATGAGCATCATGTTCTCTCGAGCCTAGTCTGGCAGGAAATGTAATTATTGGTTGTACAGTTGTCTG
>NW_027468664.1:5052775-5057775 GCF_046254945.1 Alosa pseudoharengus | reverse complement strand
AACTGGACACTCGCTGTTGGAGCTGACCGAATCCTCTCCTCTGCTGCTATTCGCTGGTGGCTCATTCTCAGATGATGGTGGCCATTTGTTTGGACTGTTGTGTGACTCCGAGGTCGAAAGCATTATAAGGGCCATCTCGGGTCACTTGGCACTGGAGCAGCACATGGGCTTGATTGGATGAGTAGTGAGAGCTGCTCGGTCCAGCTGACGTGAGTGGGGAAGAGAGCCATGGCTTCAGGTCTGAGGCAGTACGAGAGTGTGGAAAAGAGCCATGGCTTCAGGTCTGAGGCAGTATGTGAGTGATGGTGAGTGGGGAAGAGAGCCATGGCTTCAGGTCTGAGGCAGTACGAGAGTGTGGAAAAGAGCCATGGCTTCAGGTCTGAGGCAGTATGTGAGTGATGGTGAGTGTGGAAGAGAGCCGTGGCTTCAGGTCTGAGGCAGTATGTGAGTGATGGTGGAAGGGCCTGAGATATGGCGCAGCCATCTGCAAATTGCCAAGCACTAACTCTACTGTTCCCTGACAGTCCATTAGCTCTTGTAAGTGTTTGCAGAAAGCTACAATGTTAGTGTTTGGCAATAAATCCTACTGATGTGACTAACATGTGACCGACATGAAAATGCCTCCATCATGACATGTTGTGTAAAGCTCATAAAAGGGGCTGTGAAAATCCTCATGAAACCAAAGACACCGGGAGCACTGGCAGACCTTTTCAAACCTGGCAGAGTGATCTTTATAAAGACATCAGTCTCCAAGGATGCGCAGGCCTTGGCACTGTGCCTACCATACCTCGTCAAAGATCTACTGTAGGCACTTTGTAATATCGAAAGCTCACCTTGCACTTCACTCCCAGGGCTGTCAGTGATCAAACTCCCCAGGAAACTCTCCTGAGTTATTGATGTGTCAGTTCCCCATTTAGCTGGAATCCTGTTGAACTAACCTAACCACTCCCTTAATCTTGATTATGCTGCTAAGTGATGAGGCCTTGTAGTATGCGTCGTGAAGTCATTACACTTCAGAAAAACAAATCGTACTGTGGCTACAAGATAAGCAGGTTGTGGACAGTGTGGACGTGCTGCAGGGTTGCCTGGATGGAGGTCGAGTGGCCCCTGGACGAGGGCTCGCTTTTCCTACGCGGCCTTTGTGCGTTTGATTGGGTGCTGATACCAGGCCTCCATTATTAATAACACTCAGAGGAAGTAACAAAGGGCGCTGAGAAATCCCTGGCCTCCTCTGGCTGTGAGAGCCGGGGGCCCGCGGTGGGATCACCTGACACCCAGAGCGATGTCGGAGGCAGCGAGGCGCGGCCGGCCGCCGTTTGATAAAGCGGGGAGGCGAGCGCGAAGGAGAAGACCGCCGAGACAATTACCCACGTTTATCCATCTGTCAGGAGCAGGGGAGACTGATCATTGCCCCCCTGAGCTGCTGCTGGTGCTGCTGCTGCTGTTGCTGTAGGTTTGGTCTGCCAAGCATGAAAACCTCTCCCTGCACTGCACTGTCTACGGTGTAAAAATGCTGTGAAATGATTACTGTCATATTTTAAAGCAGTGAAGGCCAGGTGAATAGTCTTTGCAAGGCTTTCACTGAGAATTCCTAATATGATGCATTGAGTTTCTGTAAGAGGGGAAATAAAGACATTGTAAAGGCTTTTGTTGCCGGGCTGACGTGCTGTGCTGCGCTGTGCTGTGTGCTTCCAGAGGAGGAGCTGAGAAAGCTACGAGAGGAGACCAATGTGGACATGCTGAAGCAGGAGCTGGACAAGGAGCGGGGCAAGCGGCTGGAACTCGAGCAGAGGATGACCGAAGTGCTCAAGACCAGGTGAGCCCTGAGCTTGCAGCTAAACGCACCCCTCTCCCTCTGTTTCTCTCTCTCACTCTCTCTCTTGCTTTCTCTCGCTCTGTCTCTCACTCACTCACACACACACACACACACACACACACACACATACACACACACACACACACACACTCTCTCAAACACATTCTCTCTCACTCTCTTCCTTTCTCTCTCTCTCTCACTCACTCACTCACTCACTGACTCACACACAAACACACACACACACACACACACACACACACACTCTCTCAAACACATTCTCTCTCTCTCTCTCTCTCTCTCTCACTGGCTTGCTTTAGTGGTTGTCTAGTGAGTGACGGTTGCTCACTGAATCCGCCTCCTGTGTGTTTTGACCCGCACCACGCAGTAGGCCAGCCGCAGTGGGCCGCCCTTCAGAGGGTGACCCGTGAGCGAGTGCTGGGTTAAAAATAAACCGGCCCGCACAGCCCAGCCCAGCCCTGCTGCCACACGCTGGGAGATTGTCAAGGAAGCCAGTGCACAAGTGTGCCATCAGCCCCCCACCCCCTGCAGCCACTCCCCCCTCTGTGGGCTCTGCAGCAGATGCACAGATGCACAAATACTAACTGGACATGCGCATGTCCACACAGGGTCACTGTGCACAAATACTTACTGGACATGCGCATATCCACACAGGGTCATTGTGCACAAATACTAACTGGACATGCGCATGTCCACACAGGGTCACTGTGCACAAATACTTACTGGACATGCGCATGTCCACACAGGGTCACTGTGCACAAATACTAACTGCTGCATTGATTCTGAGCTTTAGTGTTGAACACATGCAAATCAGGGGTGTTCTGATGCAGAGATCAGAGGTCTCTATCTATTAATTTCAGGAACGTCTGTCTATTTGTATGTGTGTTTATAATTTGCATATCTGTTGAACCGTTCGTCCGATCGATTTCAAACCTGGCAGGTGTCTTGCTACGGGCACGAGTGAGTGCAGTGCCAAGTTTGACGTTGTTTGGAGAAGAGATGCAACAGATAGCGTAAAAATATATATGGGTAAAAGAATAGCGTTAAATATATATGGGTAAAAGAATAGCGTAAAAATATATATGGGTAAAAGAATAGCGTTAAATATATATGGGTAAAAGAATAGCGTTAAATATATATGGGTAAAAGAATAGCGTTAAATATATATGGGTAAAAGAATAGCGTTAAATATATATGGGTAAAAGAATAGCGTTAAATATATATGGGTAAAAGAATAGCGTTAAATATATATGGGTAAAAGAAGCACGCGTTGGCCTAGCCGCTCTAGCCGCTCACACAACACAGCGCTGGACCAGGGAGGGTCAGAGTGGAGCGATGGCAGCACTGAATCAGTGCACAGCATGGGGAGAAAGTCAAGATGCAAGATGTTCTTCTCTGACCGCAACAATATAAAATGCCTCTGTATGCGGCTTGCTTGCTTAAAATGGTTCTGTGGATTTTGCAACAACACACCAACCCACACGGTGGGTAGCCTATGCAGTGGCTC
This sequence comes from Alosa pseudoharengus, assembly GCF_046254945.1. Taxonomy (NCBI): domain Eukaryota; kingdom Metazoa; phylum Chordata; class Actinopteri; order Clupeiformes; family Clupeidae; genus Alosa; species Alosa pseudoharengus. The sequence continues at coordinate 5,054,434 of NW_027468664.1, read as the reverse complement.
AAAACGATATAAAAAATGATGTGCACTAAACTGACACTTCCAATAGCCCAGGCTACTTCGGACTGCCTTTAGACTGGAATGCATAAACAACAGTTCCGACTGCAAGGTCCCAAATTGAAACGAGCGATAATGGTCCCGAATTTAAGGACGTTTGAAGTTTCAGAATGCCACACCACGAGAGGCGGACAACATGATGTCACTTATAGGCTACCAGAGACTGTTTTTGAGTCACATCGTTGCAAATTTCATATGATGATGCATCATTCCACAAAATGGTTTGTCTTCTATATCATCAAGTCATTCAATAGGCTAAACATAGCCTAAACTTAAAACAGCTGTTTGGCTTATGTCATTTTTATCTGAATGTCGCATGCTTAAATTCTGCTCATTGCACATTTCTTATAATATATTGTAATATAATAATATTCTGTTCTGTATTCCTATTATTCTATTTTTAAAGCAGGCATCCCTGCGGGCATCTAATTGGGCTACTGGTTTTCTACAAGAATAGCATGTTTGCGGCCACTGCACTAGTCAGTGTTAATGTCAGACTAACAGCACAGTCCTTGTGTATTTTATGCACTGTACGTGTTTTTGTTTTTCACTGTTGCTAGATCAATTTAAATGTAAAGACCATAACACTCTCTTATTGTGTCTTGGCATTAACAACACTGTTAGTCCTTGTTTGTTAGTGCATGTTGTTTATTAGTCAGTGTTGATGTTGTGGGATGACCGGTGCTCATCAGGAGGTAGCGTGTGGTGTCCTGTTGCTTTGCGGGAACTACACTACCAGGAAATCATGTTAGAGTAATGTGACAGAGTCAAGTCTGCAGCGCCTCCAGGGATCATGTTTTATAGGGGAATTTCACTGCTGCTGCTGCTGACTCCCATTAACTCTTTAGAGTTGGTGAAGGCTGCTGTCTACCAAAGCACACACATCCAATAGATTCCTTTCAGATTGTGATCTGTGAAGTATGTGACACTGATACTGGCATAGGGTCTCTGACTGATTGTTTTGTTTTCTCTGATCAGGCTGGAAGATTCTCCTCCTCAGCCTCCACGTAGGCAGCAGTCACCCTCAACCAGTGAAACAGGTAACCATTGCAAGAGTTCCCCACCGTGTACCACTTAAAGAGCACAAAGAACACAACTGAATTCTGAATAGGCGCTGACTTCATGAATGAGTTGAAGTCAGAGGCAGCGCTCCTCTGGGGAGCTTGCTTATTTGTGTGGGTGGTTAATTCTCCGTTCCGGCAGAATGACAAAATGTCCTGGTTTTGATAGATCCTCTGGTTCAATCATAAGAGGGCATGATTGTGCTGATATGTGTCTTATTGCCCAAAATATAAGTTTCTTTTTCTAGCCAGAGTTGCCAACCCAGTGAAGCTGTTATTTTAGGCCTTTAACTAAATTTGTGGAGCACCTTAACTAGGCCAGTTGGCCCCTTTGTGTTTAAAGTCGTGAGCTTCCTCTCTGAATGTAGAACATTGATGCCTCTGTCCTCTGGCTTTGAGAGGAGAGGCAGAGAGGATAGGAACAGCAGGCAGATGAAGTTAGGTAGCTTAGCTGCATAGATTTCTGGAGCACATCTCCGGAAACAGAAAATAGTGGGAGTCATTTAAGGTTGCATGCCTTTCACTGTCATCTCTAAACCTAAGC
>NW_027468664.1:5027775-5047775 GCF_046254945.1 Alosa pseudoharengus | reverse complement strand
AAGTAGCCGCTCGCACAACCCCAAGAAGGGGGCCTTCCACGAGGTCTTCAATCTATCTGAGAATGAGCGGCCCTTACCAGGTGCCTGATTAAAATACATGGACTACGCTGACTTGCATTGTCCTTGTCATATGCAAATTATAGCCATGCTTTTGAACTGTTTCAGCATAGCCCTTCACACTGTTTTAAAATGGAATCACTTTGTCACTCCTTGTTACATTGTTTCTCTGTATTAAATGATGGTGTTTATATTTGCAGTGTGTGAGAATGGCTGGAGATGCTGCTTAATCAACAGAGACAGGAAGATGCCCACAGACTACATCCGAAACGGAGTCCTCTATGTCACAGAAAAGTGTGTATCCTGACTTAATTCTAAGTCATTATATCACACCACACAACACAGAGGTGTATTTGTGCTAGTTGAAAGCATTCTTTTAAGATAGAAAAAATAGCAGGAATATAGTCAAGGACAGGAAACAGTAGAAATAGCAATTGTAGGAAAGTACTTTTTATTATTTCTGTTTGTCAATTAAAAGAATAGAAAGTGGAAAAAAACAGAAATGACAGAAAGTGAAAGTAGCTCTGATGGTGGGAGGCCCTGTTTTCATGTGTCTATTGTTCTGTGCTCTCCTCCCCCTGTATCAGAAAACTAACCTTAACACTACAGTGACACTAGTATATATGAATAGAGTGTTCAAATGTGCAACTTGCAAGTTGTTAGTCAGTCAGAATGAGTTTTAATAAGTACCATTAGTACACTATTAAATATGATGGAATAGCACTTAGACCAAACCTGTACCGCACATACAGTAATTGTTGCTTTATCAGTTTATATATTTTCAGTGGCTTCGTTAGACCATTAAAGCCATATTTTGTCTCGTTTCCATTTGCTGTAGCTACCTGTGCTTTGAGAGCTCGAGCTCCAGGTCAGGCTCTTCAAAGAAGAACAAAGTCATCAAGCTTGTTGATATCACAGACATACAGAAGGTAGGTAGCCACAGGCTCAGCCTAGACACAATATGGTTGTGTTCTTGTACTTTTAGTGTCTTTAAATTCCTACAAGTAGTCTGGATTATTTCTTGTGTGTATTACCCACTTTAGCAAAAACAATAACCATTGTTTTTTGTCTCTGTATTGTATTGGTTTGTCATTAAGACATTTCATTTGTTCCACAAGTTATCCAGATGGAAATGTCATCCACACTATAATTTGCACATCATTTTACTACTTATAAAAATGTTTCTCCCTCGCAGTAAAAATGTTTGACTGAATAGCAGCTGTAATGAGTTTCAGGAGTGAGTCACCGAGTTGTGGTTTATTGTTTGATATGCTATTTGCAGTACAAAGTCCTGTCTGTTCTGCCTGGCTCTGGAATGGGGATTTCCATTGCCACTCCCTCTACTCAGAAGGTGAGATAAACAAGATAAGCGGAACAGAAAGATGAAATAGTTTATTGGCTGTAAATGTCTTATTGCCTTTCCTGTTTGTAATTCTATCTACCGCTTTCTCTTTCTCTTTCTCTGTGTCCCCCTCAGCCCCTGGTGTTTGGTGCCATGATCCACAGAGACGAGGCCTTTGAGGCGATCTTCACCCAGTACATGAAGATTATGACCACAGCCGGTCCTGAGACCTAGCGTCTACCTTCGAGGGCAGCCATGGGTGTCCGCTAGCACTGCTGCGCCGCTGGACCGTGGGACTGGTCGATGTCTTGTCCACTCCCCCTGTCTCACTCTGCTAATTTGGGCTCAGGGCCATGGCACACTCTCTCACTGTCCCCCCCCCCTCTCTCTCTCTCGCTAGTCTAAGCCTGGCCATGCCCAGTTGCCATCTCTGACACAGAGGGAGGCACGCCAGGCTCCATGTGACATGGGAGCACATTCCTGTTCCGACTTTGGTGTGTGTGTGTCTGTGTGGGTGTGTGGGTGTGTGGGTGTGTGTCTGTGTGTTGTCTCTGTCTACAGGACTGGACAGGCCGATTCTTTTTAAACACGTGACATTTCATCCTGGAGGGAGGCTGGATCTCCTTGCCTGCCAGATTTTGTGTCTCTTTCACTTTCGAGTGTGGATGTGATTCACAGAGAATGTGATCTGTGTGAGTGTGAGAGACTGAACGACTGAGTGTGTTCATTTTCCTGTCTAATGTGGTTCTGTTAGAGTGTGATTATCACTGCTGGTCTTGCACGGGGGATATGGGTTATTACATAGGGGACAGAAAATTGTGCAAATGACAAAACAAAGTGAAGCCTTTTTGTAAGTTTACATTGTTGCTGTGTGTGTGTATGATATCTCTCATTGCAGCAGCAGTGCGCTTCAGGTGTCTTTTTATGTCAAAATACTACAGACTCATTCAGCTGTGTGGGTCTGTGTAGTGACTTACAGGTATGACGTTATTTAAATGCCTTTCTTTCTTTTGAGCCATCGGTACTTGTGTTGTTGTTGTTGTTGTTGTTGGAGCACTTGGAAAGAATGCTGTGAGCAGATTGAACAAACTTGTCAGAGACTGAAGCACATGTGTAGGAAGTGGTTACTTCTAGTAACGTAACAGGTCACCCACATTTTAGAGTTTGTGCTATGAATGACCAATCATTTCAACCTGCCAACAGTACAAATCCAGTAGGATAGGGTGTCCTCAGTGAGGTTAGGAGAAAATGTTTCATATGAACTACGTATTTACTGTAGCTGTACCTTAGCTGGATATAAGGAGTTATGACTGAAATTGAGCTATATGTGCACTATGATTGCTGTTGAATTTCTCATTCTTTATTGCATTGTGTTTGTCTCGAAAGATCAGAAAGAATGAACAATGACTTTCTGACCACAAAGGAACTGACCAAGACATAAGTGTAATACATTATTTCAATTGTTTCTTAATTGGGCAGGTTAACACTGTTTGGAGGTTGAGTAAAAATGCACACCACCAAACACATCGGTTATTATGTCACCTGCAGGACATATTCATCTCATTACATTCACAGTGATAATGAATAGAACTAAAAGACGCATTGTAAACTGTGACATGCAGTCAACCAAATACTGTATTAGTGTCAGCTCGCTGATTAAAAGTTAGCCACGCACACATTTAGTGGTCTGATTTAAGGGTATTTGTGCAAAAACAGTCCTGAGATCACTGTGTTGGCCACTGTTATGATTATTTACCTGTCAAAAAGTTATGGTAGCTCATTGGAGATGTAACATAGGGAAAACTACCACATAAATTCTTAGAAGATGCTAATCAAGTTTGGGTAATTCATATTCAAAATATTAACATTAGGTAGAGCTCACAATCATTTCTATTTAGATCTTTGTAAAAGTTTCAAGCATTTTAACCATCTTATGTATACTTTAAATAAACATAACATAAAGCCGTATGTGAAAAGGGCACCCACCTTATCAAAGGCATTAAATGCACAAATGATGTAGTGTGATATTCTGGAGGAAGCTCCTGCTTCCTGATGGGTAGGACCTTTGCAGTCTTGATTGGATTGATGTAGTGTTGACATGTACTGAAGAACGTTAATATACTCTCCATTTACATTTGAACAGAAGTAGAACCTAACTGATACAGGAAAACACTTAATGGGGATCCCCAATGTAGATGGGTTAAGACATAAAAATGTACCCATAGTTTGTTATAATTATTCCACTATAATGGTCACATTGAACCGTAAATATATCAAAATTAAAGCACTTCTCAATGTCTGGGGAGGATCTGGACACAAAGTTAGTCCCTTGATCACAGGCATAGAAGCACAGAATGTATTGTGTGAGCAATAGTTTTGCCAAATTTTGTTTTCTTCTGCGTTTTCACTGGCCATTTTTTGCCTAACTGTGATGTTTACGAAGGGCTGAGACTAAGCCCAGATTGTGTAGAAGTCTGTCTGAACCCTCCGCACTGGACAAGGGTCATGAAGACTGGACAAATATCTCTCAGAAAGAGCCATGGGGACATTTCCATGACCACTCAGTATAGCTCTATGGCAGCCCTGTGTTCATCGTTGCATAACAACAGGCCTTTCCTCTGATGTTGAATTAAAAAATCTCATTAAAACATACAGTCATTGTGCAGGCAACATGACTTGATTAGTTGTGGTCTAGTTGAGAGATTTCTTTTGAATTGTAATCAGAGTATAGCCAGGCCATTCCCAGCCCTGTCTGGAGATGATCACAGCTTGTTCTAGAGACTCCTAGTGCTTCATGAGCGCCCAACACTGCTGTATTTGTGTATGGCTCTCTATGTTAACACAAGTATTTGTTCTGTGTGTAAATGTTCTCCCAAGTATTTTCATAATAGTCTCATACGGTATCACTGTAAAGCTTCATTTACTAATGTCATCTGAGAGATGTGAAGTATTATTTGTCATCAGTGTCATCGGTGTCCGAAGACAAATGACTATGAAGTTTATAATAAAACAAATCTGTAATAAAGATGTTCGGTTTTTAAATGACACATCGTGTTCTGTGATGTATTTTTATTTTAGTAAATGAATTGAAAGTAGCGTTTGACTCCCTTAATGGATTGTGCTTAATGGGTAGAAACATACACACACTTCTCTTATCACCACCAGCAGGCACTTGCCATTTGAGTAGCATAAAATGACCCATACAAAACCATAACTGTAGTTGTACGCTGGTTGGTTAGCTTGATGTTTGCTGAGCTGAACCGGTATTTCAGCCTTTAGGAACGTTGTGAATTTCACTGGTTTTTGATCGGTGAATGTATCAAGTTCAGTGGAGCACAAAGTTCTGAATACACTGGTTTAGCCAAGTGTGATCACTAGAGCTCTCTCCAACATACAGTAGTTGTGTCTGGTATAAGGGAGGTGGAATGCACTACGTTGATGATGATGATGATGATGAGGATTAGTAACATTATGTTGTTATATGAGCACTAATCAACATGTGAATTCTACAACTGCCATCATGTGAACTTGGCACACAGCAACTCGCCCTCTGTGGTAAACCAGTTTATTTTAGACAAGACTTAATAGATATACTGAAAGCACTCCTTTTTTCTTTACAGGTGCAATATCACCTCAATCACCACACATCAATGCTGGTCTGTGTGTTAAAGGTTTCATCATCACTGATCTATATTTGAGATTTGTTTTGGCTGGGGTGTGTCATGTTTTTAAATTGGATGATGCAAGCACATACTTAACAGAATTATGGTGGCATACATCCATGCCTCAATCCTAACACTAGAGGGCACTCATGTAAAAGGAGGCACAGCAGGTGTAATAGTAGACTTAGGCTACTTCATTTATATTTTTCATTGATATGCTATTTAAGTGGTCATATTAGGCTTTATACTTATACTAATCTTGTCTTAAAACAGGTATAATGGTAGATATGAGTATTTTTAGTCTTTTTAAGTCTTCAATGTTTTCAGCCAAAGACCACTTGGCTAGACACAGCAGAGGGAACTCTAGGACATCTTAATGTGGCATGTATTTACGTATTTTATAATGGTGTATAAAGTGTATTGACATTAAAATATGTATAAAATAATGGACTCTCTGCTTAGTAACTATATCAAGTGTTTTGGCTATCTATCCAAGTAAGATGTGTTCAGGTAGACAATTCTTGTTTGGGGGATTTTTGCTCCTTCCTTGCAAAAGACTTCTGTGACATTCTTGGGCCATCTTGCTTACACTGCTTTTGGAGGTCTACCCACAGATTTCCAGTGATGTTTAGGAGTGGGGATTGCGAGCGACATGATAAAACCTTCAGCTTGTGCCTCTTGAGATCCATTGTGGATTTTAAAGTAGTCCATCGTGTGTTCAGGCTCTTTATCCTGTCGTCAAAGCTATGCTCATTTCATCTTTTTTTCCTGTTTTTACAGAGTGATGTTTGCTTCCAATTTGCAGGTACTTAATTGGATCCATTCTTCCCTCAACAAGTTAAATGTCCTTATATCGCTGGCTGCAACAAAACCCCAATGTATGGTCGATCCAGCTCTGTGCAATTGGTGTTCTTTTCATGAGATTCCGCTGCCTTTTTTCTCCATACACCTTTGGTCATTGTGTCTAAAAGTTCTATTTTTTATTACATTACAAATGGCGGCTGATCTAGACACTCATGGCTGCTGATTGTAGAGACAAGGCTTGGGGAATCAAAGAATTGATGAAGCTTTGAAATGTTTAATGTTGAACCTGGCCTTTTTTTAACAATGACCAAGCCATATCCCCAACAAGCTAATTAAGGTGACCTCAGATCATTAAAATGGTAGATAATTTCCTCTTTCCATTCTGAAATTGTATAAAACAAACGTATGCATTGTATAAAAAAAACAAATAGAAAATAATTTTAAAAAAGTTTTGAAAAAATGTTTCATCTTACATGTATCTTTCATGTTTAACCTTTTTCTACTTACTTTAACCTAGTTCTACTTACTATTCCAGGAACATAAATTCTGACCACACTGCAAAAAGTGATATCTTACCAAGTGAGCTTTTTTGTAAGATTATTTGACTTAAAATAAGTTCAAATCTTTATAAATACTCACTAGATTTTTTTTTATAATATAAGATTATAACACTTAGTGAGATATCTGCCCTCAATCCTCTCACACAATATTGACTGAAGTGAATCCAAATTCCAGTAACTGTATTCTGGTGATCATGTCAGACCAGCGAGATATGGTCACCCTCTGCCTTAAAAATGTGTGTTAAATGGAATAAATTGAAGTACACTGAACAATTATGTGAGTGGACACAGGCAGACGGATGGAAGAGTGGAGGGACCTGATGGTGGGATGTGTGTGTGTGTGTGGGGGGGGGGGGGGTCGTGGTGTGGGGAAGAGTACAAATGTAATGCAAGAAGATGGATAAATTGCAGTTCATTATTGACCATTGAGGAAGAGAAAAGAGAAGAAACACAGACAGCTCATAATCTAGTTTACAGTGTGAAAGACACAATTTGGCCCCGGAAACATTACCAAATTAATTGGAATACTTAATACTAAAAAAAGCCCTTTCTCACCTTAAATCTAATTCATCAAGGGATGCTCTCTCTTTTGTATTTCGTTTCAATTAAACGATGAGTGGCTTTGTGCAAAAAATATGCCATCCTTTGTGTTGAAATGAAGGCTCTCCTACTAATAGCCTCAAAAGGAATGAGGTGGAAATTACTTCTTGAATGCCTATTCAACAGAAGCATTTGATTTTGTTTCCCCTTGTACCCCCACAGAATGTGAATGCGTCACAAGTGCCCCTCGTTGCCTTTTCACTTGCGATACAGGAGTGATATTAGAAACTGTTTCACTGGAAATAGGATGTGGCCCTGAAAACACTTCTGTGCGAAACGCACTGCATGTCAATGATGCTCTCCAGTCATGAACGGGAGAAAAAGTGCCCTTGTGACAGTAAAGTCTGATAAAACTTGCATGAACCTGAGGCCACTTCAGATAACATTAGACTAATGTTGCCCCACACTCGTATGCCAGTACCCACTCATTTTGGTAAGTAGTTTTTGTAAATGTGCTCTTATCTGTGGTTGTCTTACTCCCAAGGTGTCCAATTTCATGTCCTGGAATAGGAGCAGATGTTGAATGGGTTTGATGAGTGGAAATCATGGAGCTTTGATGGAGGGGGTGTATTTTTAGAGCAGGGTGATGGAATGTGACATTGCCAGACTCCCCCTGTGCTTCTCCTGACAGGGCAGTTTGTAAACGGTGATGGAGGCGGTGGCGCCACGTGGCTCTGGAGAGGCGTCTCGGTCCAGTGTGCCGTGCGAGGCGTCGTGCCGATCGGAGCGGAGCGGAGCCGAGTGGAGGGGAGCTGGCTGGGCTGCGAGAGGACAGCCGGCCGTCCGGCCGGCCCTGCCTCGGCTGCGCGGAAACCACGGGGGACCTGATGGATGGGCGGCGTGTGAGCAATGTGGCCCATCATCGCCCATGAGCTGAGGTGACCCCCGCACTGCATTAGGAACCCATATGACAGTCATTTGGCACCTTATGAAGTAGCCATTTTTCACAGGCGAAATTTCAGGGCTGTGCATGCTCCCATGAGGACACGGGCAGAGCAATTCCTCTCCCAGAGAGGACCGTTGCCCTGTGCTTTGCTGAATATATATTAGAGAGACTTTAGAGGGACGCATACAAACCAGAAAGTGCCACTACTACTCATATCAACAGGCAAGCATCAACAGTTTTGTGTATTGTATGTTTTCCAAAAAGCTACTTTTTTAAGCAAAATAATTAGACTACACTATCCATATAGTTTTCCTAACAACACTGAACTGTTCACTGAGAGTATATCATGAGGTGATGGTAGTGGTGTGCTTGGTATTCTGACCTAAACCGCCAGCTCAGAGCGATCCCTTCGCTCGCAAAAGCTGACATTCCAAAGCCAATTAAACTTGGGAATCCTCCCTGGAGGTTTTAGCTGAGGATGTTAATTGGGATATAATGTATTCCTGAAGTCCTTGGCTCCCGGTGAGGCTGCAGACACGTTCCTGTGGCTGGAGTATCCCAGCCTTAACTGAGAACTTTAGTGGGCTGAAGGAGAAGTAATTGGGGTTAATCCACCCTGTGTAGGGATCTGCTAAAATTCAAATCCTTTTGGTGTTCACTTTGTGAGGAAGTCATTGCCTCCTTAATGTCTAACAAATTCTGCAAGCATGAAACTATAGACTCATTTGGGTGGCCTTCCATTTCCCCAAGGTGAAACATAGTCATGCTATCATATAGTGAACATCCTATTGAGCTCAGTGTATGCATGGTTAATTCTGAATTAATGAATTAGTGCTTAAAATATCTCAGCTAAAACAATGTCTCCATTTGCAGGCTCTTTCCTTGTATCTGCGAGCATTTTCACAGATGTTTGCCTGTGACAGCAGGAGAGGTAAATGGGAAACATTAAGCCCAGTGAGATAAGGGGTGTGAACGTGTTTGATCAGAGTTCCTAGTGCTCTCTTACTCGTTTGTAAGGGGAGTGCTTTGTGCTGGTTGCGTGGGCTGGGCTTGGTTGTGAATATGTGCTGCTGCACGAGCCTGCGCGGTTAGGGCCCCATAGGACGCTGTTGTCTGACGAGACTAATTCCCCTATGACACTTCCCCACTGCTCACAGGAGGCGCCATGGAAACACAGTGTACACTTACCATCACCGCGGTTCTGACTGCACCGCCGGGCAGGATAGATGAGATAGGAAACAGCAGCCTGCGTGCCTGTCTTCTGTAGCCTATCTGGAGAAGATTTCCCTCGTGCTTCACTCAGTGGGATGCTGCAACACATGTTGTCACAGTGGTCATAGATATGAGGAAAGAATAAACTCAAAATATTTGAGGAAACTAATAACCTTAAATGGTTTGATTTATTTACTTAATCAATTTAGAGGTGCTCTAAGCAATGCTGGGTAACATCACTTCTGTTGGCATTCAAACAAAACAGAGAGCTAGCGCGCTACTTCCTCCCCCTCCCTCCCGTGCAATTGAAACTCTCCTAAACAAGCATCTCGTCTGTGATTTGCTGGAACAGTTTGTTATATTTGTATGGGCTAGGTTTGGTCAAGGTTTTATAGGCCCAGGTTGTTTTTGTTGCCGTTTTTGGAGCCTGGGCTATACAGAGATCACGTTTTTTTACAGTGTATTCAGGACACAGACAGCTAGGGGTGAGGTAATGTTTGCTGTAAGTGACAAAACATGTTTTAGCCTAAAAAACGTGTGGCATCGCTTAAAGCACCTTTAAGCTAAAACAAATATTTGATTTGAGTACCAGTAACTTAATTATGTATATTTAAGATGACTTAAGACAATTAAGTCGTTAATGTCAATACAGTAAGGTGACCCACATAAAACTATGGAGCATTTTCCAAACATATCTTGGATTTCTCAAAATGGAACAATGGACAGTAACAGTAGGGAAGACATAGATGCACAACACAGTTGGGCAGTAAACCAAAATCACATCTACAGGTGTACTGACCAATTCTCCTTGACTAAGAAATCTGTTTCACATTGAGGGCAGAAAATGTATACGAAAAGTCAAGTAGGTCTCTTAAGTGTCTTTAATGGACATCATACTCCATTTACCAGCATTCATCAACATTTAACTGCATCTACCCACCAGCACATGTTCACATATAGACCCAACCCACACCCATCATTGCATCAGTATTTGAGTGCAGCCATGCTGTCAAATGCACACCCCAACAAATTTGATTATTTCAAAGGTTCAAATTATATAAAAGGTATTAGCAATATATCGGGTCAATTCATAAATGAGTCAATTAAAGTAATAAATCTTTTGTTTGGGTTGACTGTGAGTGTTACTAGTGGTGCCTGTTACTAGTGGTACCTGCCTACCTGGGGTGTGCATAAATGTCAAAGCACAACCTAAAGACACATTTCCCAAATTATATTGATACCTTATTGATATATATTCAATAAGCATCAGCAAAAAACTAAATACTGTGGGAAACACATAGTTTGATGATTTCATGTTGTTGCAAAGGATCATGGGAATCTAGCTAACACTCAAAAGGGTTCAGTAGCTCTGTTTTTTCGAGTTAGATAAAATAATAGTTATGAGTTGCCTTTCGTTTGTCAAGGGTTAAGTTGTGTCAAATCATTGTTTTCAGTTAGTTTAACTTTTAGGGTTTACAATTTACGCAGTCGTTCACAGAGAGCAAACAGAAAGTCCTTGAAGCTGCAGTCCTGAGGTTGAACTTTTTTTTATCCTCTTGCCATTGTGTGCATGAAGAGCTCAGATATATCTGTTGATATAGCACTCCCTCCCAGTGTGCAGTGCGGTCCTTGGCAGTTTGAGGCTGAACTGAAGGCTCGGCATGAATATGTGAACCTCATTTTCTGCGCCCTGACTCGAGCATCCTTTATGCCTCAGTAGCTCATTAATTAGGATGCCGATCGCACGTTGGGAATAAATGCTGTTGCTCACGCTAGTCTTGATGTTCATGTTAAAGCTAGAGCTGTCTGATTGTCGTTCCTAATGAGCTGCTGCGCTGTTTACTCGATATGCACGGTGTGAGGCGCACAGGGGCTAGGAGTGCATGTTTTTAATGATGTTTATTTGCCGTTACTTTGAGGAGTGGGAGTATTTTGCGCTAATCAGCAGATGTTTAAGTTAAAGAGGGAGCACTGGGCACAGCTGTGAAGAACACTACGCAAAGTAAGCTTGTTTTTCTTTAAAAGGTCCTGCTTTTCAATCAATACAAATTATACAGTTCCATGTACCTGTTAGACACATGTTAGTATTTTTATTGTGCTTAATTGTGTAGGCAAATGTTTATGTAGCATTAAAAGGAATCATATTATACTGTACACAATATTCTATTCTACACATTATACTGCAAAGGGATCTCCATAAAATGCTAAGACTCTTCTGTAGGCCTCTGATGAATTGTAATGACTTTACAATGAACTCACAAATTGTTAAAAAGCGCTGACACAAGGACACTCGTGAGTCTGGGCCTGAGTCAATTGTTCAGGATATTACAAAATCCTGGACACTGCTGTGGTCTCCCCAATGTCTCTGGTGTGTTACTTTGGACAGGGTGAGTGGACAGCTTGTGTAATAAAACTGACGCTGTCACTTGTTGTCACCACAGTGACACATTGATCTGGACTATGAAAGCAGCTGCTTGTCAATGCCTTAATTCCTCGTGTCAACTAAAGTGAGAATGCCTTATTATTTGTGTAGAAGAGAGAAGGCCACCTGAACCTCTACAGAGACGAGTTTATAGACAAGATCTCAGAGCAAGCAGGTCGGTAGTGACAGGTGACAGGATGAGGAAATTGCAAAGGCACAGGACGGAGGTGGACGGTTTAACACTGACAGTGCTTGGGAGTGTTTGGTCAGACTGCCCTGCGCTGATGAGCTCTGAGGTTTACTTGCAAATCCCATGTTGCCGGATTCAAGGAAAACAAGACAGAAAAAAAACTCCTGTGGCAGAGGAAGGGTCTATATGTTTAACCATTGGTGTGCAATTACTCTGTCACTACCAATCACCTCAGAGAGGCTTTCATTAGGCTTCCATCTGTCATCCAAGCCTCATCCCTGAATCAAATTTGATAACACACTTCCCCCCCTCCTTCAAAAAACAAAGCAGAACACAATTTCCTCTGTCTTTTTATTCACCTCCATCTCTCTGTGACATACCTTGTGTCCTGTCATGGCTTATTTACAGTAATTACCTTGGCTGACGTGGGCTATTGCACATTTCTGTGTCATACTGGGCCACTCGGTGGATGGATAATCATATCACCGTGATTCTCAGACTGAAGGGGCTGGCAAACATAGTTGTCCTTGCATGAGAGTACTCTCCAGTTAAGCCATGCTAATCAGCAGGCTGCTAATCGTTTCTTTGGGTGAGATGTATTCAATGCCTGGTTGCATTGTGAATGACAAGGTGTCATCCAGAGCCCAAGGTAGGTACGGTAGCTCCTCGCCTTCGGCTCAGCGGAGCGCGGCGAGCAGGCAGGGATGCCGGGCTCGGCTGCCGACCGCACCAGGCAAGACGGGGGCGGATGCTGGCTGCAGATGAGTGGGTTTGTGGACGCGCCTCGGGTCCAGCAGCTGCCGCCTCGGCACCATGGAGCGGAATTGGCCCCAGGGTGGTGAAACGTGCGTTCACCCCCCCCCCCCCTCCACCCACCCCACTCTCTCTCTCTCTCTCTCTCTCTCTCTCTCTCTCTCTCTCTCTCTCTCTCTCTCTCTCTCTCTCACACACACACACACACACACACACTCAATCACTCACTCACACACACACACACTCCCATCCTTGTGATTTTTGAATAATTACTGGCTGTCAGGGAGAGGCCCTGGCAACTGGTTGGGCTCCGCAGTGTCTCTCTCAGGCCTGGTGCTGGGGGTCCCACAGGAGGAGACCTGCTTCTCTTCCACGCTCGTCGCCGTTTCACTGGCTTGACTTTCCCGCCGGATGCCCACAAGTCTCCTCGCCTTTGAATAATGGAGTTGGGGGGACGTTCTGCACATGCCCTCTGCTCGGGGGGCCCGTAATGTGGTGCTGACTTGTTGGTAGCGGAGCGCTGGGATCCACACCAAGTCTTTTCAAGATCAAACACTATAGTTCACAGATGTTACATTATGTCTTCCATGCTCATCCCTCTACTATGCTGAAGAGAGCACTTTGCATTGACTGGAAGACAATAGACTCCTACTAAGGGGAAGGTTAATGCATGCAGGCTTGAGAATAGAAATGAGGCCATTCCTGCAGGGTGTCTATAAATGGATGTACTCTTCAAAGGACTCATGCTTTTGTCATTTCATGTGCATATCATCACATGTAGTTTAATAAAAGATGGCAACATTATTCTGTATAGACACTATTACAATATTGTATACTCAATAGTGTTAACTATTACTATAACAATGAATAAATTACTAAAATAAATGATTATCAAAATAAAAGACTGTGGATTTGTTGTGTGATTGAAGGTCTATGAATTGTGGCACGTACATGTGTGTGTGTGTGTGTGTGTGTGTGTGTATGCCTGTGTGGGTGGGTTGTGTGTGTTCCGTCTATGTGTGTGTAGCGGCATGGGATTCAGTCATGATATGCCTTGATTGAACAGGTTTCCATCTCCAGTTTCTAGGCTCCTACCATCTGGATGAAGCACATAGCCCATTAGTCCTCTCCCTCATGTGGAACACCACTCAACTTCTGACAAACGAACTTTCGCTTAGTTCCACCGCTGTGCCTCGCCTCCACGTGTTGGTCTGTGTGTGTGTGTGTGTGTGTGTGTGCGTGCGTGTGTGTGTGTGCGTGGGTGTGTGCGTGAGGGGCAGGAGTCTTCCATAAGAGTTATGTCAGCCACAGCCACTCCAGGGCACAGAGCTGCTCTCTGAACAGCAGGTCGCTGGAGGCTGGTTTGAACTCTGAAGACAGACCTGAGGTCCGCTGCATCTGTGGTGCAATCGTCATGGGAATACATATACAATTATGTGCATTAAGAAACCTATATATATAAACACTACAAGTACAACAACGAGTAGCAGGCGTCAATTTCTTTGACGTATATTGTTGTTTTAAAGGCCTCAGACACTCTGTGATTGCTGTGATTTTTACATCCTCACATTTTCTCAGCTGAACTCACACCATCCATATTTTTAGTACATGTGTTGAGACATCATAACAACACTTTCAGTGATGTGAGAACATACTGTAAATGATTTAAAACACTGCATCAAATGACTGATATGCATTATGCTAAAGATGTGTTTGAGATCGCCTATAAATTGCATTTAAAACCTACACAGAATGAATAATGCTAACGCTCACATACATTTAAGAAATGTGTACATGGTACATGCAAATGGTCATGCCAACGTTGTGCAGATTATTTAACTCAAAAAGAATATAACATCAAGGGCTCTCTAATATTCCCCCCCATTTGTGTTGGATTGTCGGTGGGAACGTCTGCACTTCAGCAGCTGGCCTTTGGGTGGCAGTCTTATTGCACGGGATGACTGTGATGAGCGGGAGGCTGGATGAATGCTGCTGCCCACAGCAACAAGACGTTGGAGGCGAATGCCAAGCCAGACTGCGTCACACACACACAGGCGCTGGTGCTTATCTCGTAGCCCCCCCCCCCACCCCCCACCCCGCGCTGCAGTAATAGCATTGTTTAGAGGCGGCCGTCTTTTGGCCCACCGGCCTTTCCCTGCGAACGAGCAGCTCCCCCTGAACGGCGCTCTGTGGGGCTGAGGAGCGGGCGAGTGCTGTAAGGACTCCCGATGGACTGGTGCCTGTCGAAACCTCACAAAGATACAGGGAGCCATGGGGACAGTTTCTGCAAAAAAGGCCCATTTCCCAGAGAAGAATGGCTGTGGTTATCCCATCAAAATGCTGCCTCTTTAATGGCAAGTGCATTTCTCTGTGCTACCAAGCTTCTGTTGCCAAGTGTGGTGCTTGGCCCACCGCTGTGCAGCAGTTCTCCTTCTGCCTCTATCTCTCTTTCTCTCTGCTTCTCTGCCTCCCCCCCCCCCCCCCTCTCTCTCTCTCTCTCTCTCATACTTGTAGACACTCAGTGGTTCTTCTGGAAAAGCCAGGGGAGATCTCCTCAATGTTTCTTTTATGGGAGGAGGGTAGCCTGTTGTGGCCATTTCCAGGGGGATGCATGGGGCGCGCGGCGTGTTTAATGGCTGCCTGCTCTGGCCGACGCATTATCCCGCGCCGCAGCCCTGCCGCCCGCTGCTCCCGTGGCCAAGTGGCGAGGAGAGGAAGAGGCCAAATAAAGTGGGGCGAGCGCCTCCAGCAGTGCAGCCTGGGCCCTCAGCGGGGGGGGGGGGGGGGGGGGAGCTTGTTGGGGGGGTTTGCACCTGCTGCTCACTCACCGGTCCTCACCAGCAGCTCCGTCGACTCCACCTGCAGCTCCCCCTGTCCCTGTGAATGAGCCGCCACTCGCCTTCATACGCAGCGGAGAGGAACGCAGGGAGAGTGGACTAAGTGTTCATTAGGATCGGCTGTAATATCCAATATTTATCTTTTGAATTCTCCCTTCATATTAAGGATTAAATGCAGAGCCGCTGCGACTATTCTGGATCTAAGTATATGTTACTGTCATAAGATGGAGAGATCAGGATGAAGATTGCTAGGCTGTAGTTTGTACTTTTCAAGGGAACGCTTATGAGTGCTTGTGGTATTACAAAGGGAGAGACATTATCTTCAATTAGACATGGTCCCCTTTGTAGGCAGTACTATTAAAAGGCAGTTCACAAAAGGGTTGTTATTAGCGTCGTGTCAGCCAGGCCTTCTCTGCTCCAATAGTGGCCATTACACATGCTCATTTCTCCCCTGTTCACTCTCACCTCCCACCCTTTATGAGCTGCATTCCCTTGGTGACTATGAGGGCACCCACACACACACACACACCCACTGACCTTCCTATATCTGTATCCTTCAGACACACACACACACACACACACATATATATTATATGCGCACACACACACACACACACACACACACATATCTTATATTATATTCGTACACACATGTACACACACACGCACACACACTCACACACACACACACACACACACACACACACACACACACACACACACACACACATACAGACACACACACACAGATGCCACCCTGAAATCGAAGGATTGTAAATTCCATTCACGCACCCCGTCCTACCAGATAAGCTGTTGCTCCCACAGGTGCAATGTTCCAAAGTTCACCTCCAAGGCGCAGGTAGTCTGGGAGTGGGGATTTATTGTTCCGATGGTGCGCCTGCCCCAGCGGCTCCCTGGAAATTAATTTAGAGAAAGCAAAGCAGGTGCGCCACACAGGCCGGCTGTGCTCAGTGCGGAGGTGTGCTCGCAAGAGAGAGAGAGAGAGAGAGAGAGAGAGAGAGAGGGAGAGAGGAGTTCATTCCGGGGGAGTTTATTTTGGAGCCCCCTGCAGTATGGGAATGCTCACGACTCAAGTGGCCATGAGTCAAAGTGGACAGGACCATTCCTCAGGGATGGCCATTCCGTTCCACGGAGTGACCCAACCTGCTCGTAAGCCATAACTGGGAGACAGATTCTGCACCTTCATTTGAGAAATGCATTGAGATGGTGGATGGTCTGTTTGGGAGGCCCACCGGAGGAGAGGGCATGCGAGGCGTTACCCGGTCAGTAGCAAATGTGCTAACAGCTGGGAGCAGCTGGAGCTGAAGCCGGGCGTGAGCATGGAGCGGAGCGGGTGGAGCGGGGGAGGGGGGCGAGGTCAGGTTTGCTGTAAGTCACTCTGAAGAATGGGGAGAGGCAGGCAGCGCATCACCCATGAGGGAGATCAAAGCCTTAGCCGGTGATGCACCAGCGGCCAGCTGAGGGCACCTGGCCCGGCTCGTCCTCATCAGTGGGTCCAGCGGGCACTCCGGGGCGGACGGCAGGGGCTGTCCTGGTTGCCATGGTGAGCGGGCGTCGGAATGAAGATGAAAGGCTGGTATGTGCTGTAATCAGATTGTCTCCTGCAGTTGGGCGGCGTATTCATCTTCTCTCCTCCCCCCCCCCCCCACACCCCCAACGTTCGGCTTTGGCCCGTGCGGCAAACTCTCGGCGACATAAATCACAATCGGGCCCCAGTCAGCTCTCATTCCCAGCGAGGCAGTGAGAGGCCGGCTCAGCCCAGCAGAACCCGCTTCCCCGCGGGCCTGGGTCACTCTCAGCACAGCCTGGCCTTATTTACACCAGATATTGTTCTTGCAGCGAGATGCTCCCCAAATGAAGACGGATTCAGAGCTAACAGCCTAATGATTTTGTCTTAAGGGGAATCATAGGGACTTTCTGCGTCGGATTCCCCCAGGGCTGAGGGAGAAAAAGCCGAGCCTCAAGGTTGTTGATGTTTTCAGCTTTGTGTTGGAGGCTGGAGATCCACGGGCGGCTAAAGTGTCTCTCTGCATGGCACTCTCAGCCTCAGTTGTAAATGGGTTTCATAGTGGGGGAATGTTAAATAATGAGGGAATGGTCATAGCCCTTATGCTGTTGTGTCTGTGCCTCTGGTCAGGCTGGCTCCGCTCCTGCGGTTCGGTATTAAATGCTGGGTGACTCGGTTCACTCAAATGTGCTCGGTAAATGAGTCCCGGTGGCTTTTGGTGTGTGCTTCCATATGTCATTTGGCCACCATCCCTGAACGTTCATGGGGCTCAGTCAACGGGACCGGAAAGGGGACATCTGGTGCCCTGTCATAACGCTGAGGTGTGTTTATTCGCACAAAATAAACGCACCTTTCTCTGGCTGTCTATTTGGCTGTCATGGATCTTGAGCAAACACACGAGGGCACTTTTTTTTTTATACCAACCCGACTCCGACTCCACACAGAGAAAAACAAATCCTCTCTGCTTTGTTTTTTCATCCCTTTTGTTTATCTTCCTTCCAAAGGCCAATCTAAAAAGCGCAATTTATTTCGCCGCGGGCCAAACACAGATGGTCGACATCAAACATGGTTTATCTCACCGGCGAGCGGAGTGGCGAAAGAGTTAAAAGGAACCAGGGGGACAGGAGATTCAGGTGGAGAAACACACCGTTGACTGAGATCCGCACGGCTGATGAAACACACCCAAGGGAGAGGAGAAGAGGAGAGAGTGAGATGGTGTGAGAGGGAGAGAGAGAGAGAGAGAGGAAAACAGAGGAAGAAAGAGTGGATGTGCGATGTTCAACAGGGTGGCTGTGGAGATGATCCTGCACCCTGTCTCACATGAGTAAAAGAGAGTGAGTGCTAATAACTCCGGGTGCAGCTGTTGCTGCCGTGGCGACGGCGGCTCTTGTGCTCCCTCGGAGCCTGGCAGAGCTGTTCTATTTTCACCTCGTTGCTCAAGGCAGACAGAAGCTTATGTAAGGGAGCGGGACAGGTAAATTAGAGGAGCGGGGAGCATGCCTCTTTTAGACTTCTTCCTCCTCACCCCTGCAGTGTTCACTGTCATATTGGATACCATCATTTGCCTCAGTGCAACATATGGAGGAGTGTGTGTGTGTGTGTGCGTGCAACACGCAACATGCACTGCAGTAGCAGCAGCAATAGATCTACTCGGGGTGGGAAACAGATTGTAGCAGAAGAGTACAAACAGCACAACAGTCTTGTGCACTTGGAGTGTTAAAGATCATTGATGAATGTCATTGTTTGCCTGTGGGAATCAGAGCATCCAGCTTTTCTCATCCGTCAGTGATGTATTGAAGAATTGTTCATTGATTTCTTTCTGAGAGTGTGTGTTTTTCTCCACGGCTGGTCCGCTATTATCAAAGGCTGCACCTCGAGAGCTTCGGGGGAAAAAACGACACGAAAAGGGCCACGGTGGAGGACAAAGAAATCCATGGAATGGTCACATCAGTAATTAACAGCTGCCTGGGCTCGGGCTCAATTCATTATGCGCTAATCTTCGTGGTCCTGCCCCCTGACACTGGCAGAATGAGATCAGCTCCCAGCAGAGGCCCTCTGTCTGAATGCGGCCCTCTCCATTTCCTCTCGCTCACTGACACGCCTTTGTGTGGAGAGAATTCACCTTCGGTGTCCCTCTGGATGACTGTGCGTGTGTGTGTGCGTGTGTGTGTGCGTATGTGTGTGCGTGTGTGTGTGTGTGTGTGTGTGTGTGTATGTTTCTGTGTTTGCAAATGTATACAATATATGTGTGTGTGTGTGTGTGTGTGTGTGTGTGTGTGTGTGTGTGTGTGTGTGTGTGTGCACATGTGTGTTTTTTTTTAATGGCTAGGCCATTATGTGTGTCTACAGCCAGCAGAGTGCACCAGAGTGAAAGGCAGAGATGCTTTTGTTTATCACTGAGTTAAAAACAATCACATTGGAGAATTCTTTTTTTTTTAGTGAAGAGTTAAGTTAATTATATTCCATAATCAGTCAAGCAAAAACCGGAATTTAGCTGCCTCAAACGGATAAGCACTGATTACCAACTGCACGGGTACACATAACCTTCAGGTCCAAGGCTTGGCAATCCGTAGTGTTAGGCTTTAAGGGATGTTTTAAAAGCCCGGGACCTGCTGAGCATAACCATATTTGCAGTAATTTCGCTGTTTACAGTGGGGATCAAACGCCGCCATGTAAACACAACACATGCCTCGGTCTTGATAGAACTAGCAGCACTGTGATCCAGCAGTGTTATTTACCTTGGAGGCGAGAAGCCTTTGAGGCGATTGAGAATGAGATTAGTACTCTGCATGGGGAAGTCCCAGCAGGATGGGGGCACAGTGACCTGGAATAGATTCTGTGATTGTGAGCAGAATCAACAGTGCCATCTAATCCAGAGGAGAGACAGGGAAAAGAAGGGAGATAAATAGAGGCAGAGAGGAAGAGTGAGAGAAAGAGAGAGAGAGAGAGAGAGAGAGAGAGAGGGCCTTCTGAAATCCCTGAGAACCCCTGCGCCTGAAAATAAACAAGGGAAGCAGCGTGTTAGTGCCCATTGGGACTAAACAAATGGGCCTCATTACCTGGGTGACCACTGCTGGGTTTTGGGGCGCCAATGGGCCTCCGCTCCTCGCTGGGCTAACCATCACCCTGACGATGTCACACTGGGAC
>NW_027468664.1:4915275-5022775 GCF_046254945.1 Alosa pseudoharengus | reverse complement strand
TTTCACATCATTATTAAAGCTCCACTATGTAAAAGCAAATAAACAAAGCTTTGTTTACAATAATTTCCCACTACATTTTTGAAGACGACTAACCACATCATTCCCTATCAAATATAAAGTCTGCTCTGAGTCGCTTTTTATGTTTTGAAGGTTTCATTTGTTTTCATCAGTAGTAGTATGCAAACAGTTTGATCCTTTGATTGACATGGCAGATCTTAATGTGTGAAAACAAACTTATCAATATGCAGGGTGTATTGTACAACCCTTCACAGACAAAGACAATTTTCAATCTTGTTTTGAAGTGAGAGTGTGTGTTTGTGTGCTCACCCTTCAGGTATCAGATGACACTTTTCAGTCAGGTCTTTTTAGTCACCTGTCTCCTGGTTAATCCCACCAATCCATTCAGATCTAATGCTCCTTGCCCATTAGAATGCACTAGACATCCTGCATAGCTGCAAGAGTTCTAGGTAGACAGAGAGCATCTTGGGAATCCTGAAAACTCATTCGAAGTGGCTTATTGTGTGGGTAAAAACGCAGGTGTAATCACACTTGCAATGGGTTGTCTCCAAACTGTTATTGGAGAGATGGAGACAGCTGTTTGTTTGTTTGTTTTGTCTCTCTAATGTCTCAGGAGAAGGGCTTGAGAATGAGACAGTGGGTCTCGGTGGGATGCAACCCGCGAGCCACAGAATAAATCAATGAAGACGTGCCGAGGCGAGAGCAAGAGGGAGGAAATGGAATTTACTCTGCGGACGGGAGATCGGAAAATTACCCGGCTTCATTGCCATGCTGCTCCAGATAGCGGCGTAATGTATGGCCCATATCAAAACAGTGAGCGAGATGGAGGATGAGCCCGGGCAAAATATCTCTCCATCGCACTGGGGGCAGGAGAGGGGTAAGGGGAGAATTTATTTCTCCCCTGCAGACATTTTTATGTAATAAGCCCATTAGACTGTGTGGCGTCTCATCCCTCCATTCCCCAGCTAAGCGTATTTGTCAGCAGAATGGGCTTTCCAGAGCATTCCACATTATTGAAGGCTCTTAAAGATAACAGGGAAACATGTATTGGTTTCATGTAGCATATTTATAATAACATACCCTGTAAACCTTTGTGAGAAGAGACAGGCTCCCCCTCAGCCCCCCCCCCACTCCCTTGTGCTTACTCATACCTAAAGGGACACCATGAGAGCGGAGACTACAAGGGACCATTTGAAAGAACGAGAGAAACACTCCCTTGGCCGTTTCAGACTAGTTACATCAGTAAAAGCGCTTTTATATACACCTGTGGATGTTCTCAGGTGTCTCGTTGCGTTTCGATTGGGGAGAGAAGTATGAAATTGATGGGCCACTGGTGGAGAGGCGTTTGAAAGCATAGTGGACCGACATTAGTTGGCTGTCTGATATCAGAGGCTCATTGGATTCTTGATGTGTCGCTATGCCTAAGGCGTTACGCGTTGCACTGGGAGAACCCCTGAGATTATTATCTTTCCTCGGATAAATGTCTTAGCCTGCCAACTCTCATCACTTTATGGAGCTCATTCGCTGAAAGCCCTCCTTGACTACAGCTCTAGCCACAGGGGTTCAGTACTGCAGCCTTCTGCACACATCATTTTCACTGTGTACCGAACATTTATGTGAACGCCATTCATTAAATCTGTCAGTGCAGAAGCCCTCATCCAAACTCATTTCGTCCCATTAGTCTGAATCTTCTTTATGTATGGACTGTGCAAATCTGACCCCAGATCAGTTGAGGGGACTTTGAAATAACTTCTGGAGAACCCATCCTCAGATCTGTGGCTGTGGCGGCTGTGTCACCTGATTCTGGCCATTCCGCCTCTCACCTTGTCAGTCATCTCAAAGTTAATCAAGTCTGAGCTCAGAAAGTATGGCCTCAGCACAGATAAGCACTGAATGGCTGTCAACAGCTGAATGCTGCATGGAGATAGATGGGCAGATGAACAATCCATTGACCCGAACGCCAGTGTGAGGCTGTTTGTTCTCCACAGTCCAGTCTAATGCTGCCTGTTGTGGCAGCAGAGAGGGGAAAACACATTCGGGGAGAAGAAATGAATAAACAATGAAAATAAAGAGAAATCACCACACACATATACTTGACATGATGGCTGGTTCTAGGTCCGTTTTTATTCAGCATTTTGTTTTTAATTGTACAATCACACTTCACTTCAACTTAATAGGTTCCATACATTACATTTTGTGCCATCTCAACACCTTCATAATGAAATGTTTTTGTTGTTTGTTTTCAGTCATGACTAATCCTTCATTAGTTCCCGACTACCTCAGCCCCTTCCAGGAGGCTCTCTGTGTGAGGGTGACCTTGCTGCGGAGCACCACTGCCACATTACCCACAGTGCTGAGTGGACACCGCACCCAATCTCCAGCACCGCAGGGGGCAGAGACGAATGACAATGGCCATAATGTGCTACAAAGTGCCTGACCACAGTCTGCATCTCTGTGGCATAAATGAGTGTCGAGCCACCTGCTGTACACGGAGACTGCATTACGACGGAGAAGCCAGTGCGCACACATGCCGCTCGGATGGATTTGGGATTTTGTACGCACAGTGCGTCCGTGACTCCGGCACGGCACGCTCGAGTGGTTTTGTGCTGCGAGAGATTTTCGCGGCGACTAGGATAAACAATTTGTGCGCGAGTTGCGTCGGGGAAAAATCGAGGGGGATTCGAGGCTGCCAAGAGAAGCAGCTGTCAGATGGCTGCCTAGCGTGTCGTTGTGATCAGGCTCGTCAAAGCCACGGCGCTACACGCGTCGCCGCCAAGGCCCTCCAACAAATAAGGCAGTCTGCTGACAGCTGATCGCCCGATGCCAATGTTATCATACACTCTGCACTCGCGCTGGGAGTGTCAGGGCTAACGGCTGAGCCAGGTTGGTGGGAAGGTGATTTACATGTGTTCCCCAAACATGGGCAGACATCTACCTGTCAGAGCTTCATGATTGAGGGGATAGAGTCCACATTATCTCTCTGGAGCATGCCGTCATGAGACCATGGAGCAGTGCTTGGGTGCATAGATATTTCACTAACAGTGCCACCTTGAGAGCCATAAACCGCCTCAAATCACAAGCCCTATTCAATGGAATGTTCAGTCTTCTGAAATGCAGAAATATATCAACATGGTATAGCACGGAGGAGGCAATTCCACTTCACATCAATCACAGATTACTTTAAGTCTCCTGAGAGTCAAGGAACAAAACAGACTTAAATTACAGCACAAACAATGACTGGTGAAGGAACAAAACGCACTACAGGAACCCCCCAGCGACACCCTGGAGAATAACCCTCAGGTTTTCTGGGCTCTTCAATAATTACAGAAATTAGACAGCAAGAGATGAAGAGTGGCGAGGACACAGAGTAGCCGTTTGAAGCTGGAGGCAGCTCTCTCCGTGCTCCTGGAGCCGTGCCACGCAGCATCATTAAGCCACAGACACGCCACGCTTTCATCTCACGCTCCTCAGGAGCCAGCCAGACAGGCCGGAGTCTACAGTACAGCACTGGGGTTTGCAGATCTACTCAATTTAGTGGAGCACTAATCTACCTGTCTGAATTTGAAGCCAACTCGAATGCTGATGGTCCGTAAGACAAGAAGTACTGCTGACAAATACAGTGAATCACTTTTCACCTGCTCCTGCAATAAAATCATGCCGTTCTGAGATTAGCTAAAAACAAGTCTAAAAAAATGGACCCAGGTGCTTTATTTTGGGTCACACCATTGTCAGTGAACGAAACTACAGCATAATAACTTAAAAGCCAAATAATGCATCTCTACACACGTCTACTTCAATTTAAATACTAGGAGCTACATAACCCAGGCAGGCATAATAGAATGGAAGTTATGTTTGGCATAGAGGCAGTAACTTTCATCTTAGAGTAACCTTGTATCATTCAAGTCAAACAGACAAAATACTGGGGCAAAAATCATACAAAACAAACCTTGAAAGTGTCTGTTTTTACTTTTTTTTTGTTTTGATTTGTCATTTTCACTTTCCTAAGTGATAGGGAGGGAGGGGGAAAAAATAAACTTTGGGTGACAATGCTACACATCAAGGCCAGCTTGACTGCACGGTTAAAGGAAGACAAACTCCGCAGGGAGCATGTGTCTAATGTCTAATAATAACGACTTCTAGAAGAAGCAGTGCATCTCACACCACAGGTGAAACACAAGGGGAAACCACTGAGCAAAGAAACCTTGTTTTCAAATGCACTTCTACTGAAGCTGGAGCCGATTTCTCGGTGGAAGTCTACAGTGCACTCTTTGTCTCACAGGCCGTGCCACAGACACGCCACAATGGTGCCTTTATCAATGGAAATGATGTCCAAATAGACTAGCTGCAAGATTACTGTCAAGGACAGCATGCCAGACTGTGAGGAGGCATTAAGAGTGATGCTACATGACCTTAGCTATCTGAGGCTGAGGAGAAATGGTCTTCTGCTGCTATAGGTCAGCTGTGTAACAGTGTGCCATGTTCAGAGATTCCGTAATGGTCCAGCATGTCGGAGGTGCGTGTGGTCAGCAAGTCTACGCGGAGCACGCGCCGGTGGAGTCCTCGAAGACGGGCTGCTCCTCGATCCCTCTGGCGAACAGCTTGATCAGTTGACGGTGCGCGCTGGAAAAAAGAGGTAGGACATCAGCGTCCAGCGGAAACAGAATCAACCCAATTTCCATGGTAACCACTTGGCCTTCCACTCCAAAAGCTTTTTCTGTGCGCATTGTTCTTTTAACGATGCAGTTCAATATAACAATATTGAATAAAGGGCCATTGACTCATTACCCAAGTTAATAGTGTGAGGATATTAACATTTACTCAGGTGGTTTATTTTCCAGTAATTCCATCAAATCCTTCAATGTGTTTAATATTGAAAGCAGGGCTTCATTTATTATTTTCTTTTTTTGGCAACAGTATCGTCATCAATTATCTCAACAGTTCATTTGCTGAGTCACTTGAAGAACAATTACTGGAGAGGAAAATGCAATAAATGAGTTCCATTTTAATTAAAAGGGAGTAGAGCTTTTAACGGAGGGTAGGCTATTTAATTAGGGACATTACACGGCCATGCATCATTGAAAAAGCACAATGAAGCAGAAACTAAATGATGCATTCAGGAGAGCCATCATGCTACATAAAGATGTTCCACTGATAACCACAGCTGTGTTCACACCAGCCTCACAGAATATAGAATGCTCTTTGTACTGTTTTGGCTGAGGCCCACATCTCACTGGGCAGTGTCTGGGCTACCGAGGGCGGTGGAGATAGTCAAAACATCAATAGGTTCATACCAGCACCAAGCTACACTGCTATAAAAGAAGGTTTATAGCTGCCCTGTGCCCTGCCCTTTGAACACTTAATACTAAATGTGAGATAAGTTGCCAGATCATGTCTTCCTGAACTAACATCTGACTGATATAGGTTTTAATTACAGAGGTGGGGTGGCCTTGCCTGAGATAAGTGTATCCCTGTGTGTTGTTTGGTAGTGGCAGACTTTCAATTACTATGATCTGCAAGTCTACAATTGGATAGTGATGGCCTAAGAGTATGTTTTTCACTCCTTCAGCCAGAAATAATGAAAGAAAGCCAAAACATAGCAGTAATTAGATACCATAAGCATAACCAAAGGAAAATCACAAATAAGTTACTAGGACTTTGCTAATCATTGCAGTTAAGCTATTTATTACTTAGACAAACATGTTCCAAAACATCTCATCTAATCACAACCCTATAATTCCAATCACTACCAATAAGTACTCATATGATCCCAAATGATTTTTTGAAGTAGAGTTGGTGATGTAACCGCATGATATTGCCTTTTTATTGTGGTCACTCGTGGTGTTCAATAGCTTGGCAGGAAAAAGGCTATTGTGTTAGCTTGTAATTTCATTGTTTACCTCAACAAGCCTACAGCTGAGCATATTGGAGATCATGTACTTGTTAACAGCGCCCCCCCCCCCCCCACACACACACACACACAGGAGCTTTTCGAGTAGTTCTCCACCTCTGAAGAAAGGGGCTCAGCTCTGGCCTAGTGCACAGTGCAGTCAGCCATGGCCCCCTCCACTGCTTCTGCTTACCTGACTTGAATGGCAGTGTGAGGCAGAGTCTCGCCGTCGCAGCTCCAGGTGCTGTGGGCAGGGGCGCAGTCGCAAGCCGGATGGTCGCGGCAGATCTGGCCGAACAGGCCCTTCCCTCGCTCCCGCAGGTCCGGCTCCGAGTCCACCCCCGAATCCACCTCCTGGTGCTTGGGCATGAAGCGGAACCGTCGCACGCGGTGAACCTCCACAAAAGAGTGATCAAACTATGGAGGGAGGGAGGGAGGGAGGGAGCGAGGGAGAGGAGCGGAGAGGAGAAAGAGGAAGTGAGAAGACTCGGGGTGCAGCACAGCTCAGTCATGGTTGCAGAGAAGCCTCTGGGTATTACCCTTCACCACTCCGTTCTACGCCACGGCGCTCATCTCTTTTGAGAGTGAGAGCAATTTATTCCCAATCACGCTCACTTTATGAATCCGCCTTTTGTTTTCATGCCAGATGTTTGCTTATGAGGCCTTTGGACAAACAATGAATATATTTAATGCCCATGCCTTGCTATTTGTGTTCAAATATGTATATGGTAGAAAAAAGCTGCAAAGCCCTTTGAAGCCTTTTGGCGTCTCCTGCACTTCCCTTAAGTTGTGAGCCTTTCTTCCGTACTTCCTTGATGCCTATATACCTGTGAGGCTATTATTTTATTTACGATAAGTGACTAGGCAGTGTGCCTGAACTGAGGTGAACCCTAATTAATAAAAAGAAAAGGGGGAAAAAAAGCAGAGTCAGCCATTGGTTTAGCAAGCACAGCAGGCAGCAGTTCCCCCTTTGATCTGTGAGATAGGCTTGAGTCATCTCTGGCACATGCAGCCCTAGAGACGCGTCTCCCTTACCCTGAGCTCTGAGAGTGCCGGGAACATTTCCCTGATCTAAACACATCAACTGTTTCTTTCCTCTGGACCAGAGAGGCACCCCACATTTCTGTCAAACTGATTTTAGAGCTCATTAGTCACTTACTAACATACATCCAAACATATATGCCATTCCACAGAGATGGTTTGGGATCTCACTGGATTGAACTAATGCTTAAAGATCTCTACTTAAACAAACTTGACTTATATTGGATATATTGATTTGAAACTAAAGGTTTGAGCCGTTATACAACACAAGAGCTCTGTTAATTCACATTTGAAGCACGTACCTGGTCTTTTTTGTTGGTGTGGCGTAGCAGGTGGCGTAGGAAGTTCACGCGGGAACATTTGTGGACGAGGATGAGGTCAGTGGTGCCATCGGACAGGTGTGCAGCTGGTGACAAGCCTTTGGGGCTTCTTGGACAAGCACAGCTCATACTCACAGCGTTGATGGCCAAGAACTTCCCCCGAATGACTCTCCAGACATCCTTATGTCCTAACACGGAACAAAAAATTATCAACTCAGACAGCCGTGTCTGATATCTTCCAATCAGCCTTTACAAATCTTAATGATTGAAAGCTTAAGCACCAGGTAACTGTGCTCATGTCAAGATGAAATTAGAAACAGGCCCCTTTGTAAATGATCCTCCACGAGTAGCATTAAATGAAAGTTGGACAATGGATAATTATCAGAAGGTTTCATGTTCTTCCAGAATCATAAAACAAACTCATGAAGGAAACTCATCAATTTTAGATGGCTTCAGGAAAAGAAAAAGGCAAACACAGTTTAATTGGAAGCTACTGATCAAACACTGAAACGTACAAATTGGAGGAATGTTCACAAACTCAACAATGGCTTCCTGCCTTCAATTGACACATTTACATTTGGTGGTGGTGGTGGTGTGGTGGCGGTGGGGGGGGGTCTCTCATTTGCACAAAGTGACAAAGCTTTGCCCCATTGCCTTAACAGTTGTTGGAGATTTGAACACTAACACTAGTCAGAGTGACAGAGGCAGAAATGCAGCCAAGTATGGCAGAGCCCCTATTTCCCTGATTAAGAGGGCGCTTGCCTCGCCTTACTCCCCTCTCTCCCCAGAGGATCACAGCTCCAGGCAGCCAAGAGAGTGTGCCCGGGAAAATTAACATGTGTGGATGCCAATTAGGGCCGGCAAGGACTCTGCGCTTCTCTGTAAACACCACTTATCTGTGGCTTTGAAAATAAACAAATGGAAGCTGCACTCATGCGACAACTCCCCCCCCCACACTCCCTTTCTCATTTCAAGGGATGCTGTGTGTTGTGTAGACTAGAGGGTGCTGGGAGGGGATGATAATGTGCTGTGTTGGTCTGCAGTAGGCCCGGTGGGCCGAGGCCCTGGCTGTGTGAATCACTGGCTGGGTTGCTCTCGCTGTTTGGCCTCGTGTTCATGAATGGGGCGACAGCGGCTCGGACAGATGGCGACACCACGCTTGTGAGTGGAAAATGTGCCTTATCTGCAGACAGCGTGTTAGGGAATACCCCGTGGCACTGGTTGAGGAGGATGATGCAGCTGTTTTATTCACCCAGTCCTCTCTAGATTCTCTCTCTCTGTGTGTGTGTGTGTGTGTGTGTGTGTGTGTGTGTGTGTGTGTGTGTGTGTGGGTGGACCAGAGAACGTCCCCAGTGGGGAACTGTGACGTGATCAGTGTGTAACAGGCAGAGCAGACTCTGGTTCCTCACCAATCTCTGACACACTGTCCTCCCCCTCCTCCTCCTCTTGCTCACATATCTGCTTCTCCTCCAAAGGAATGTGTCCGCTGTGCTGGCAGACGTGGCATCTGTAAGCGTGTGATGCGATAGGGGTCTAATGTTAGCAACAGTATTGAACACAGTTCACCTCTAAAATATGCACAGTAATAGCCACCGGCTGTCAGTGGGCTGGACACAGATGAAATAAATACGGTCTCTCAATGCCAGCGAGGTATGAGTCACCAACACCATGGCCAAATAAATAATAACATATTTACCCCGATCGGCATCTAAACTTGTCTCTTGGAGATCCCACATTGTCTGTGACTGGTAGGAAAGACACTGTTCCCTCATAGTAGTGATGTGACAGAAATGTCTTGGCACCTACAACAGAGATCCAAAAACATGTCAATGTCCTAGCTCCAGGAGGCTGGGAAGAGTGCTCCGTTCCCCTGCTCTTGTGCTGCTGCTGCTGCTGCCGCCGCTGCTTTACCTGAGATGTCATATCTAGTCGGACCCATCCAGCGCTTCCTCTCGCTGTCTATCAGCAGATCTCCATAGAAACCATACCCCAGCAGAGAGACCGAGTATCTGAGGAATGTGTTGTTGTGGTGAACCGAACAGACATCTATAGGCTGGGAGTCTCCTGCAGACGTAAGCAATAGCATTAGCTCCCAACCAGCCCTTTTGTCTGAACAGTGTCTCCACCAGTTGATGTCAATCATAAAAGGACAAAGTGTGTACCTATGACAATTACAACATTAAGTGAGCGCCACTGGACTGGTTAGTCATACATCCACACATGCGGTTTTAACCAAGCATAACGTATAGCAGGTTCTACTCAGAGCGGCCCACTGAGCAACCCTTCCCACGGTGTGAGGGCTATGCCTCAGGTGTCCAGATGTCTACTCACCCACGATGATGTGCAAGGCAGAAGTCACAGGGTCATTAGCGCCCACTGTTGCATAGCAGATACAGTCGGTTGAGCCTGGTTTGAAACACATTTCACAGGTCAGTGCCTAGGCAGAACATTAAAATCTCTCATTTAAGGTCAAAGCTGAAGAATCACAGGGGGGCATGGTTAGTTATGATAACAATTAAAAAATCTGGACAGTCTCTAGAGTTGGCTTTACTAAAAAATAGACACATACACAAAGAAGCCAAATTACTGAGTAACTCAAACGTAATGTGTACAGCGCTATGCATTTTTGAATAAAGAAAAACAGATTCCATTTGGCGCTGACTCACAGAGCCATGACAAAGCCCAGCGTCTGAGTGCAGCTCTGCCTCTTACAGATGTGAGATGAGTTTTAGATGAGTTCCTCTCCCCTGAGCTTGGGATGCTAATCTAATGCCTCTCACTCAAATGGCTTCCTTTCCAGAAAAGAGGTGAACAAATAATAGCAAGTAGAAACTGGTGCATATACAACACAACTTTCCATTATGAGGATTACATGAAAACCACCAGCGTTTTTAAGATGGGGCATTGAATTCCCTAGTATTTACCAAATGAAAAAGAATGGCAATAAGATTGTTTATTTTTTGCCAAATGTTTTTAAAAATGTTTTCAGTTGGGAGTTTGTTTTTTTGAAGAAGCCTGAGATGAGAATAGAGATGGAGCTGTGAGAACGATGATGTGCAGTGGAGCATAGCCACACGGTTCCCCAAACACACACACAAACCAAACAAAGGAGGAAGTTACTGCAGGCTACCACAGGTCACGCAGCACACAACTGTGTTGAACAGCATTTTAAACTGTTCAAGTTTGAATTTAAATTTGCAACTGACGCAAACTAAGTCATATCTATCAAGATCTTTTTGAAAAGTTTTGTGTGTATGAATTATGAGAGAACACCGTCAAAAAAAAAGAAAACCGAGGAAATATGTGAGTTTACCTCACATCTGAGATGAGATAAGAGACCGTGAATGGACAGAATTAGCCTTTATGATAAGGCCTTTGATAACAGCGGAGGTTTTAACAATCCAATCAGGTATCCAGCTTGTCATATTAATTTGTAAACTATTATATCGCATAATGTGATATGGTGATAAATGTGTGGTGTAATCTGTCAGAGGTGCTGTTTGCAAGGACTTTCAGTACTTCCTGCAATGTTGAGTGAGACGGACACATTTAGTACAGCTTTTAAAACATTTCCATTGAACATATTGATACAGAATCATGTAATGATCAACTGGGACGAATCTAGCCTAACGTTGTCAGTTTGTTGACAGATACTAATACACATGCACACGCACACGCACGCACGCACACACACACACACATACACACACACACGCACACACACGCACACGCACACACACGCACACACACACTAAAATGGAAGCCTCATGCCTTGTACACACACAGGCAAGCTTTCTAAGAGCACTAGAGAAGCTGCTATCCGTCTGCTAAATTCAGTATTTAAGTCAACTCATCTGCCCTGACAAGAGACGCAAGATCTATTTGTTTTTTTTCAACCTGTGAAGAGAGATGATTCGGTTGTTGACAGGGCGCCTTTCCCCCCACTGCAAGGCACCAGACTAATCTCCTGTGATCATTCTCCAGCATGCTACTGTTGGGTCCAGTTGGGTCATTTATGTCATAGCAGTGGAATTTATGATGATTTAGAAAATGCCACACAACATGTGGCCTGTAATGGAATTTTGAGTGATGGATTCAGGAAGGCTCTCAGGCCTGTTGCGCTCCTAGATCCCTGCTGTAGCTTAGCCACAGGGGGGGGAAAACTCTGATGTATGATGGGGGGGGGTCAGAATTTCTCTCATCATGTCCTGCTGTGTTTGGGTTGCAGGTAAGTGGCTTGGACTCACCTGCGGGAATGATACCAATCCGAATGTCACAGGGGACAAGAGTCTCTTCTGGACAATTCTGATCCACGCCTGAGTCGCACTGCGTCCTTGATATCAGGCCATGAACAATCTCACTGAACATGCCGTCACCGCCAACACAAACAACACTGTGGAGAATCAGATAATTTTGATTAGTTTACTGTTTGACTGGACAGGACCTGCAGCCTAATAAATGGAGCTAGCTCTGAGACGTGTGTGTGTGACCTGTAATTCATTTTTATGTTGCATCCAAGTATTTTCTCATCAAAACTCAATTAGTATTCAGCCGCACTATCCTTGCAGGAATTAGCAATAAATATTGAGTTGGTGTATTGATATGCATTGAAATGGAAATTTAGTCTGTCAAATAAGGGAAAACAATCTCCCTCTGCAAATTAAGATCCCACAGGAGTGTAGAGATATCGCAAAAAGGAGCCAGAACATACCCGTCATATTTCTTAAGATCAGCATCTGTTTTCAAGTGGTCCCTTGCATGATTAGCTCGCTCTGTAACTATGGAAACAAATGATAGAAGACAGTTTAGTATGCATATAAAATATGGCATGAGATCTGAATTAAAACCATGGCATTCCTTTGTCTATTGTGTCTACACAATGTGCCCACAGTGCATTACGATGTACAAAAAGGGAAGAATGTCTTCACTGTGGTGAGAAATGCAGAACCCTCTCCACTATGCAGACTTCCATGTGTGTTGTGCCAGTGACATTCACAGCCCATGACTCATAGCCACATTATTAGCCACTTTCCACATCTCTTCTATATTTGCTTGTACATTTCTGTGTCTTTCCTCTTTTAGTCCTGTCTCTGGAGTCACTCTAAACTAAATGTCCTGCAGGAAGCTGAGCTGGTGCTCTAACGTATACACTGCTTGGTTGAATTTCCCATTGTCCTACGTAATTTAGAACGACCATTAACCGTATGTTATCTGCACACCTATGAAGTAGATCCATTTTTTTGGCCGTATCACACTTGTATATTAATTCGCCGAACTCCTTGTGAAGTTTAAATGAACTGTCACGTTGCATCCGAGCTGTAAAATGCAGACGTTCAGAACATAATAACATTGTAGCATATGACGGAGGTGGCTTTTAGCTAGATGGATTGCAGCAGGCTAAGTAAAATAGCAATGTTTCAAAGCTAAAATTCATCAGAATCTTGGGATACGCCCGCTTGACAACGGGAGAGATAGAACTAACGACTGGCCTTTGGCCGTAGCAACCATCCATTTAGAACTAGTAACGGCAGTTTGTCCTGCAATTTGAGAAATTAGTTGTATGTGTCGGAAGAAATTAGTTCTACAAACAAGACAGTTTTAGCGATTAAAACGTTTAAATTGTAACAGGAAATGAACACAACGCAAGTGGCAACAGTGGAATAAGCGGGATAATGGACTCCACGGTGGTCTGAAATGAATGCACTACGAGGTTTAAACGGCCCTCCGCTTCGCGTCGGGGCTGTTTTACAACCTCGACAGTGCATTAACTTCTGTGAACAGACCACCGTGTCGTCCATTATCCCTTAGCTTCTACTTAGTATGCTGCCTCTTTCACAGCTATGACTCTTCTATCATAACTAGCTCACTTAAGATTTGACATCTTAACTAGTTTTAATGGGTACTCGCAGGGTGGTGGAGTTTTAGAAGGTAGGCCTACTCAAAGGGTGGTGGGGTTTTAGAAGGTAGGCCTACTCAAAGGGTGGTGGGGTTTTAGAAGGTAAGCCTACTCAAAGGGTGGTGGGGTTTTAGAAGGTAGGCCTACTCAAAGGGCGGTGGGGGTGGTGGCTGCACATTACATAATCCCATGAGCTGTTCAGCCTTCTACAGCATGTAGCGTTACAAGATTTCTATTTTGATAAGACCAGTCACATCTGCATGTCCACATTCCAGCCAGGTGAGATGTCAAGGAAAGTAGTTGTCATAGTAACATGACTTGTGTAGGCCGAATTAAGTTTGTACAAGTCAGGACTAGGTTATTGGCTCCAGGTGATGTTCAATGTCTACTGTAAGTTTATCTGTCTTCAATTTGAGGATAAAAAGTTCTGAGTTCATTCGGCATTACACAAAAAGCAAATCCCAAATGCAATAAGAATACCGTGTTCTGACATATGAAGAATATTTTTACTTCTGAATAATGCCAGAGTTATTTAAGGAAATTAAATGTATGTTATGTGTGTAATATGTACAGTATGAGTTTTCAGGCTACCTTTCTGCAAGCTATGCTTTGTGTCTTCTTATTGAAGTACTGCAGTACTGTGCGAAAACATGGCAGTTAAATTCTACTGCCAAATTAAGTGTCAGCCAATTTTCCTTTGTACGTAACCTTCAATGTATGTGCATACCTTAATATGCATGAATCTATGTATGAACCTCTGTGAAGATAACTGGAAATGCTATGGTGATGTGGTCATTTTTCTTTTTTTCTTCACAGAAATGCCCCTACTCCATCAGATGATAGGCAGCTGGTATAGATAAACTGGTGGAGTCAGATTCCATCTCATTTAAACAGTTATATAGGGAGTGAAGCCCTCCATTTGGTGAATATGCTTAGTTCATTTGATGTGCAGCAAAAAATCATCAGAAATAAAAATGGGAGAGAAAATATGCAAAATGTAAAATGTCCAATTCCCCAAGATTGCATGATGCTAGTGTCCAGAACCATCTATGGCTTTCAAGAAACCACAGCCAAAAATCTAATGTGTTGGGAATTCAATCCTTATCAACCATCGAAACTTCCATTACTGAGGCTGACTGACGGCTAGAGCTTTAAAATAAGATCATATTCTCGAGGGTGTTTGGAAGGCAAGGCCATTTGCCAACAAAGATCTATTTGCAGGTGATAAAACCTCATTTTTTATTTAAATGTTAATGCAGGCGAATAACAGGAGCTCACCAATCACATCAGTGAAAATTGAGGCACGGGAAAAGATTGGGGCGACTTTCTGGTCGTAAATCCGCTTCCCTTGTTGTTTTCCTCCAAAGGGATTGATGTACACCAGCAAGCGCTTCGGTCTGTAGGCTGCACAGTGAGGACAGAAACACGGTCATTACATGCGAGACAATTTGTTTGACAGCAGCATTTTTTGGTCTGACAGCACCCTCATGACGCTTTCATTAACCAACAAACTTTGTGTCATCTCTCCCTGAAAAACATGGCCGACTGAGTTTCTCCAATTGATGAATAGAGGAGGGAGCGCATGTGCAAAAACAAGATAGGATTCTAGACTAAGTCTGTCATTATTTTCCAACACAATGGCAAAAATGCCAAATGACAGAGACTAGACTAGCAATTGCACACAGTATAGAGCACAGAATTATATCATATCAGCCACACGACACCGTGCCAACATAAGATTTAAATGAACCCATTTACTCATACATGACACCCTGTAAGCAGAACTCTACCTTTCATATATGGCAACTCCTTAACAGTTTTAAATTTAATTTTCTAATGTAATCTTATGCCTTTGCTTCATGCCCAAAGACATAAACATATTCTAGAAACAGATAGAAGAGTATGGCGGCATGTCATGATAATATATCATCACAACTGAACTCTGCAATACTCCCTTTCTACCTACTTCAGAAAAGAAAGCGGTTTTAATTACCGGTAGATAAACAATTGCACGTCTCGTCTTGTGGACATAATGTCTTTTCTCTTTCA
Source organism: Alosa pseudoharengus (assembly GCF_046254945.1). NCBI lineage: Eukaryota > Metazoa > Chordata > Actinopteri > Clupeiformes > Clupeidae > Alosa > Alosa pseudoharengus. Next base: position 5,007,564 of record NW_027468664.1, on the reverse strand, counting down.
GCGCTTCAAGTGGATCAAGTCAATCTTTTTATAGGCTATGGATTAAGGATTTGGTGGGAATTCAACATTGAGTTATCTTTAGAAACCTGACATTTAAGCCTCACCTTGCCAAATGTGTCCCCACTAGACTGGGATGGTAGAGTATTACAGCAGTGAAAAGCCTATACTTCATGACATTAACTCCAGCCATGAATATAGTGAACGTAACCTTCTGGAAAAACGTTACTACTCCACTATGGCAACCGATACAAAAGTGACAAAAGTGTTATCAGAGAAATAGTCCTATGCCATGAGTTATTCTACATGCTACATGCATCCCCATAGCCTTAAGCGCACAAAAGTAAGGACACAGTTCTCACCAATGTTAAGTTAATGGCAAATGAGTGGAATACCCATTTCAGTAGAGAAACCAAGGATCTGGTCAACATATGTACTGAATGGAGTCTACTGCAATACTCAAGTAATATAATGACAAGATCATTTGAGACACTGTGTATTATGCATTTCTTTCATTGTATTGAATATTTCATTTCATCTTGGTGTAGATTTGTTTTAGCTTACACTATTCACATGAGCGCAAACTGTAACAATGATATTCAGAGAGACAATGGAGACAGATGAATCAGGATGATCTGACATTACGGAAAAGCAGAGAAGACATACTCAAGAGAAAGAGCTGCTCCTCTATGGTCTGGATCCACTGCTGACAGAGTCCCCAGTCTGGACAATGGAAAGTGACACTTCTGCATCGCCAGCGGTGCAGCCTGCTTCTGTCCACATAGAATACTGAAGACAGACAGACAAAGCAAAAAAAAGAATGACAATTAGAAAGAAATGGGGGGAGAATCAGAGATAGACAGTGGAAAGAAATAAAGGAATGGGAGAAGATGAGTGAGGAGGACCAACTTAAGAAACTAGGTGAGAGATCACCTTGATCACCATCTGTCTTTGTGGACAGAACAGATCAAATGTTCACTGGCTTGGCCCTCATGAGACAGGCATCTTTGGCATACCTGTAAATGCCGGCGGCTGATAGGACTCCTCGGGGCTCCGGGGAACTCTGTGCCATTTCCCAACATTCTTCTTCTGACCCTCCTCGGCTGTCTCCTGGACAGTTACGATCTCGCACACAGGAACACTGTGGCTGCCAGCTGAGAGAGACAGCAGCAAATGTTAATGGCCTCCAGCCATGACTCTAAATGTGAAATAAGACTAAACTCAAGATGGCCAAATTCTGTCTGTGTGACCTTGCAGGGGTGATATAAGTCTTTTAAATGGACTACTTGGCTCACTATGAAAAAAATTCCATTCAACAGTCAATGTCTTCAACCTAACACAAGGCAGTCTGGCAGAGTGAGGCAGTACTGCAGCATGGGGGGAGAATGTAAACCCAGGCCCTACATGCATAGCCTTCATCCCCAGAAAAATGCAGCATCTACTGTATCATAGACACAGTAGCTGGGGGGGAGGGGAGCATGCTTTTCTCATGTGTTATATAACATGTTTACAACATTACAGTACAGGTTTCCACCACATGCACTGCGCTTGTTCAACCGCTTCCTGTGTGCTATTCTACCACCACTGTAAATAGCAGAGCAGAATAAAAGAAAAGCCAGATCATTTGTCAGCATATTCAGTTTTGGCCACCATTCTCACTGCCAGAGTGTCTAGTGTAGAACATACGAGACTGACTGCAGAGCAGATGGCCAGGGTGCACGCTGCACTAGGCTGCCAACTAGGACAGGATGCCTAGCAACGAGCCAAAATGTCCTCTTTTGGTGTTTTTTTCACCTACCTAGTTGTCAGTTTTGTGCAAGTTATGTGTGTTTTGTGATTCAGGCCTATGTGAATTGCTGCTGCTGCCACACTGCAATTTCCATTTGGGGATCAATAAAGTGATCTATCCATCATCAAAACCCAAAGCTATCTGAGCTTTCAAACTGCAGATGTGTTCAAACTGCAGATGTGTTCAACAGTCAATAAGCACAAAGTACAATATGGTGCTGTAAAGCGATGCAAAACCATGATAAACCCTGACTGCACTTGAAATGGGGTAAACTTTCTGCTGAAGATGCAGTCCACAATTTCATTTTGGTTTTGCAAAAGGACGTTGATATTTTCCCTCAACGGCTAATCAAATTACATCTCTCCCTTCCGTGGTCCTTAAGCAGGTTGCGAGCAAGTTGGGAGTGGAGGTATAGATATAGAGTGGAACTGTTTAGGGCTGGCTGGGTCTGAGCCACTTTGTTTCCTATTTACAGCACAAGTACAGACAGCCAGAGGACACCGGGAGGTAATTTGCTGAATTTGACAAAAAGTGTATGCAATTAGAAGCATGGACTGCACCTTAAAATGAACTATACTAAACTTTATTGATGTTCAGCCATCAAGCTTTTGAGCTTGCTGATGGGCCTACTACTGAAGTTACTTTTTTTAAATTAACTACAGATAGCCATGCTTCATAAGCCATGTGCGTTCATACACTCAATCTGCCATTCTGAAAATGGATTCAAGCTCAAAACATGGAGCATTTCATTTCTCCTCTGTGAAAATTAACAAACTTGAACTGTCATTAACTGCCACTGAAATGGAATTGTAGCAATTCAAAACAGCAGCCCTGCCAGTGTATGCTGAAGCATGTGACCGCAGCCTTGCTTTGGCCTGTTTTTGCAACAGTGAGTCACTAGTGCCACATGAAGCAAAAAGGGGTTTTCAAAGAGAGGCTGGACCAGGGCTAGTGCTTAAGGGTTGAGACATCAAAATGGCTATTCCTTCATTCTGTTGCTATTGAAACAAAAATAGCAAAGTAGGATCTTTAATTAACCGTAAGTTGTTCTCTGTGAAACTGAGAAACAAGAATCTTAACCGACTAGTTGCTTTGTTCACATCAATGTTTCAATCTCTTAGGTAACAGCAACCACAGAGTATGTGAGGGATTTGGAACTGCTTTATCAGGCATGCTGGAAACTATTACCTTATCAACAAGAAGGAACACCCATTAAATAGCAGATATTTCAGTACACTGTGACTTTGAGGTGATGCCCGAGGTTATGCAATGATAAATGAAACTAAGACAATGCCATACAAGACATCTTAGCTTTTTTTTTAGCGCGGGACTTTCAAAATACTTTTTAATAATATGTTAATAAATCAACTAACAGCCAAACGTCTTCTTTCCAAAATCCTTAAACTGCTTATTCTATATTTAGACATTTTGCTCTGGCAGATAGTGGGAGGTGCAGTAAGCCTAATTTTTCTGTTGCTGGAAAGATACACGGTGGTGAGTCAATAGTTCCCTGACTGAGCATGTTTGGTGGAGCCAGGAATTCACAATATTGTATCGGACAACTCACATGAACTTGAATCTTAAATTATTGGTAAATGTACAGTGTAGGGTTTATTTGAAGTCTGTGGTGTTGGGGAAATGAGCATAATGGAGACTTCCACTAAAAGAAAAAACATAATACACAACAGCACTTTATGAGGTCAGAGGAAATGCCACAGAACAATGACTGACATTCCAATGCATCCCAGTCAAATCCCATCCCAGCGGGTGTCTCTAGGTCAGGCATGGAGTAAATGTTTACCTAGATGGAGATAATGAACAACCGTAGAGGTGTCCTTTTAAGATAATAAGATACTAGAGTAACTTATTACAAAACACAACCAGGCCCTCTTAATCTAGACCTAAATCCTTGGCAAATCCTAGGTCTAATCCTGTACATACGACACATACAGTATAGCCAATTTCCTCAGATCCAGGTTCTTGAATGTTCCCTGCAAAGATGGCATGGGACATGACAACTAAAATGAGTGAATAATGACATCAAAACAACACTAAGGCAATGGTATCAAATATCAGGTACTTGGGTGATAATATAAATTACTTTGGCAGTCTTACAGACTTGTATGATAATATCTGAATCAAAATCACTTTGATTAGCCAAAGCGAATTTGAGCTTTGCTACAAATAAGCCTCCCAACAAGTTAAACATCTCCTTCAGTCCAAAGGCATGTTGAATATCAGGATTCCTGGTTATGTCCTCTAAATAAGACTGGAGACATGCTTTTGGTGTTTCATTGAGTGAAAAAGATTGTGACAAAGTTTGAAAAAGTTCATAGAGCATGCCATCACAGCATAAGGAATAGATTAATATTTGGTCAGGGATATCCAAACTTAAAACTTGAGCATAGCCCAACGCATAATCAATGTACCCACAGCGTGAGGTTGTGCTGGGAGCATGACAAGAAATACAAACCCTGGCTTTCCAGGTACACATCACCAGGAAACAGCAAGCACGAACACAAGTCCAGTTGGGAGGAGCATGTGTCACCTTATGCAGCACGCTTGCAGAATAGGTTAGATTCTCTCTCTGTAAACAGTGTTTGTTCAGTCTCTTCTTTCCTTCCACCCCAAGCACTCAATCACCAGAGATGAATAAAGGACAGGTCATATCCTGTTCACTTGTCTCTCCCATTCTTATGTCTACTGCCACAGAGAGTCTTTTGTAAAACAGAGGAGACCGGCTACATAACAGATGGTTTGAGTACACACTGCGCTAAGCCGTCAACATTGACAGGAAACCACCTGGCTGTGGCTACCACAAAGCAGGTCTTAAAGGAGCCACGGACACTTCCAGAAACAGTCTGGAACAGAGAGCAAACAGAGTGGCGTAAACATTTCGTCATGACTAGTGAACAATAAAAAAAAGTATGTAATAATAAAGTTCTACTGAATGGATGACAGCACTGTAAGTTTTACTCTCCGATGGCCAAACCTTAGAGATTGCTTACATTTTCTATTACTAACCAAAAGTAAGGTTTTCAGAGAAGGAAGGAAACCCTACCCCAATCAACTAGCCCTTGGGCAAACCTCTAAATCTTTAAAAGGTAGCATTGTATTTCAGGAACATATAAAAGGTCAAGGTCTCATAGTTCACACATTTATTTTACAACATTATCTTACACTGTTCATAAAGCCAAAGTAACATGTACTTGGGTTGATTCAACAAGAGTCTCTGAAGAAAGCGTACTAGTACTAACTATTATGCTACTGAAGTACTAACTATTTGTGATTTTTTATAATACCTCTCAGCCCACTTTGCAATGATTAATGGGGTCAAGGTTTAAACGGGATAAAAATGGTGATTGCAGTCCTATTACTGTCTAGCACGAACCAGGGGCAACAGATTTATATCCAAGCTTCCCTATGCCCTATGCCAGCTCAGCAACTCATTTGTTTGTATGAGGCCTGGAAAACACCAGCTGGTATTTTCTCTTAACTGACCTTGGCTAGTTGTGCAACAGGCTTGACGGGCTGACCAGTTAAAATTTGAGTGGTAATTAAACACATCACTCTTGTAGTCAGAATGTCTGATTTCAGTCTGGCATACCATGCTCACTGGGTTACCAATGTAATGTCCAATCATACACATAAAACAAATATTATGATCTGAACCCAATCCCAACCTCATACAAATGTGCAGTGACGACAATCTACTGTAAGTGTCAACAACCCATGGCATTGCCATTTCTCTCTTCAGTGTAGGGCCTAGATTACTTAGTAGCGTTTTTGGGACAACTGATTGTTTAAAAGTTGAACGTACTGTACCTCTTTGTTTTTCAATGCTTTCTGAGATTGCATAGGTGCTACTAATTCTGAAGCATGTGTGGGTATTTCATGTTTTACTGTATTGTTATGTGTTTTGTCCTTATGTCTAAAACACAATAATACATACATAAACACATTTAAAACAGTCCTAGCAAATTGTTTAAAATGGAAATGGAAGTCGGGATAAAAGAGTTTCTGACTCTATTGGGCCAGCATCTGGGCATGGAGTACCTACGGCCTGAGGAAAGTAGCAGGACAAGGGTGGCTAGGGTCAGCTGCAATGGACTGGGCCTTATCATTGCAGTGCATGTGGGAGAGAGAGGGGAAGTTGATGCCTGCAATCATGCCACATGTCCTGACATTTTTTTTTATGGACAGAGAACCAAACCAGAAGATAAAACAGAAAGTTAAAACAGACTCAATAAAGCAGGAATAAAACATTCTCATAAAAGTGGAGTCAATGTTAAAATTCCTCAGTTTACGATAAAAGTATGCGCTGATGGGCTTTGGCACAAACAGCATCAATGTGTAATTCAAAACATAGCTTGCTAACAATTATTGTGCCTCGGAGACATTTATGTTTAAAAGGGAGAGCCCATCATTAAAATCCTTCACTATACAATGACAGAGTTGTCTGCAAAAGTAAAAACCTGACTTCCACCATATCATGTATGGCATGAATGTGTGTATAAAACAAAAAGGAGAGGGGAGAGGAACATCATTGGGGGGAGACAGTAGAAGATAAAAGATTGTCAGATAAAACACCATTAACTTTAACCCTTTGGGTCTGGAGGTTAAAGTCAACTAGCCAGGCTATTAGCCCTGGGTTGATGTTGTGTGTCTTTAAGAGTCTTATCTGTCCATTACAACTTCACAACTAAAGTCTGGTGGATCTGAAGAGAAAGCTACTACTGCTGTCAATTTTACTGCCAAAATGCATAGTGAGATAAAGACGCTTCTCTTCCAGAATCTCGTTCAACTGGCATCAGGTGCCCTGCTAATCTTTCTCTTGTCTGACTGTTGAGGAACTAGTGAGTTATGGAAAACTATACAAAGGACAAGTCACAAAACGTCAATATTGGATAGTGGAGTTGGCTGAAGGGTCACACCATAGGTGTGACAGTCCATGAGAGCTTCAATGTGAAGTGTCCCCCAGTAGCCCATCAGTATCACAATAACAGTATAACAATAATAATGGTTCTTACACAGGCAAATTAAGTATGGAATATACCTGTACAACATATTTCAGATGGACTTAACAAAGCAAAGTAGGCCTACAAAGCAGCATAATTATTGTTGGCAATGCCTAGCCTAGCTTTGTGGTGAGAAGCTACTATCTCAGGAGAAACTAGAGCTAGTGAGCCAGAGGCCTTCGAGAGACAAGGACACTCCAAAATGAACTGCTGGTGACCGCAAGCATGACTTAAATTGCCCGATAAAGTCATGCCTTCCAAATAAATAAATGTCATGCATAAATGGTTTTGTTCTCTGAGAAATAACGTTACTCAGACTAAATGAAGAATTGTTCATCTTGAGCATGATGCAGATAGTTAGTTATGCATTCGTTATTCAACATACGTATCTTTAATGTGAATTTGATATTTTACATTGTAAAAGGGGGAAAAACAGCAAGTGGTAACTTATAGGCTACCATCTGGACTTATCTGACAGCTGTCTACTTTCACAAATTCTACACCGATCATTGGCTAATACGTGAAAAAAGTATTATTATTATTAGATTATCTTGACTTTATTTATCATCATGTATGTTGTGACATGTTTCTTTGGACAACGATATTCACTGCAATGTTATCAAAGCATTAGCTTGCTTATTTCACTCGCTGCCTCAACTCCTTTCTCATCGCACATAACAAAGGAATTGTTAGGTATGCAATGCATATTTGACCAACCATTAGCTTACCAGCTTTGCAGGTGTTCCAGTTGCTTCCAGGTGGACGTTTTTTGTTAGGTTCTGTCTCCTTCCACGCGAAAACAACGCTGTTTAAAGTGACATCGTATACCCTGTTTTGCAGCCATAGCCGCGATAACAGTAGTCTTGGTGGCTTTTCCATTAGCTAGCTACTTTATCGAGTCCCAGCAAATGGCATAGGATGGAGAGAACGCTTGTTATCTACATTCCCCCATTTGTGAAGTGATGAGATGCATGTCTGTGAAATCAATCACCGTGTTCACTGTACACCGGATCTACATTCGATATTAACCTTTTTTGCTCGTCTCACGCGTGGCGTTTTTGATTAACCACGTAGTTCTAGCGGTTTTCTCGGAGCAAAAGCAGGCGAAGAGGGTTTCAGACGTGACGTCATTGCGTAATCATATGGGAGGAGCAAACCTGTCAAAACTCCTTATTGAATTGCCTACAATAACAATTCCATCGATAATTGAATAACCTGTGGAATAACCATGTCCACTTTGTATCTGTATCCATGGCAGTCTTCTTTTGTGAAAACACTCATCCACTGGAATATTAAAGAACCTGCAGTATTTTTGGTGTACCACGGTGTATGGATTAAAACAATCCAGTGCATGTGTCGTTTATGTCGCTGCTGCCCTTGTCTGCCATGAACTTTTTCATTCCATTTCTCATCATCAGTTGAAAAGATCAAATATCTTGCTGGTAAATACTTGTAATATCTTGCTGTAAATGGTAGTTGTCAAATCAGCTGGCAGCAGTGAGCATAGTTCAATTGTGAATTTTTGACTACAGGAAATAATGCTCAAGTGAGATTTGCTTCCATGTGTCCACGGTGGCATGGTTCTCCCCATGGCATCATTACAGGCTTTTCCTATCTACGTCGGTACCTTCTCAAGCGCTGTTTATCTACTTGTTGTAGACCTTACTTGTGATTGGAAGATTGGTGGACGTTGTTGGTAGAACCAATCATAGAGTGACTTACTCAGAGTCGGCCGAATCAACATGGCGGCTTTCTGAGTTTATGAAGAAAAGCTAAGGTGTAATTTAACACTGTACACATATTTTCATTGTATTTGAAATTTTATTTTTGTCATTGATGACTTAATGAACAGCAGAAAGAAAATGTCAAGTGAAGGCAATAAGAAACAGTTCTGGAAAAGGAACACAGCAAAGGTCCCTGGCAGGTAAGTGACGTGGTCAAGCCAGTAAGTTAGCCGACATATTAGCAATCTTGCTAGCGGGCATATTGGTAGCAAGCCAACGTTAGGTTGTTTTGGTGAGCGTTACATTAAATGTCTGTCTTTAATGTTAACACCAACAATGCACCAGTCCCCTCTGAACGCGTACGTTACGTTAATATCAATTATTCGTTCGTGCTTGATATATTTGACATAGACATCACATCATAATTGATAGCTAACGTGATCTAGCTAATGTTAGCCTACTTGTCATGTTAGGTTAATTTATCAAGCTAATATCATTGCCTTTCTTGTGTGCTAGCAAGATGGGTAAATTAACCAATTTTAGTGTTGTCTTGCGAACTATTAAGGATCGTTTAGTTAATGTCAGTTGGGTAACTGGGCAGTTAACGCCACAAGTAAGACACCAGAAGTTGGTGGCATATCATCATTAGAATAATGAATGTTGTTTTCTATCTTGATGACGAACTAACAGTTATCTAGCTTAGAAGGTATCTAACTTACACTCAACATGTCTAGAGTTGCACGATTGGCAGTGCCTTTTAGACTTCAGAATATCATTTGATTCAGCCCAATTTTTGTATGTTACACAGGAGAGTAGCTGCTTGAATGTGAACGTTATGTGTAGTTTCCCCCTAAAAAAGTAATTGGAGATTTGTTTCCGGTTTTAGCTAGCTCAGCCATCCTTATCAGCTGTTAAATACAGAAGTTGGTAAACATACTAGATGTCTGTCTTTCCCGTAAAAAAACGGTATCTGTTGATCGCTCTTTATGATTTACTGGCGTCTATGGAACTTATCGTTAGTCAGTTTGGCAATTAAGCAGCAACTCTTCAGCGACGTGCAGCCCTGGCCACATTAAACACCTTCTTAGTTCATTTCATAATTATGATTATTGATGGTATGACATGGTGATCACGGAACCTGTTTTCATGTGCATTTTTCCAGATGATTAAACAGTCTTTGTTTTCTGAAACATCTAGCCTATTTGAATTTTGTAATAAAATAGCACACTTCAAGAAATGACAAACTCCCCATCTTACTATATATGAAGCGTATAGTCAATAAACAGTATTCAATGTGAAGAGTAAGTCACTGACCGCCTGCTCTTTATTCCAGCATACAACATGTGTATGGAGCTCAGCATCCTCCCTTTGACCCTCTCCTTCATGCCAAGTAAGATGTTTTAATTGTGTGCATGCATTACAGCGTTTGATAGCATGAATCAATACCAGACACAGAAATCTATAAAGGCAATTTCCAGCGTAGTTAAGGAGTCTATGCAATGAAATTGAACTTTTTAGTAGACAACTCCGGTGCTTTCTTGTGAAGGCAGGAATTATTTAAAATGCCAGTTGATGTTTATTTGGACTTGACTTACACATTTGTGTGGTACCTTGGCTATATCAAAAAAGGACAATGCATTTTTAGCGTATACTATTTTATAAAACTAATACTTATCTGAGAGTTGCTTTTGCATGGCTAATGCATGGATTTTTAAGTTTTTTGTCACAGTTGGTGGATTTTCATTTCTGTGGTAGTTCTTTTCCTGCATGATTAGGTTTCTGTTCAGAGACCGCATGTTCAATCATGGTAATGTCTATAGAGGGTTGTTTTTCATTTTCAGTGGAGTTCGAATGTGTTCAACCTGTAATGGAAGAGTCTCAGGGAAAGCAATGCGGCTCCAACTTCACTATTCTTATGTTAATGTATTTTTTTAAGACGAAAGGCATTGGACATGTTTTTTGTGCTCCTGCTGTTTTCCAATTTAATGTGGTGCTGCTGAGTTTGGAGAACCTTATGGAAAGCTGTATTGGAATGGAACTATTTTCTGTTAATTTACACAGAAATAAACGTGTCTCATACTCAGGGGGCACTTTGTGAAAAGGTCAAATTTAATTGGTTTTGTGCATTGGAATCTCTAAGATCCCTTTATAAGAGATCAGGGAAAAGGATGGAATTTGTGTTGTTTATATTATGTGTGTTTAAACTCTTGCTGTCTTTCTCCATTACTCTATAAAAATGCAGGTATACATAACTAGGAATATTGGTTACTGCCTTAGTGTCTATGATTATGGTCATACATAGGATATTCATACACATAGAATACAACATTACATGAATCTGTTAAGGCTATTTCTATTCAAATTTGCTCTTCCAGAGGTAGAGGTTAAACCGGTAGTCTGTTGACCGTATTTTCTCCTGTCCTAGTTTAATCAAAGCTGGAAACAAGCCACCACTGACACCAGGTAAACCAAAGAAAGCCACCACTTTCCAGGAGTTTGAGAGCATCACCAGTGATGCATGGGATGTTGGCGATGACGATGATGAACTGCTCGCCATGGCAGCCCAGAACCTGAACATTGAGGTTGTCATGGAGACCGCCAACAAAGTCATTGAGAATCACAGCAAACTCCAAGAGCAGCAACAACAACAACAACAACAACAGCAGCAGCTGCTGGACGACGTGTTTGAGCCAGAGGACAAAGAGGTAGAGGAAGAGGTGGTTCAGGAGGACGCTGAGGAGGTCGATGGCGAGGAGGAGGAAGGGGAGCATGAAGAAGCAGCCGAGACCGCCGCCGAGCTGTCCTTTAGCTCTGAGGCCGGTTCACATGGTGACAGCCGCCTTGTGAAGTCCTTCAGTGAAGCCCCCATTGGCTCTCCAAAGGGTCAGTATCTGACTGTGATGCTTGTCTCCATTTTAGTTTCACATGTACTGTATGTAACCTAGAAATTGCATCTTTTTTTCCTGTTGTAAAAGAAGCTTAGTGTGCTAGTAGGCTGGTGGTTGATAACATAAGTGTTTTGACCTTAACAGTTATCTCCTTGGAGCCTTGACTAGGAGGGAAGATATTGTGTTTTCCCTTCCTGCTATTTCCCAGAATCAAAATGAATGCCCCCAGCTTCACCTCCATAACGGAAGAGGGCTGTTTTCTGTTGCTGCTCTGCGATTCTGCTAGCGTTAGTTAGATGGATGGCACAGATAATAAAGTGCCTGTCCATCTGTTCTTACTCAAGGTCCCCTACATTCTCAGCATTCAGCCACCCTCACCAGCCGGTGTGCTAGCTTTAGAGCAGAAGTATTTGTCAGGTACAAGCCTCTGTAATGAGCATGAGATGAAATTTACTTGCCTTTCTCAAATGCGCTTTGTTAAATCATGCTGGCTTAAAATTACACAACGGGACTTAAAATCTATCTCTGCAAAACAACAACTGTTTTTGATCTGGTGTCTCAAATGGTTGATTGTGTGCCTGCTGATGTGGAGGCTTCAGCTTGTTTGGCCTTATTAGGTAATAGCAGACAGAGAGGCTTTCATTGCGCTAGCCTGCACCGTTCAGGCTAACGGACATTACTGGTGTGCAGTACTCAGACCCGGGTGTGCAGGCTATCTTGCCTTGGCTCAACTACGGCTTAGTAATTGCACTTAACGGGATTGGTAGTTTGGGTAAATAGTTCTGGATCCAGCTTGAACATGGGCATTTGTTAATGCTGTGCATTCTGTTGTTGCTGTGTTTGTTTGTGTGTTTGTTTGTTTGTTTGTTTGTTTGTTTGTGTATGTGATGGGGCTCAGAGCTGGCAGGTGAGCAGTCTCTACACCGGCAGCAGTCCCTGCCCCACCGGCCTGTGATTCCACTGGTGGCTCGCATAGCTGACCAGAACACCTCCGGCACCCCGGCCATGACTGAGAGGGAAGCCTCCCGTCTGGACAAGTTCAAGCAAGTCCTTGCTGGACCCAACACAGACCTTGGTGAGACCTCTTTACCCCATGTTTTACCTACAGTTTGAAATTGTGTGTGGATGTACTTGACAGATTTCAGGCTTGATGACTGTCATATCATATTCTAAAATGCATCTGGTCAGAACATGTCATTGCTGAGAATTTAAACATTACCACTGAAGAGTTGTGGTTTGATCAGGCTATATAATTGCAGAAAGCCATCAAATGCATTCTGAGAAGGCACAGTGATTAAGATCCTGTCATACACCCTGTTGTTGCATTGCCGGACATGATTATGCATTCTCCTCTTGGTGTTTGTTTTTTTTTTACATGGAAAGAAATTTGAATAATCACAGCATTAGTGTTCCATCTGTGCAACAACATGCCTTTGATAAATCTCCGTACAGACAGTACGTGTTGTAAAGTGATGGTATCTTTTTAAAGTGATCAACAGCTGCTGTGTGGGGAACTGCAAGCTTTTCTCCGTCATTCAAACTTCCTGTGCTCATGAAAGTTTCAAGGACTCTTGAATCATGTGTCCTCCCTGGCTGCTAGAGCTGTCAGTCAGTGGCGCACTGCAGAGATAAAAGCATGTAAGCAGATTGATAATGAATGGCGTTTGAGGCGTGAGGACAAAGGTGTACGTGTACTTTAACACTGAGAAGTCTGAGCACAAGCCTCCATTGTGTTCTGTCCCATTAGCTGCCCTTGTAACGTATTGAACATTTCCGTATTGTTCTCCGTGATTGAGCTTGAATGGCTAATTGGAGTACTGCAGCGCTGTGGGGAGCTGGGGAGTTTGGAACTAAAGTGCATTGTGATGCCGCCACCGCCACCGCAGCTGTCTTGGCCAAGGTGCGCTTGATTGGGAAAACTTTTCTCCATGCATCTCCCTTGGCCGCTGTCGCGTGATGTCATGAGGCCCACTTCAATCAGTATTCCGGTCTCCGTAGTGATTTATAAGTGTGTGAGAGAGAGGAGGGGCTTGGGCGCTGGCAGACGCTGATTCTCAAACTGTCAGCTGGCATTACAACAGCCCAGCCATCAGGGCTTGTCTTAATTTAGTTGTTGTCACCTTATTAAATATCTAAACTGACTAGCCAGACGTGGACTGCCAGAATGAAATATGAAGGTAATTCCGTGTACATAATTAAGGCGGTACGAGGGGGCCGGTGACAGAGATGGATCAGGCTGTTGTCCTTTGGAGGAGGTCGATGTCCCTGTTCCCCCCACAGTGACACGGCATCCTGGACTGTATGGCGCATTCATCACCTCTGTGGTGAGCACCGGAGGAAGAGCCAGCCAGCTCGCTCCCACTGCATCAGCCACCGGATGGGCAAGCGGGGGAGACACTGCCCTCTAGTGTACGGCCTGGAATCCTCTCCATGGAAGTGTTTGCACAGTACAGCATAGAGCTGCTGAGAAGGAAAGGCTGCCAGTATGCATGTAATACGCATCCTTTCCCTCAATCACTCTCTGTTCTCAGTGGGGGAAATACCTATTTTGACCTGATGAAGAGTGGGTATGGCTTGGCTTAGGCGTACTGCTGCTGTGTTCTAATCAGAGAACATGCAGAAGAATGCAACTGTGTTGGCATGGGTGTATCTTGAGTGTGTCAGTGGACAGCTGCTTCTCAAGCAGTGAGAGGTCTGTGCACACTACTGAGTTCAAATACAACACTCGGAGTCTGACCGCCTAAAGAGGGAGGCGGGCCACTCTTGCTATATCTCTGTGTGTGTTGGACCACAATGACAGGACGCAGTGGCTTTTGCTTTGATATGGGATCAGTGAAATCTTAGAGCTGGACTGTGTGTGCTTCGCCCCCCTTCCAAACCTTATTTTTCTCAAATTTGAATCATGTCCAAGCAGAGTTGAAACAGTGTTGTTGCGAAACTGGAACTTTTCTGAGCTCGCTGCCAGAATATGCAGGATCCAAATGCCATTTTGTTTGGCAGTGAACTCTGAAAGTATTTTGAAGTAACGCTGTGATATTGCTCGTGTCTGGACACGAATTTGGCAGTGGACGTTATTCTTCACTCTGTGAATAGGGGCAAACTTAGGATGAAATGGTTTGTCTGATCGCCGCATGCAGGGAGATGGCATGAGGGAGAGTTCATACTTGGTCAAAAATATGTTTTTTGGTCAAAACCCATCCCCTATTGCCAAGCACATATCAATATGGCTTCTTGTCCAAATCCAAATGACTCAGACAGGGTATGTGGGAGTTTGGAGAATGACGGTCTGATTTCGGTTGACCTGCACCTCAACCGATCTCTCATCAGCGGAGCGCTTTCTTTCTGCTGTGGCTCTTTTAATGGGCATCTTCTATATCAGGGCTAAAGCGTAGTTTTGGAGCTGCTGTCTGTGTCATCACTGGGTCAGCTTTTACGCTCTGCTCTTTGAGAACGTAAGAGGATCCGACCAGGCAATTATTTCATGGCGGCAGGGAGGGTTGCCATGGAAATGCACTCTGGTTCTGATTGGGGGTTTCTACCCCTCACTCTTCCCTTTGACGCACTGCTCTGCCTCTCCATCATCTTTTCTCTTTCTCTCTCTCCCTTCCTTCTCCTCCTCATCCCACATTTAGGCTCACTTCTTTGTAAGCCCTTCTCTTTCATTTTCTGTTCCTCCCTTGCTCACCATTTCTCCTTTTTTGCATGCTCCCCTTCCCCACCCCTCTTCATCTCTCTCTCCTCTGTCTCTCTCAGCTACCCTCTCTCTCTCTCTTTCTCTCTCTCTCTCTCTTTCCCCCCTCTCTCTCTCTCTCTCTCTCTCTCTCTCTCTCTCTCTCTCTCTCTCTCTCTCTCTCTCTTTCCCCCCTCTCCCTCTCCCTCTCTCTCTCTCCCTCCCGCTCTCTCTCTCTCCCTCCCTCCATCTCTCTCTCTCTCTCTCTCTCTTATTCTCTTTCCTTCTCTCTCTCTCTCTCTCTCTCTCTCTCTTCCCCCCTCTCCCCCTTTCTCTCTCTCTCTCTCTCTTTCTCTTTCCTTCTCTCTCTTCCCCCCCTCTCCCCCTTTCTCTCTCTCTCTCTCTCCCTCCCTCCCTCCCTCTCTCTCTCTCGCTCTCTCTCTCTCTCTGTCTGTCTGTCTGACTTTCATTTTCAGTGCTACGGTTGGGGGAGCTGCGGGTCTGCTCATCTCTCTGCTTCTCATCTGACAATCCTGTTACACAGCAATTTAACTATATTATAGGCTTACTATGGGCACCATTCTGGAGTTAATAGTCAACATCAAGACCCGGCATGATGGGCTAATTCAATTTTACTCAATTCTGTCGTGTTTTAGACGTGTGCAAGGGTGCATTTTTTAAAGAATATCATGTGTATGAAAATGGCAGAAGTGCTGATGCCTCAGCGTGAATGTTCTGGAAAATTGAGCCCTTCCTAGAGAGGCTGATCGTTTCTATTTCCTGACTTGCATGACCATTTCATTGACTGCTTTTCTATCCAAAGCGCAGCGAAAGCTGTGATCCTAGTGCCACTGGTGAATATTAAGGGAGTTTTTCTCCTAGCGTACAGCCATGCTTAATAAGCGGCTTGAGCAGTCACCATATTTGTCTGACTAATCAGTGTATAGTGAACGGATGACATTGCATATTCATGAGATGGGCTTTTAAGCTTGTTTACAAGTTTGTGTGTGTTGAGGTGACCTTGATGACAGTGAACCAAAACGAGCTCAAATGATGTGTGAGTATGGCTCATAGCTGCGCCCAAGGCCAGGGGTGGTTAATGTGGCAGAGCTATTGTGGTGCCTCAAAATGCCACTTTGAGACTTTTTATCTTTTATTCATGTGTGTTTTGTTATGACTAGCACTCTGCTGGCCTAATACCAATGCTCCCCCCCACCTGTGGCAAGCTCTGTCCACTCAGCTGAGGCCTGCGGCCTGACCTGTATTCTGTGCAGGACTAACAGCAGCCTTGCCTTAATTTGATCTTTTTGAGTCTGCTGCTGAATGATGCTGTGCTTATGCAACGTAACATTTTTTAATGATCGCTTTCATCTGCATGATCGATTTACCCATCGTTCGAATCTCTCCCCTCTGTAGGCAGTTTATTTATCTTACGTTTTGTGTTTTAGAAAAAGGAACCACAGAAATATTCAAAAACCATACAAAAACAACATATGATTACAAGGATTTAATTGTGAGTGTTCTTTTTTGTATTTATTGTGACATTGCAATTTTCTCTGTGGCAATGATGGGATTAGAGGGTGGGTGTTCAAGATTACAGGCTGGCCCACTCCTCCATCTCAATGCCAGTGGTAGCACTGCATTTCTAATAGGTAGCCCATGTATAAAACATCCCACACTTAGAGGAAGCCATTGAAGTTAAGTCAGTAGAGTAGCTCAAACTCTTCAGCAAAACTTGGATTAAGTTACGGGCTGCCAGTAGCCTAAGGGCCTCTAGTTATCAGTCGGGTTAAGCAAATCCTCACAGAGATGTGAGCTGAATGTCAAAGACTGGAAGTTCTTACGACAGACCTGTTTTTTTTTTCATTCTCTGGCTAAAACAGTCATTATGCCTATGGAGTAATCATAGGCCATTTGATGAAGAGCCACTTCAGTGGGACTGTTGGCTGCTGGGGCCGGTAGTGATTAGAGCACTGCGCTGGAGATCAGCCCATGCTCACTTGCCCACCAGCTAGCTGCGCGTGTGTGTGTGTGTGTGTGTGTGTGTGTGTGTGTGTGTGTGTGTGTGTGTGTGTGTGTGTGTGTGTGTGTGTGTGTGTGTGTGTGTGTGTGTGTGTGTGTGTGTGTGTGTGTGTGTGTGTGTGAACTTCTTCAGCAGCCCTGTGAAGTTGCAGCCAGTATAGAACTTCTTGCTGTTAGCCTCCTCCTCCTCGAAATAACAGTTCCATTTAACGGGGGGTTTGAGGAAAGTTTCGTCGCTCATTTTTTTTACGGCTAAATCTGAAAGTTTTATGAAGTTATACGTGAAAATGTGTCACACTGATCTGAGTGTTGTATCTGGTTAACGACGCAACGCCACAGTAAAAACTGGGGAAATTTATAATGCAATCAATTAAATGTGGCTGCACATAGCCGGCAGCAGCCCAGAGGATCTGACAGGGTCTTACTGTACCCTCCCCAGCCACCTGGACTATATTTCATCCCCCTGAGCAGGATCAGGCAATACGGAGAAGTATCTTTTTACAAGGCTCCCATTAGTTTATGAGCGCGCCTGGTGTCACTTTGTCCTTTATTTGACTTAACTGCACCCGCTGCCTTGGGTTTAAAGCAGAAGTTCTAAACTTTTACGGCCACGGGTAAAGATGTTTGGCAAAATGAAACGCTCATTACCTTTTGGCCTTTTTTGTCTGTTTTGGGTTGTTGTCTAATTTAAAGAGCAGGTCATGGGGAGATCATCGAGACTGATGTCACAACATCAACATGTGGTGCTCATAGCGCGTGACAACAACACAATGGGGGCCTCTCCAAGTGCTCTGCCTAGACACTTTTCTTAAGAGCCGTGCAGACAGACAGGCAGCCCAGGTGAGATGTATGTGTTAAGAGGAACAGATGCCAGTGGAGGAGCAAATCCAATGCTGGATCAAAAGGGCTTGGCCCTGGATGATTTCCCTGATCCAGGCTGCTTGTGGAAGTGCAGCCCTGTCCCTGATACCATTTCACTGTGTGACAGCTGAGTGCTTTGAAGAGTGTGTGTGTGTGTGTGTGTGTGTGTGTGTGTGTGTGTGTGTGTGTGTGTGTGTGTGTGTGTGTGTGTGTGTGTGTGGTGTGTGTGTGTGTGTGTGTGTGTGTGTTGTGTGTGTGTGTGTGTGTGTGTGTGTGTGTGTGTGTGTGTTGTGTGTGTGTGTGTGTGTTTGTGTGTGTGTGTGTGTGTGTGTGTGTGTGTGTGTGTGTGTGTGTGTGTGTGTGTGTGTGTGTGTGTGTGTGTGTGTGTGTGTGTGTGTGTGTGTGTGTGTGTGTGTGTGTGTGTGTGTGTGTGTGTGTGTGTGTGTGTGTGTGTGTGTGTGTGTGTGTGTGTGTGTGTGTGTGTGTGTTCTTATTCTTTTCTTTTCTTTTCTTTTTTGCTCTCTGTATGCTTGCATTCACCCTGACTGGTGTGCTACCTGAACTTGTGTGTGTGTGTGTGTGTGTGTGTGTGTGTGTGAGAATGGTGTTTGGATAGTGCATGGCGTCTGTCTGCCAACTGGAACCTTTCCACTCCAGTTCACCTCCTCACCTGGGCTCTTATGATTGACACCTCCTCTCTGGCTTGACAAATGGGATGCGTCTCCTTCCTCATATGTGTTTTTTTTCACCCAGCTTCTTTCTCTCTTCAGCCGAGTCTTCAAACAGAGGGGAAAGAAAAGCTCCTCATGACTTTTCTGTGAAACTATTTATTTTGTTCGGTTTTATTTATTTATTTTGAAAAAGATAAAAACATGGCCTTTCTCCCCATAATGCACTGATAAACACCACTTGCCACTGTCTGAGATGTGGCGAAGGGGGGAAAACAGAGGGATCTGTTGTTCTCTTTGTTGAGTGGTGCTGTTTGCCTCAACATTGCTGAGGGCGCGTGCTAGGCATTCGGCCTGCCTCTGTTTCCATTCAGAGGAGACTGTGCTTCATTCACTCCCAGCAGAAAAGATATTATTGCATCCTCCTCCTGCAGAACGAAAGCAGGGACGGGCTAACCGCGTGCAGAGAAAACGCGGCGTGAGTGCAGGACATCTCTGCGGCTCTTCAGATGTGGCGCGCACACACACAAGAAGAATTGGGGATGGGGTGCTCTCAAAGAACAAGCACGGAGCTGACTAGAGTATTGTGCAAAGCCTTCAGATGCCTCCTTCCACTTAGCTCCAGCTATGTCTCAACGAACGCTTTTCAGCTTATTTTCTGGCTCCACTTTTTTTCATAGCATGTTAAAAGAGCATAATTTTTCAGAAAGTGTCACCCTCTCTGAGAAGTGAGACAGCCAGCGTTAATGAGACGTCATGTCTAATTATGCCAAGACTTTTATGGGGTGTATTTATGTTCATATTCGTCGCTGCAGAATTCTTTTCCCTTTATAAAAATGGTTTTAGTGTAAAAGATTGCGGGCTCTCTCGGCATCAGATCTCGGGGCCCGTCCCTGTGAGGTGACAGTGAGATGGGACGCTGCTGATGACGGAGGCTCGGCGCTCCTCAGCTGTGGTGTAATTGGCAAAGATGTAGAGTGTCTGCGAGCCGGCTCACTCTCAAAGCCCTCCGTCAGCAGTGCTGCTCGGCATTTTGGAACCAGCCCCCCAGAGAGTTTAACCAGCAGGTTGGTGGTGAACACACACACACACATGCACACTCTCACTCTCACACACACACACACACACGTACGCGTGATGTATGGGGCTGCTTGGCGGCAGCTCCAACTTTTCCAGCTGCTGCTTTAAAATCAGCGCGCTGAGGCTGGATGACGCAAAGGCTCTCACTCAGCGTCCAGTTTGATGGCTGGAGAGCCTGCTCTGGAGGTCACTGTCTCCTGGTGCGGGGGAAGTGTAAGTTTGTGTCTGCCTCTCCCCCCCCCCCCGCTGTGAGATTAATGCCAGGCGCAGGAAATATAACAGATAGTTTAATTAAGCGCGGGCCACAAGATTCATTGACTAATTTCTGCAGCTGACAGCGCAAATGAGAGTTCAAAGGTGCGAGCCGAGAAGAGACACCCTTGAGTGGCTCCGGGTGTAATGAATTGAGTGCTTTCCCTATAAAGTTTCACCGTAAAGCCCGGTGTTCATTAAAAGGCGGCCGCTGGTCTGTCAGTTTGAGCTCCAGGCACCTCTACCTTTCTCTCCTCCCCTTATCTTCCCCCCTTATCCTCCCCCTCGGAGGCAGCGCAGCCCCAACCTATAGCCGCTGCTCACCAGCCCCTCTGAGTGACACGGAGCCTCTTTATCCCGCACAGGAAAGAGTCTGTGTAGCCCCGAGCTCTACGCTCGGTTGAGTAGCGCTTCTATTCAAAGCAAATAAGATGCTTTAATGACTGCTAATAATGTTGCGAGGACGTGCACGCGGTGGATGCTGAGACCCGCGAGGTTCAGTCCCCGGCGCCAGTGGTCTGTGTTCATGTAGCCGAGAGAATAATCAGCTCTGCCATTTCAAGCAGCTTCATCAGGCCTGTTAGCTGTGCTGCAGCCTGGAGGGGCTAAATAAAGCGTATGCGCTTTGCCTTTGAGGACGCCAGTGCTTATCTACCTGCTGCTGTGCCGAGGGGCTTTTTAAATTACTGCTTCTTGATGGGTGTAGTACCGAATATCTCGGATCTCGTGCACACACGCGCACACACACACACACAAACACACACACACATTCTCTCTCTCTCTCTTCCCCCTGTTTCCTCTCTGTCTATCTCTTCTTCTGTGTTTCTCTCATGCGCTCACTTTTTTTCCTCTCACACTGTATTGCTCTTTTTTATCTCAGTGTGTCTCACTCTGTTGTTTTCTCTCTCTCTCTCTCTCTCTCTCTCTCTCTCTCACTCTCTCTCTCTCTCTCTCTCACTCTCTCTCTCTCTCTCTCTCTCTCTCTTCTCTCTCTCTCTCTCACACTCTCTCTCTCTCTCTCTCTCTCTCACTCTCTCTCTCTCTCTCTCACTCTCTCACTCTCTCTCTCTCTCTCACTCTCTCTCTCTCTCTCTCTCTCTCACTCTCTCTCTCTCTCTCTCTCTCTCTCTCTCTCTCTCTCTCTCTCTCTCTCTCTCTCTCTCTCTCTCTCTCTCACTCTCTCACTCTCTCACTCTCTCTCTCACTCTCTCTCTCTCTCACTCTCTCTCACTCTCTCTCTCTCTCTCACTGTCTCTCTCTCTCTCTCTCTCTCTCTCTCTCTCACTCTCTCTCTCTCTCTCTCTGTGTCACTCTCTCTCTCTCTCTCTCTCACTCTCTCGCTGTCTCTCTCTCTCTCTCTCTCTCTCTCTCTCTCTCTCTCTCTCTCACTCTCTCTCACTCTCTCACTGTCTCACTCTCTCTCTCTCTCTCTCTCTCTCTCACTCTCTCACTCTCTCTCTCTCTCTCTCACTCTCTCACTGTCTCACTCTCTCTCTCTCTCTCTCTCTCTCACTCTCTCCTGTCTCACTCTCTCTCTCTCTCTCTCTCTCTCTCTCTCTCTCTCTCACTCTCTCTCTCTCTCTCTCTCTCACTGTCTCTCTCTCACCGTGTCTGTTTCTGTCTGTGTCTTAATCTTATCTCTTTGGTTTGGAGGTGGTGAAGTCAATCTTGAGATGTTGTACCTACATGGTAATCTAATTATCAGCTTGAATTAATGCTGGTTTTGTAAAGGATGGCCGACAAGAATGTGTGAACTTTTTGAAATGTACAGGCATGGCATTGTGTTGATTAGTGAAATGTATTTCTCCTGGCTGTAGATGGAATTGATGCGGCTTCTCCTATTTCATTGGCTGAAAAATGATAATTTCCTTTTTTCGTCGTTGTCAAGCAATAGAGTTGCTGGCGCTCTGAAAATGTTCTCTCTGGGCGCTATAAATAAGAACTGCAGAGAACATGGTCAGATGCATCTGTCTTCATGTACAACGCTATTTCTCACTGCATGCCTTAATTTACAGCCAAATCAGTTTCCCTGCTCTCTCAGCACAGGAGACGGCACAATACACAATTACAGCCCAGAGGCTGTTGCCGCGGGTTGTTGTGGAGTCGTGTGTGGAGCCGGCAAAAGCCTAATAAGCTCGACCTTTTGAGGCACAGCTGGGGAAATTGTCATTGGAAGTAATAAATGCAACGTGCCCAAAGTAGGTCTTGTGGTTTTGTTTTCTCAGGTGTAGGTGATTGTTCTCACCTTCATAACTGGTGTGTGTGTGTGTGTGTGTGTGAGAGGACACACTAATGAACCTGCTTAAAAATTGTTGCTTAAAATTGTGCTTCCCTTTAAAAATCTCTGTTTAATTTTGCCGGCGAATTACACTTCAATCAAACATTGCTGTGCTCTGTGCACCCTCAAATATCAAACAGCATGTCACCAATATTGAAACATTTGCTTTCTTTCTTTATTTTCTGGGTTTGTTGACGCAAAATATTTTGCTCATTTACATCTGACTGCAGAGAAACCAGGCTGATGTGAGAACTGCTCTTTACAGATGGAATCAGTGATAATTATTCAGTTGACGGCAGCGACTAAGGAGTCCCCCCTTAATGAATGAGATTGCTGTTCCTCTGTGTGGGCAGGGCTGTCAGTGCACTTCGGACTTGTGAGCAATTGTATATTAGGGCTCATCCAGAGTTTTTGAGGGACCCAGGAGAGCTCATCTCTGCCCATTTAAAAGTCCAATCTGCAGCCTTTACTGAGGCCGATTCACAATTCACATCAGAGCCCCCAGATAGCCATCTTTCTCTCTCTCTCCCTCTCTCTCTCTCTTGCTCTCTTTTTTTCTCTCTCTCTCTGTCTCTCTCTCCCTCCCTCTCTCTCTCTTGCTCTCTCTCTTTTCTCTCTCTCTCTGTCTCTCTCTCTCCTGCGCTCTCTCTCTCTCTCTGCTCATGCAGGAATGCAAATCTGCTGGGTGCTGAGGTAAAGCAGGTCAGGATGACTGGATTTGTTAGGAGACTGTGCCGTTGGGCTTCGTCTGTGGGTGTGGACTATCAGCTTGGCTAAGTGGAGGCATGAGGGCAGAAGGGGCCACTTAGTTTGGCCATGCTGACATTGCAAATGCCATGCTGAGAACGGCCGCTCTTCTGTGTGAGACGTATGGATGTCCTGCAGCGCTCCTCCCTCTTCATAAATGCGTGTCAGTTGTGTGTGCATTCCTAACGTGCTGTCTTTTGTTTGTTTCTCTCTTGTCCTTGCAGAGGAACTGCGGAAGTTGAGTTGGTCTGGGATTCCTCGGCAGGTCAGGCCCATCACGTGGAAATTGCTCTCAGTAAGTATGTGATTGGTTTGGGGCTTCCTATCCACTTCCTTTCAAAGCATTAAGCAAAGATCAGCTCTTCACTTTGTGCTGTCTTAATTACTTGGATTTCAAGGATTTTCATAATGTAACATGAAAAAATGTTCACTGGGTACTATACAATATGTATAGTAAATAACACCGGTTGAACATTATAAACATACATGATGATATATGCTAGTGCCTACTTACCGGTATATGCTGGAACAACTCAATTGGACTCTCATATAGCCTTTCTATTTAAAATGTTATTATTACATGACATTAAAATCCACTGGAAGTTCCGCTCCATATTAGCATCAGTTTCTTTTTGATGTCATGTCATTTAAATGATATTGTAGGCTTCACAATCAAGGAAGTTCAATGAGCCATGTCCCATGACATTTCTTCAGATAAGAAAATCCATGCCTTTTGTGTTGACTGAAACAGAGTTGAGACAATGTTAAACAAATGTCATTTTCGAGCATATTTAGTTTTATTATTATGACCTGCTCACATCACCGCTTGCTTTCTGTGCTAAACTGTGCAATTGGCATTCAGCAGAGTAGAGTTCCGCAGCCTTATTTGTTGTGCGCAAGGTGCTGAGATCTTTTGACTCGTGTGTGTGTGTGTGTGTGTGTGTGTGTGTGTGTGTGTGTGTGTGTGTGTGTGTGTGTGTGTGTGTCTGAATGCCCACATGACCTTTAAAGCCTCCTCTGTGCACCGCTGCAGCAGAGCTATTGCTCTCACACTCAAGGCTTTCACACACACATTCTATCACAGAAAAGACTCTCTGAAGCCATATCTCAGATTGGATTTTATTTGCCAAGAGCTGCTCCTAAGATGTCCGACTTATTCATTTGCTCTAGTGGTTTCTTAAGTGCACCTCACAAAAGAGATCTTTTGTTTTGCAATGTTAAAGCGTCCAGGCTTCGCTAACGTTGTATAAGAAAGGAGTGAATCCCCTGTCTGGGCTGTGTAGCATGTCCTGTGTTGCCTGCTGTCTCTGTAACGTCTTCACACCAGCATGGAGAAGTGGAATGAGACCACAGCCTTATTCACATGCAACAATTAGACACACTAAGTGGCCGCGGGGCTCTGAGGCCGGACAGCGATGATGAATGAGCGTGCGTTTGCCCGGGTATTCCTCTCAGAAGAGTGGCCCTCCTGGCCGTGTGCTTAATTCAGTAAGGAAGAGGAGTGGAAGTGCTCCGGCGCTGCTTGAGTGTGTGGTGTGTGTGACGGTGGTGTGTGACGGCGCGTGCGGAACGTTGGAGCGCGGGGGAAGGTTTGGCGGGCGTGAGACTGGCCGCGTGCGTGGGTGGAGGGGGGCGGGGGGTAGGGGGGCGCGTCTCTGGCACATTTGCCATGGCGAGCTCTGCAGTACTCCACCCCATGGTGCGACGGCCGGGCACGCTGATGGATGAGGTGCCAGCTCCCGTCAGAGGCTGGAGTGCAGGGAAAGTTGGTATTCCACAAGCCTCTCACTTTGTGTGTGTGTACACATCTCAGTGTGAGTGAGTGTGTGGTCTGCATCACCACAAACACACACACACACACACACATCTAATAAACCTCTTTGACCTTCATTTGCCTATGGCTGCCTCGTCAGTCATCTTGACTCAAACTGTGGGCTCTTGCTTCACTCAATCAAACCTCATCGATCCTTGCTACTGAATCCTGTGTGTCTGTCTGTGTGTGTGTGTGTGTGTGTGTGTGTGTGTGTGTGTGTGTCTGTGTGTGTCTGTGTGTGTGTGTGTGTGTGTGTGTGTGTGTGTGTGTGTGTGTGTGTGTGTGTGTGTGTGTGTGCGCGTGCGAACATTTGAAGAAAGAATTTAAGCAGCTGGAAATCATCCTTTAACAAGAGCGATGACTTGAGAAGACCCAGGGAAGGCAGCGGAGGTTGTCGTCACCATTTGAACAGTCGTTTTAATGCGCAATCAATTCTCCCCATCCTGCTGACTTCACACAAACTGCACACTTCCTCCCCCCAGGAACCTGCTCAAACGCTCCACTAAGTAGAAATCATTTTTGTTTGTCAGTTCCCCCGTAGAAAATAAAGATTTCATTTACTCCCAAAATTGATTCCTTAAGCTTATTTTCAGAAGGGGTAGAGCTGGAGGGGGAGGGAAAAAGAAGATTGCCTGTTTACTGTAGTTCAGCATCTATTAGGTGCCAGCGTGTTGGTTTCACTGAGAGATTAGCCAGGCTGGGGGAAAAGGCTCGCGGCTCGGGCGTGCTTTGCTGCAGCCTGGGGCCGTCATCTCACCCTGATTGGCCCATTTTAGCACTCCCCCCCCACCCCTTTGCCAGTCCAGACAGCACTGCACTGGACTAAAGCCTTGCTCTGTGAGAGACCGTGTCAGGCCAATAAAAGTCACTGATGAAGTGCAGCATCTACACACACTGACCTGCACTGGCCTGCACAGGTGACCCGCCGTAAACTCTCCATTACCCTTGACTGGGCGGTACTGAGCACGCCTTCATTATGGGAAGTAATGGCAGGGTTGAGGAGGACTTACGGTAGTGGACGTGTCCTCTACCGCTGCTCTGCATCCTCCGCCTTCACAAATGACTCCCTCTGCACGAGTCCCAACCACCAATCACATTTTAATGGGAAATTGAGATAGTCATGTTACTGCAACGGTCTACATTTCTTTCATTTCTTGAAGAAGAAAAAGAAAAAGGCCTTGGCAATGGCATTTAGTTGAGGCCATTCTCCGTCGAGCCTCTTTTGGTCTCCTTTCTAGACGGCGGTGGCGACGGCATTGTGTGGAGATCAGGTCTGCTCGCCTCGCTGTCCTCCTGTCTCACTGGGCTGCGCTGCGCTGGCGTGCGTGCTGTGTTTTAATACATGAACAGGAGAGAGAGAGGAGAAAAAAAAAGATCACCTGCGCAGGTGATTAAAGCGTGTTTTTCATTTAGGGGATATCGGTTGGACGCTTTGACAAATTGCCTCCCTCCCTGCTAACAGCTGGGAGAGTGGGCTGACGAAAAGCTGTGCTTTTGTCGGGATGTTAAGCATTACCACACTCTTATCAAGCCATCCCGCCTTCCCCTGCTCTCCTCTCCCTATCCCTTCATTCTCCCATTCTCCTCTCCTCCACGTCCCTCCTTTCCTCTTCTCTCTTCTTACTCCTTTTACCCCCTACACTCCCTCCCTCTCTCTCCCTCCCCCTCTCTCTCTCTCTCTCTCTCTCTTCCCTCTCCTCTGCACGTGCTGCACATTCATTACAGGACTCCTGTCAGGCGGCCGCTGTGCACCTGCTCAGGACAGTAGCCTTCTTCTCTCTCTGGCGCACGTTCCAGCACAGCGTAGCGTAGCACAGTGCACGCGCCGCGTCGCTCCGTCGCTCACCGGGCAGCCTGTGGACGGCCGCGCCTCATTACTACAGACGTGCTTTGTTGGTTTGTCTTTTTTCGTCTGGCAGAAAAAGAATAGCTTCTTAGTGGGCCCATTCTTTGTCAGATGGTTGTGGAGCCACCTACCAAAATGACTAGATTAGAAGCCGGCGAGAAAGCCTTTCAAAACAAAACTACACTCGCGCACAACAAAGAGGTTGGATTTTTGAAGTGCCCCACTCCCACCCCCACCCATCTCCTTTCATGATGTGTCACCTGCTGTACAGAAATTGGGTGCGCTACTTTGAAGCCGTCTGTGTGTGTTGTCATGGTGACTGCCTGTGTCCCGGTGGAAACTCGTGAGGTAGAAACTCCTGAAGTTCACCCAGAGCACGGCACACACGCACACCCACACCCACCCACACACACACCCACACCCACACCCACACCCACACGCACACGCACACGCCCACACACACCCACACGCCCACACACACGCACACGCACACGCACACGCCCACGCCCACGCCCACGCCCACGCACACGCACCCACACACACACACACACACACACGCACACGCACACACAGTCTCTTAAAAAGTCTGTGTTGAAGCAAACAGTCCATCAAATTTTAATCCGCAGTGCATATGTCCTCAAGCAACTCCTCTTAAAACCGACCCTAATACCAGATTCTGCACTAAGCAGTGCACTGATGGTGGGATATCAAAAGCCCCTGCCGATTCCCTTATCAATTAGGCTTAATTACATGTGCGAATCCTAATGGCCTGTTCTGGGAGTGGAACGAGGAGCGCTTGGCACGCATACATCTTGTTGTAAAAGCTGTCTGGGCAGGGGAGTAAGAAATGTGTGCGTGCATCGCAGCCCTGGTGATGAATGGACTTTTGCAGCTGTAGATTTCCATGCAATCAATTACTTTTTATCAAGAGACTTTCTTTTCCTGTCGCAGACATCTGCTGCGCCACAGCGGCTTCTTTTTTTTTAACCGATGACCAGAATTGCGCGGCGGGCCACTGAAGTGGAGCGTGGGGTCCGGGGGGGGGGGGGACGAGTCCCTTGTTAGTGCTCCTCCGCCCTCCTCTAGCTGCAGCGTGATGAGGGAAGCAGGACAGTTGGGCAACAGTGGACCCGCAGGGGACCTGGGCAGAAGTCGCGCTTGCGAAATAACACAGCAGTGAGGCGAGATCCTAAAGTATTACAGGAAAGGTGACCTCCACTTGAATCGGTACCAGTGCACGCGGGGAGAAAATGTGGAGGCTAACGCGTTGCTGTCACACTGAATTGATTTAAAGGTGTTGCAGCTGCCCAGTGCAAAAACATTTGTGTGTGTGGTTTTTTTTTCTTTCTTTCTCTTCTCCTGCCCTCTCTCTCTCTCTCTCTCTCTCTCTCTCTCTCTCTCTCTCTCTCTTCTCCTGCCCTCTCTCTCTCTCCTCCTGCCCTCTCTCTCTCTCTCTCTCTCTCTCTCTTCTCCTGCCCTCTCTCTCTCTCTCTTTCTCTTCTCCTACCCTCTCTCTCTCTCTCTTTCTCTCTCTCTCTCTCTCTCTCTCTCTCTCTCTCTCTTCTCCTGCCCTCTCTCTCTCTCTCTCTCTTTTCCTGCCCTCTCTCTCTCTCTCTCTCTCTCTCTCTCTCTCTCTCTCTCCCACAGGGGTACCTCCCAGCCAACGCAGAGAGGAGGGAGAGCACGCTGCAGAGGAAGCGCCAGGAGTATTTCGGCTTCATCGAGCAATACTACGACTCCCGCAACGACGAGCACCACCAGGACACCTACAGACAGGTGAGGAGAGCGCGCAACACATGCCTCGCCACACCAGTTCCATAAATGTGTCCTAGGATTCTGTCCCATACATGCAGTATTAATTGCATTCTTTTGAAGAACTGCACCTAAACCAAAGTGTGGTATTTGTCAGCAGTCTGGGAGCATTTAATATCTGCCTCTATAACCAGCAGCATGCATCCTCTTAAATAGTCAACAAGAGAACCATAACGCCAGCAAATTAAAGAATAATAAAGAAAAAGATCATATTAATTTGAGCTGTAACTCTTGAAATGCCCATCCCTTTCCGTTGGTAGTTCCCCATATCCCAGCTGTACAGTCAGCAGTTTGAGAGTCTTCTCTCTGTGCTGCGTGTACGCGTATGGTTCTGGTTAGCAGGCTACAGTGTTCTTCTCCGGCTCACTGTAGTCTGCCTGTGCTGTCTCATGTGTAGGCTGCAGCGGGAGAGGAGCGTTAAGTGGATCTCGCTGGTGTTTGTTCAGTGCTAACTTCCTGGAGGCGTGGTGCACGGCTGTAGGCTCAGCGGGGTGGCTGGCATCGGTGTGCGCGGGTGCTGGGGAGCCGAGTGGCTCCGTACAGAGGCCCCAGTGTCTGCCAGCCACTAAGAGAGGAGGGCCACCCCCCCCCCACACACACACACACACACACACCCCCCCACACACACACACACACACACACACACACACACACACACACACACACACACACACACTTAGCAGCCCTGGCTCAGCCTGCTGCTTCTCTCAGCCTGCCGACTCCCACAATCCCCCCCGGCTCAGCTCATTTTTCTCCTGGGCGTAATCGCTGAGCCCCTGTCGGCCGCCTGTTATCTGGCAGGAGAGCGAGGCGCCACACAATCACAGCCCCCGGAGAAACACTGCTTACCTGTCCCAGACGTAGCCTGCGTGACTCTGACCCATTTTATTCTCGCCAGGAAGAAGGACAGCCCGCATGATGATGCTTCACTTATGCACTGATACGATGTGCCATCTTTATATTTTATGACATGTCTGCAAATGTTTTTTTGTCTTCCACTTGTGATATTGTCGGCAGGGTGGTTTTTAATCTTATATCTGGCAAGACAGTGAAGATACTGATGTATTCCGACTGTTGGTGTGTGTGTGTGTCTGTGTGTGTGTCTGTGTGTGTGTCTGTGTGCGTTTATGTGTCTCCCACTGTTTCCCCTCCCTCTCTTTTATCTGTGCGACTGAGTGTGTCAACTTCCGGTGATGTGTGTGCGCCTGTGTGTGTGTGTGTTTGTGCTGTTATGTCCTCTTTGAACCTTCAGATTCACATAGATATTCCCCGGATGAGTCCGGAGAGTTTAGTGCTGCAGCCCAAGGTCACAGAGGTAAGAAGGTTGTGGAGTGGGAGACGCCCCACACCTCGGCCCACCTCCACCTGACTCCACACAAGGCCGCTTATCTGCCTGCGTCCTTCTCTCCCTGTCTCTCTGATGTACTGTCTGTCTCTCACTCCAGGTTTAGCGCTGCTGAACTGAGTCCCTGTGGCATTTCGGCTGCACTCTTCATTCATCTCTGGCGTGTTGTTACTCTTTTTATTAAAGTGATGAAACCATTCTCTGTCTATCCTCTGTCAGAGGTGAATGAAGTGGTGGAGTGGCTTTGCTTCTTGTGTCAGTTCAGGGGCCCTGAGACCTCTGCCTGAGGCAGCCTGAGTGGGCTCCTGTTCCCTGACCGCTCTCTTAACGCCCCGGTCCGATCCGATCCGATCCCATCTCTAACCTGCTTGTGCCTCCTCTGTTTGTGTTCTTTCCCTGCAGATTCACATTGACATACCAAGAACTAATCCTCTTATTCCTCTCTTTCAACAAGCTTCTGTGCAAGAGGTGAGACTTCCTACACACTCGCCACTAGCCTGTAGGTGTCCGCCATGCACACTGGCATGCACTTGCCCCCCACCCCCAAAAATGCTCCTTTTTTGCATCCACCAGCATATAAACTGCAATGTCCTTTAAGCACTCCCAAAAACCGTACCGCACGCAGCAGTGCGTGGACATACGTGTGCTAAAAGCCCCTCTCCTGCTGCTTGCCGACTCTAATAACCCTGTGTGTATTCACACCCGCACCTCTGAGGGCCACGGCGTGCCTTGAGAATGCACCGAGTCCTGCCTGCGTGAGCCTGATACTGGAGAGGCGTAAGGTCAGCATTCCAAGCAGCCCCCTTCCTTGACTTGCCGCTCATCACCAAGGGACGACCCCGAAGGAGAGGTGCTGGAGCGAGCATGCTAACGAGGCTTCGCTAACGAGGCGTGCGCGCTAAAGATCGGCCAGTTCCTCTAGTGTGCGTGTCCTCACACACACACACACACACCCCTACACGCACACACACACTCTCGGCGCGCTCTCCCGTGCGGTTGGTGGCCGCGGCTCGGGGCTTTGTGAGGAATGAATATGCGAGCGGCTTAAAGAGGTACGTGGGCGGAGGAGTCGCGTGCGATTACCTTCAGCTCCCTGCCTCTCTCCTGCTCTTGCTCTCGGCACTCTCTCTCTCACACACTAGCTCCCCTCATTGCTGCTCTCCACAGGATGAGAAAGCCACAAGCCTACCTTGAAACATTTATAAGGAGTTTAAGCCGATTTTTGCTTGGCAGACACAAAAAAAAAAAATGCCACACATCCCGCCCATGGAAAGCGTTGACGTTCAGGGCCCAAATTAATCATGCTTTGCACCTTAAACTGATTCAGTGTTCTGCTAATACACTACCAGCATGTCTGTGAGGAGAAGACTAAAGCCATCATTTGGAAGAATGTGTTTGCACATGTTCACAAGTCTCGCACTGAATAATAGAAGCACCTCACAGACAGTGGTACTTAACACGCTCACTTTTCAGTCTGATTTTAGCAAGACTTTATCAAGATCATTTTTCCCCCCTTTCTTCCAACATCCTATTTCCCACATGCGTGCATTTAAGGCAGGGTTTTGTAGATCTGACAGCCACTTACGGTAGGGTCTTTTGCGTTCACTCACGCCATGGCTATGTGTGCCAGTGACTCAGAGAGCAGACCTGACTCTCCCTGCACATTCCACAAGCCAGCCAGCCAGCCAGTCAAGTCAGGCAGTAGCCGCCTCTGTAAGCTCTTTGATAATGTTTTCTTGAGACACGACAGTGGCGAGCTCACCCACTCCTTTGTTCCGCCCTGTCCTTCCCTGCATGCCCGTCTCCCTCTCTGCTCCTGAGTGGACATGTGCAAGGTCACCACCTCTGTGCATCCGCTCTGTCTCTCAGCTGGCGTGTGTCAAGTCTGAAAGACTTTCCTCTCCTGGTCCTTGCTAAAAAATAAAATAAAAAAAGGGGAGTCAGAAATAATGTAAAGCAGGCTAGACACAATCCCCGCACTGCTCAACAGGGAAGGACCTTCACCAGGAGGCGTGTTCCTCGTTTGTATTGCACACGGTGATGTTGGGAGGCAGAGGTTAGAGCTTGCCGACTGGAAGGGCCGTTGATTTTGTTAGTAGCCTCAGGCTAGTTGCACCCCACTCGCGCTGAACCGTAGAGGTGCTTTAGCATTCAGCTCCAGCCAGACCGGAGCGGCAGAGGGCCGAGAGAAAGGGAGCGGGAGGGAGCGGGAGAGAATGACAGAAAAAGACAAATCTCGTAAGGATAGGAAAGGTCTCGGAGCTTTGGATGAGGGTGTCGGCTAAGCAAATAAATGGCTAATATATTCGCTCTCAGCCCCTTAGTGCACTCCAGTCGCCCATTGATTTCTGCTGCCCGCTCCTGCGTCTCTCACTCACTGATGGGCGGCAGGAGGAGACCAGGGGCTGGCAGGGAATTCTGAGGGGAAGCGTTGGCTTGGCGAGGGAGTGTTTGAGTGTTGGATGGGATTTGCCCACCGCTTCAGCCCTCAGCGCCAGTGCAGCCCCCCCCCCCCCCACACACACACTCCTCATGCCAGGGCCCATGCCCATACCCTCTGCTGCTAAATGGGACTTTGATGATGAAAGGAAGCAGCATGTGAGCAATGGGAATCTCATATGGCTCTGATCTATGGCCCCTCGAAAGAGACGACGAGTCCCGCATAGAGCCCACTCCAGTCATCTGCATTTGTGATCGGGCATAAAGCGACGGATGAGTTTATTCGGAGGAAGAAAGGGAGCGTGATTGGCCAGGAAGAGCGCTGTGTGTGTGTGTGTGTGTGTGTGTGTGTGTGTGTGTGTGTGTGTGTGTGTGTGTGTGTGTGTGTGTGTGTGTGTGTGTGTGTGTGTGTGTGTGTGTGTGTGTGTGTGTGTGTGTGTGTGTGTGTGTGTGTGTGTGTGTGTGTGTGTGTGTGTGTGTGTGTGTGGCGATGGCTGCGGAGGTGTTGGGCAGGAGGCTGGCGAAAAGATATGGAAATCATTAGCTGCGCTTTGATGAAGTTCAACTTCAAGCCTCCTTTGTTTCAAGTTAGGCTGACAGCGAGGTGAGACGATGAAAAAGTTGTGTCTGCGCAGGCCGTAATGCAAACAGAAATGACTGTTTAGCAGAGTAGAGGAACGATGAAGAAGTTGTGTCTGCGCAGGCCGTAATGCAAACAGAAACGACTGTTTAGCAGAGTAGAGGAACGATGAAGGAAAAAGTAAAGGGCTCAAGAAATGTTAGTGCCCACGGTATGCAAGGATACCGAGACAGCCACGGAAACAAATGCAGATAAAATGTATGTATACAGCCTGTGATTTATTAAATTTCAGAGCTGATATTCTTCCAGAGATTTTTTCCCTTTGCTTATGAATATTTCATTCTCAATGGCTTTTTGTCACAGCTCACTACACACACACAGACACACACACATTTACTCACACCTGTGCATGCATTCACCTTTGAGTTGCTTTCTTCCTTTGGTGTCTCCTCTGTTGAATGTAGTGATGTTAATGATTAAACACATGCTCCTGAAGCCTAATTGATTTTGTTTAATTGATCGCCGGCAAGGGGGAGGAGATTCTGTCTGTGTGTCTAATTAAAAGGGGGAGAAATGTGACCTTGTGCGGGGAAAGTCATGCATGTAACAGCAGCAGTATACACTGGGGTTTGGGGTGGGTGGGGGGTAGACATATTCTGATTTGTTTGGTCTGTGGTGTTCTCCATGTGTGACTGGGACCCTCTTTCACCTTCAGATCTTCGAGCGCATCCTCTTCATCTGGGCCATCCGCCACCCCGCCAGTGGCTACGTGCAGGGCATCAATGACCTGGTCACACCATTCTTCGTTGTTTACGTCTTTGAATACATAGGTGAGTTCCTACATGTTAAGAAAGTCACAGAAGCTCTGTTAAACTGTATTCACATTCACTTTTATTTACATATTTATGTTGCTCAACCTATATCGAAAACTCCATCTAAACACAGTTACCTTACTCCGTATAATCCTGAAGCACAAAGCACACAGACTCTTAACCTATTTAATGGCCCTCCAGCTGTGAGATGAAATCCACAAGTCCACAGCAGTGTCCTTCAGTGGTCCTTCTCTTGTCTGACTACCTCCTTGGGTGTTTGACTAGCTCACCTCAGCATGACCACCAATGAACAGCAAGGTTAGCTGTGGGCTAATGACCCTAATGTATCAGAGCCAGTGGAGGGGACTACGCTGTGCCCTAATGGGAAAGTAATACAGTGAACGACTGAACACGGAGGCTCCAGGTCTCTGGGGGAGGTTCTGTTTGATCCACTGGGGCTGCCTTCCAAGTGCTGCTCCAGAGCGCCAGTATTGATGCCTGCACCGATTGGCTTGTCACAGACCCAAGGGAGTGAACAAAGGCGATGGGGTAAAACTCGAAGGGGGATTGTGGCTGTTTGTGGGAAAAGCTTGGAGAAAAGAGAAGCATTTTTCTGTTGCGCCTCAGCCTCCTCCCGTCCTGGTGACTCAGACCCTGTCGGATCCTCAAAGACTCGCCGCGTTTGTCTTCACACATCTACCTGCACTGATGAGCCTTGAAGCCGCTAAGCCTTCACAAGTGCACCATTGACAGGTTACATGATATTTGATCGTCTGTTTGCTGTCTGCAGACGTCGTTGGCGCTTTGGGTGGATTTCCCGGCTTTCATGCTCAGGAGTGAGTTGTCTAATTACCAGTCCCTCAGAGGAAGGGGAGAGCTTTTGTTTTCCATCTCTGTGGATGTGTGTGGGCTCTATGTGCCGAGCGAAATGGAAACATGTCTTCATTCCCTGAATATGAAGACGGGAAAATGACTGTATATGCCAGACTCAGCCCAATGGCAGAGAAAGGACATTTTAATCAGCCAAAGACCTGTCTCCACACTAGTGGTTCCCGGATCACAGAAATGCTTAAATCCTTTTTTAAGTTCCACTGGGCCCAATAAGGTCTTATGCAGGATGCCATGCCCCCCTCCTAAATGTATGCTGTTCGTTCCCACTACAGACAGTTGGGAGGCCATTACAGTGAAAGATTCCTTTGCCAGCACAATGTGTCTTATCCCTTAACACTGCACTACTGCCTCCCCACCGTCAGGGATGTGGAGGCAGAAATACATTTGGCAAGTAGACATTTGGTGATGAAAAATCCTTCTGGTTAATGTTAAGGATGTCTGATTACTGCTAGAGTATGTCTTTTTAGTTTACTTTCCCCCACAGAGTCTGCCCAGGCCTGACTTTTATCCTTAGATGACTTATCTCAGAAAAAGACACACTGGTTCTCATCACTCTTACTTCTGGAAAAATAAGACGTCGAAGAGCCCAAATCTAATCCCCCGCACCCTGGTGTGATGTGCCGCAAGCGTTGTGGGACATCCGTTGAAGTTGAAGACTGCATTCTGTTTTCAGTGGGGAGAGGAGAGAAAGAAACCCAAACAAAACCGAAAACACACTCTTGACGTCAGCAGGCCGGGGAGAGTGAAAGTCAAGCACGCCTGGCTTAGCAGACTCTGTAGCCTGAGTCTTCTGAGCAGAGGACTGCTCATAATCTCTGCAGTTAAAGATGTATGATGACAGGATGTAATTTGAGACCAGTTAAGCCTGTTGTTTGTACATTGCTGTTGGGCTCATGCATTATTTAGTTATCATTTTCTTCTCACTGTTTTACAGAAAGCAGACTACCAGGCTGATAAATGGACTGAAATTGTCACTGGGTTCAATCCCTTTCTGCGCTTAGTTAGGGGATGTAATAGGTAGATAGTCAAATTTAGTTGGGTGTGACAACGCGTCCTTGCCTACAAGAGATGCTGTTATGACATGAGCAGAGCTTGTTAAAGGAGTCGTGCTTGACATCATTGAGTCTTAAAAACCAAGGAGCATGATGGAACGACAGTTTAAGGGCACGCAGTGTACCACGCTTGGCCACCGGAGGCAGCAGAGCATGATGTGCCATTGAGACCTTGCTTGTACAAAAAAAAACAGCAGTCAGTGAGAGGTCTTATGCGGATCTAGAAAGAACAGGGTACACAAGGCAGCTTTGGCTGACATTTACTAAATCTGGCTGTCCCCACTAGTATTTGATTTCATGACCTAAAATCACCTGTCACTGCCGTATCGCTTTCTCTTTCGCTCTCTTTGTTGTGGGCTTATCCGAGGTGTCTGACCCAACTGTGATGAGGTGAATGCTTGACTACACATCATCATTTCCTGAAGCCGCCAGCGGCTCTGGCTTCAGATGAAACGGTCGGTTTTCATCAGCGGCTTCCTGTTAATCAGAGCCAGATATCATTATTCACTCCTCATCTAATCATATGCCCCTCTCAGAGGCGTGGCTCAGCCATGCATTTCTCCTCCATCGATATCCTTAATCTGCTGTGCCATCCCTTATTTGAAGAGGCTATTGATTTGAGCAAATCATGTAGCTGAAAGGTTTAGTTATTGTTTTCTTTCCTTCATCATCTAAGTCAAGACTAATTCTGTTTTTGAAGGCCAATCTAATTTCTCGTTAGGCGATTTCTAAAGCATTCTAATTAAAGAGGATGCACCTGATGGGAAGGTATGGTTGTTTTTTAATATGGCAAAGTATTGACTGTCTGGAGATCTATATTGTAATTTACATCTTTTCAACATATAGATTCAGTCAAGATGAACTTGTAGAGGGAGTGTTTGCTCCAGTGGTGCTCATCTCTGGAGGCTTCTCCTGGGAGATGATAAATGGGCCCTGTTATTGGTGTTCTGTACTTATGCACCCAAAGGGAGATGGCCTCATTGAGAAATGATGCGAACCAGTGAGAGTGTGATTTTGTTAGAAATAAGATGTGGCGTAGGGTTCAGCGACTGAGCCTTATTCCGCCTCGTCCTCGCTCTCCGTTTTCTGCTCATCTCCAGGCTGGCTGTACTCGCCGGTGTTGCCCTGGCAACAGTGCCATGGTGGCTTGCGAGCTGGATCCTGCCGGTTGTTGGTCTGCTCTGCGGTCGTGAGTGACCACTGGCGGCTACCTTCCTCTCGTGCTTGCCTCGCCTCACCCCCTCTCTTCCATAGCACCCCCCTCACGGCACCTCTGACCTGAGCTGCCCAAGGCTGTCATTCGCTGCAGCGCTCCAGGGAGGGCCCAGAGGAACTGCGGCAGACGGGAGGAATGGCTCCAAATAGAAGAGTGAGTTGTGGGCTTGTCTTAGAGCAGTCCGTGGCGGCGAAAAATAAAGGCGATGGTGGCGGTAGCAGACTGGACAGTCTTGATGAATCACGCGAGGCCATGTTGAACGCCCTGCGGAGAGCCGGGAGTGGTCTGCGCTCTAATAGACCCTCTGGTGCCGACTGGGCACTGAGCCCCACTCAGGCCTCTGGGCCCAGGAGTTGTGGTGCAGAGGAGAGTTAATGGGAGTTAATGTAATTACGAGGGGAGGACTGCACTCTTGAGGGGAGGCACGGCACTCACGCTCGGCCTGCAGACGCAGGAGCACAGCCCCCACACGTCTTGCACAGCTCCCACACGTCTTGCCCAGCTCCCACACGTCTTGCCCAGCCACCTTAATTAATGGCCCTCACAGCAGCAGGTAGCGGAGCTCTCTCTCACTTACTCACTCTCACCTGCTCTCTCTCTCTCTCTCTCTCTCTCTCTCTCTCTCTCTCTCTCTCTCTCTCTCTCTCTCTCTCTCTCTCTCTCTCTCTCTCCTTACTCACTCTCACCTACTCTCTCTCTCTCTCTTTCTCTCTCTGTCTCTCTTTCTCACACACACACACACACACTCACACATACGCCCCCCCCCCCCCCCCACACACACACACACACACACACACACACACACACACACACACACACACACACTCCCACACACACACACACTCACACATGCATGCATACACTTCCTCTCTTTCACACATACACTTATTGCAATGGGCTTATCTCCTAACCCCCCTCCTCTTTATTCACCTCTTAAAGAAACTTGGTGTTTTGTTGCATCTTGTGCATTTGCTAACTGCAGTGCAACATGCTTGTGTCGGGCTCTTCCATTGTATTCACATTGGATGTAGTGGGAGACTGGTCCAGTGGTGCATGGACGCGTTTTATGATTATCATTTGAGATGAGAGTGAAAGTGGCATGTGAAAGCATGAGGGTGGGTGGAAACATTGTCCTT
Organism: Alosa pseudoharengus; assembly: GCF_046254945.1. Lineage (NCBI taxonomy): Eukaryota > Metazoa > Chordata > Actinopteri > Clupeiformes > Clupeidae > Alosa > Alosa pseudoharengus. Next base: position 4,969,628 of record NW_027468664.1, on the reverse strand, counting down.
CATAGCTGCATCAGCCCGGTGTCACGAATGGCCTGCTTATTCCGCACCATGGCGTTCTTATCGTGTCAAAATGTCCTCTCTGCTCATTCCCAGTTCCTGTCCATTGATTGAGAAGGAACAGGATGCAGACTGTGGCTGGCGCAGTAGGCCTGCGGTGCGCTTATTTAGCGGCGGAGGAGAACACCGGCTCCTGCACAGGAAAGGTTTACTGTAAGCCCGACACTGAGTGCCTTTGACACATGCTCTGAACAGCTCTGCTGTAAACGGCACTCAAAGGATTTGCCCAGTGGAATCCCATGAATATGGAGTTGGCCTCTGTGCGTGTTTATGTATGTATGTGTGTGTGTGTCTGTGTGTCTGTTGTGTGTGTGTGTGTGTGTGTGTGTCTGTTGTGTCTGTTGTGTATGTCTGTGTCTGTGTGTGTCTGTTTGTGTCTGCGTGTGTGTGTGCGCGTGTGTGTGTCTGCCTGTCTGTGTGTGTGTGTGTGTGTGTGTGTGTGTGTGTGTGTGTGTGTGTGTGTGTGTGTGTGTGTGTGTGTGTGTGTGTGTGTGTGTGTGTGTGTGTGTGTGTGTGTGTGTGTGTGTGTGTGTGTGTGTGTGCACGCTCACAAGCCCGTGATCAAACGTGCGGATGCAGCCTAACCCCGGGCTCCTGTGTGGTAGCTGGCTAGACGGGGGCCTCCTGCTGTGAGTGGGAAATGCCTCTTGCTCTTCTCAGGGAAGAGGCTTCTGTGTCCCAGCACTCGGCAAGGCAGAGCGCAGGCAGCCCAGGTGGCAAACGCCGCCCGGCGAGGAGCAGGCTGAGCTCAGCACCAGGGCCTCTCTGGCCAGCCCGCCGGGAGCTGCAGTGGGGCAGGAGCACGCTGAGGTCCAGCAGGCCTCGGAGCTGCAGTGGGGCAGGAGCACGCTGAGGTCCAGCAGGCCTCGGGAGCTGCAGTGGGGCAGGAGCACGCTGAGGTCCAGCAGGCCTCGGGAGCTGCAGTGGGGCAGGAGCACGCTGAGGTCCAGCAGGCCTCGGGAGCTGCAGTGGGGCAGGAGCACGCTGAGGTCCAGCAGGCCTCGGGAGCTGCAGTGGGGCAGGAGCACGCTGAGGTCCAGCAGGCCTCGGGAGCTGCAGTGGGGCAGGAGCACGCTGAGGTCCAGCAGGCCTCGGGAGCTGCAGTGGGGCAGGAGCACGCTGAGGTCCAGCAGGCCTCGGAGCCGTTGGCTCTCTCACGAGGTCTCCCTTTTTCTTTTTTGCCAAAGTGCTCTTGACTCTCTGCTTTTCGATTGGAGGCTCTTAACACATGGTGCATGAAGAGCAGCTCACATCCCTCATAGATCCACACCCGGCTCCCACTCACGGGGCCCATTGACTGAGAGGTGGGGACTTGTGATGGCGGATTGAACGGTCACTGGTGTGGAACGCATCGCCTTGCCTTTAATGAGTATCGGTTTGTTCAGATCTCCCCATTTGGAGTGGCGAGCCAAGTGCTGATTTTAATGCAGGTCTGATTAACGCCCCTGATTTGCTCTAACGAGTTGTTAAGTGATTGCCTCGGTATGTCTTCTGACATGCGGTGGAGGGTATTTTTCTACTCTTCCTCTGCTTCAGTTGCTCATTGAGCGGATGGCTCTCCAGACCTCTTTAGGTGCTTGTGGAAAGTTTATAGGGACAGCGATGTAATTGTGTTAATGAACTTTTTTAGTCATGCGTGAACAATGTGTTCTCCGTTTTACAACTTTTTATCCGTCGAGTGTCTGTCTGTAGAAAATATATTCTATAGCTCCCTGGCTGAGCCAACCAAGTTTGCTGTGTGAAATATGCTTTGATGTCCAAGCAGTGACCTTAGATAAATCTGATTTTCAGGCTTAACATACGTTTTCTCATATAAAGATGTAAAACGCAGCGGAGCTGAGAATGATTTAGAGAAATTGTCCTGTCACGAAGTCATTCGTTTTCTCTGAGTAATCGTGGTTATTGAATATTTTTGGATTAAGTTAATTACTCTGCTATAAAAAGCCATAAATTGAATTTCTGCACAGATTCCTGCATTGAGAAATCGCTCTTTGTTCATTTTCATCAGTGGGATGTGTCATGCTTGACCTAACGCAATTTATAACAATTAAGAAAGTAATCAGTTTTAAGAAAAAAATATGCCACTCCATGCCTTGCAATCATCCATGTACACAGATTTGTAACTATAGAATTTCCCTTGCATATTTATCAGTTGATGCTGGCTCAATGTACAGCTTAATTGTCAGCCTGTGCCTAGAATGTCTTAAGAACTTCTCATTACTGTATGGCTAATGATTTTACTGAGTCTCCAGATAACCACAAATTAATTCCTTAATGGACTGATCTGCCCTCATATTTCACACTCTGGAAACTTTCCTTTTCCAGCCTCTGATAATAGCAGCTCTTTTGAAGCCTGCCTCCCTCTTCACTTCCTCCTGCCAAAGTGGTGAATCATGGGATAAGACGTGTCACACAATGGAAGTTGTTGACGGTGCTGTAAAGAGCATTCTCGTGTCAAACACGCCGCACAGCTCCTCCACGTCCCATTTCATTCAAAATATATAACGCCGCCGGACCACGGTCTGAAAACGCCTGCCTGCTTTGGCACCAAGCAACCATAAAAAGCCCAGAAACATTCCCCGAAACGATCTGCTCACTTGCTCCAATTACCATGGTTACAAGGCAAGGGAGCAGTATCTGAGAGCTAAACATTGATGATTTGTGTAGTTGTGTGTTTTAAGTGGCGTCCAGAGAGAGGGCTGCTTTCTTATTGGAGTGCTCTGAAATCCTCTGCTCGGTGGAGAAGGCGAAGGTGTGGGCTGTAAAAGGCAGAAGGGGCCCCTCTAACGCCTGGGGGAACCTGGAGAAGAGTGCTTTAAGGTGGAGGTTTGCTGGATGACACTCTGGAGGGGACTGAAGTAAAGCCATTTCTCTTCTAGTTTTCATTTTTCTCCCCCCCCACCCCCCCCTCCTCGTCTCCCCCAGCCCGCCGCCTGAGATCACAGTGTCACAAGGTTGGCAGTGCAGTGGACATTTTATTCTAGCTCAGATCTAGTGGCTGCAGTTTAGAGGAAAGGCTCCGAGATTCAGACGGTCCTTGGCATTTTGCTCCGTGCTCTATTAAATAAACTGGCTGTAATAATGGGATTTCAAAGCCATTATCTGCTCCAGACATATGGCGGCTCTTGAGATTTACTTTCCCTTTGTTTTCCTTTGTGTCGCGCGCACACAAAACCCTGATTGCTCCGCTCGGCTCCCGGCACCTAAAAGCGTCCGTCTGAAGGAACGCAGAATAGGTGCACGAGGACAACGATTGGTATCACTTGCACCGTTAATAGAGCCTTGGTGCTTTCATGCATTTCAGATGCTTGTTTAATTTTTGATCTAAGAACTAAGTGATCGAGATAAGAGAAGGTTCTCCTCCAAGGATTGTCCACGGCTCCTTCTGGACAGGTTTAGCACAAATGTTAATAAAAGCATATGTAATCAGGGATCCTGATTGCAGCCAGTTTTCTTGGTTGTTTTGTGAGTCTTGTTGCAGGACGGTCGGCCCACCTGTCCATCTGCATTGTGCTATGGGGGAACTTGAACACACACAGTCCAATCAGGCACAGGGGCAGCCTTTCTGATTGTGCCCAATCGCCCAGTCCCCAGCCCACAGCCACCCCCCCCCCCCCCTTTAGCCGTCCTGCTCATCACATCCAGATGAATATTTCCATACGCCGCAGATGGATCCACACCTTGCATTTCACGCAGTGCCACTCTTACATTGTAATTATGCTCCGAGGACTCATTTTCTGGTGTGTTAGAACAACAAGTTTGCCAAGCAGATTCCATATTAATTATCCACGGCTTCAATTACACCTCTATGGAATCCATTTAATACTCATTAGGCAACGCGGGGTGACGTGGCTGTTGTGTGTAATTGGGCCCAGTTGGTCAGATTACGGTGTCCATGATGAAACCATTGTCTGATTGACCTCTGGAGCGTGGGGCTGAAGTGGAGCCGCTCTCTCTTGGCCGGGTTACGAGTCGCTCGTGGGCTCGCGGCTCGCCACTCTTCCCCCCCGATCCGGTGGGCAGAAGGCTTGTCCCTAGGCAGATGGCAGGGCTGCGGAGCTGTCGGCTCGTTTGATGCCGGTTGGCATGGCCGAGCACTTCTCACAGCTGTGCGTGCCCCGGTGCCGCGGGGGGAGCCTACCCTGTGCCCAGGTACACAGGAAAGCAGCCTGCGGCCAACAGGAACCTCTGACCGCGGCCAGCAAGACTCCTCACTCCAGATGGACAGAGCTGCGTGAGGCTGAGCACAGAGGGCTGCTCTGGTCACCCAGCAGATAAATAGAGACAAAAGCCAGAGACACCAAATAAAATGTCTCTTCTGCAGAATGGGCCATTTCTTTTAGGACTACACTACGCCATGAAAGAACTTGAAAGATCTCACTCCTCTTTTCATTTGATTGTTTGATTGTGTGTGTGCGTGTGTGTGTGCGTGTGCGTGTGCGTGTGCGCGTGCGCGTGCGTGTGCGCGTGCGTGCGTGTGTTTTGCTAAGACGAGCGCTCGTGTGGCTGGGAGAATGAGGCCACTGGCAGCCTGTGCTAATTAATAACTTGTGTATGGTAGCCTTGGGAGTGTCCCCTGAGCACTGCGCAGGTGTCCCTGCTGAGCCACAACTCCAACTACTGCTAGCAGGCAGCCGTGCTCCAATTAGACTTATCCAAACATACAGGCCACGCTGCACCAGAAATGCACCCAGAATAAAAAGAAACATACAATCGCATTCTTTTTCGAGGAGCTCCCAGGGTTGTTGGGTTTTCTGTGGTGGCCCGTGTGCACTGGTGGGGGCCGTTACGCTGCTGTGTGAGAGTGCAGCCACAGCATGGCTGTGAGTGTCACAGGATGGACTCTGGCTGGAAATGATCAGAGGAAAGGTTAATGAACAAAGAGGATCAATGTTTCTGTTTGTGTACGTGTGTGTGTGTGTGTATGTGTGTGTGTTTGTATATGGGAGTACACATGTAGCTGCTGCATAGAGATTTTCCTCCACTGCTCCTCCGGGTCCAGTCCTTCTGCTCCCCCAGTGCGCTACCCGTGTCACCTTGCTGCTGTTACAGCACTGTTTCCATGGGCAACGGGCATTCCCATGTGAATATGCTTGGACAGATGGCGGGATGGTGCCCTCAAAGAGGGCCTTTCAGTAAGGAGTTCTCAGTTTATACTTTATTTATTTATTTTTTCGAGCATTTCACTGATGCCTCTTCTCAAAATGTGAGCGTGTGTGTGTGATCCCTCCTAGCGCCCACTCTTGTGTATTTTGTCACCGAGCACATGAACCATGATGCACACATTACTTCCACAGTCTTGTTGCAGCTCTGACCCACTTCCTTTGTTGGTTAGTGTTGTCCAGTTAAATCAAATCTGCCACGTGCTGACTCACCTCCGTAATGATGCTGTTAGTGAGTGTGTTGGGATGAGGAATCGAGCTGTTGCCTCCACGTGTGCCCAAGCACTGGTGACTCACACTATCCTCTATTAATGGATGCTGTGTGTGGGTGTGTCTGCGAATATGTGTGTGTGTTACCTGGCCATTTGAGATGCAAAGCCATGTAGCGGCTGTTGCTGTACAGACTGGATGATGGACTTGCCACTGGGGCGTAGTAACCTCTCTGACCACAGGAGGAGCTGTTGTTTTATGCATGCCACACTGACTCCTCAGTAACACCCTCTCTCTTAAGTCTTTCTCACCCCCTCTCTCTTTCCTTCCCTCTCTCTCACCTCATCTCTCTCTTTCTCTCTCTCTCTCTCTCCCCCCCAGACTCTTTCTCTTTCTCTCTCTTTCTCTCTCTCTCTCTCCCCCAGTCTATCTCTCTCTCTCTCTCTCTCTCTCTCTCTCTCTCTCTCTCTCTCTCTCTCTCTCTCTCTCTCTGTGTCCGTGTCCTTGTTTTCTGATGAGTAAGAGTGCAGCTGGATGATGTTGTGCTCTAAGAGTCCTTGCCAGATTCCAGACGTTATTGCTGCATTACTGTAGTTGCTCCTCCAGCTGGGGACTCCTGCACCTCACTCCACCACTGGAGCCGCACAAGACCAGTGGGGCCACTGACTGAACAATGGGTGGGAGGCATTTTAACACACTCCATGTTTTTCACAAAAGCATCACAGTCCTTGGATTCAGTTGAGATCCCTCTCGCTACTGGATTCAGCCCTTTGTAGTATCCCTCAGCCTTGTGTGTGTGTGTGTGTGTGTGTGTGTGTGTGTGTGTGTGTGGTGTGTGGGTTATGGCATCCTAAAAAACTCTATGCCTGCCTGTGTGTGTGTGTGTGGTGAGTGGGATTCAGGCCTGGCACCATATGCGTACTCTCTCTGCCTGGCCTGTCAATCTGAGCATGTTCACCGCACCTCGCAGTTCTACTGGCGTTGCCAAGGAGACTGAGAAGAGCTGGCAGGGCCCTGTTTAATATGAAAGATGTGAAGTTTTCAAAGGCTTCACTACCACTACACAGACTCACCTGAGAGGCCAGGGAGGTTTGCCTCCCGTGTGTGTGTGTGTGTGTGTGTGTGTGTGTGTGTGTGTGTGTGTGTGTGTGTGTGTGTCCCCTAGGGTAGATGGGGAATATTGAGGGAAGCCATTAAGCTTTCTTGTTGTCAATATATGCCAGTAGTAAGGAACTAGCCACTAGAAGTGTGAATAAGCAAATCTAAATGTTAGGAATGGAATAAAACAGTAGGGGAATGAGTTAGTAGGTAACTGTGTACCAGGTGTCTCCCGCAGGTAGCTCCCCTCCTGATTCTGAGTAGCTTTTCAAAAGGCTCAAGCAAAATTTTCATAAATCTGTTAAAAATCCTATCAAATCAAATTCACAGTCTAAAAACAGGAGTTGAAAGGAGCCTTAAAACCCATACGAAGCTTATTCAGCTGTTTTGGGTGGAGATAAGCTATGTCAATACATGCTACTACTAATACATAATAAAACAAATAAAACACCAGTTGTTCTCAGCCATTTTCATTTAGGCTAGTTTAGCTCTGGGAGGAGAGAGGCTGGAGATCCCTGCTGTATACACTAGTGGGACAGTTAGCACAACACACAGCTTTAAGGCCCATTCACACCAAGAACGATAACGATAACTATAACCATAACGATAAAATCGTTCACACTGAACAACGATAAACAAAGTCTCTCCTTGTGTTAATGAATGTGACGGTTAAAATTCTATGGGTTCTGATTGGCTATTAGCTTTTTATCGTTCTGAAAATCGCTCTGAAAGTGATCCCCAACGATATCGTTCTTCATGTCGTTATCGTTATAGTTTATTTGTGAACGTCGTCATTCATATTAACGAGAACGATATATATTTATAGTTATCGTTATCGTTATCGTTCTTGGTGTGAATGGGCCTTTAATGTAGGTTTCCTGGCCATTCACTAGCTCTGGTCTGTATATGTATCGTCTATATTGTATGAGTGCTCCGGTTTCAAGCACATGAAAGCAGTAGATTCAGCCGATCTGCTTTTCATTGTTGGCTACCGCCTGTACGTATGGCTTGCTCTGCATCCGCACGGGCTCATCTAGCAGTGCATAATGCTGTCTGTAGTTCTCCTCATTTTGATCGCTCTGGATGCAAGGCAGGCCGAATGCTGCCTCTTGCCAAAACCTACGGCAATAATAGCCGGGAATATCCATGAATGTGACAATCAGTTTTCAATACTGCCTGCAGACGCGGCCTACGCACCGCTGTGGCAGCGGGAAGCCAGGAGCTCAGCTGAATGTCTAAGGAATGCCAATTTACGTGTGTGTGTGTGTGTGTGTGTGTGTGTGTGTGTGTGTGTGTGTGTGTGTGTGTGTGTGTGTGTGTGTGTGTGTGTGTGTGTGTGTGTGTGTGTGTGTGTGTGTGTGTGTGTGTGTGTGTGTGTGTGTGTTTGCGGGGCCCCTGCTGTGTGGTGGTGGCCCCCTTGCTAACACTGCGTCTCCATCCATCCCTCCCTCTTCGTCTCCCTCTCTCCCTCCCTCCCTTCCTCTTTGTTCTGGCCCCTTTTTTGCAGAGGAAGAGGTGGAAAATTTCGATGTTTCCAGCCTGCAGGAGGACGCTCTGCGGAACATCGAGGCGGACAGCTTCTGGTGCATGAGCAAGCTGCTGGACGGCATTCAGGTAAATTGATTCCCCCTCTGCCAGTGCGCTGGGCTGATTAAATTCACGCCGTGTGTGTGTGTGCGTGTGAAGCACCTCTGGGAAAGCACGACTGGTCCTTGGTCCTTGCTTGTGTGTGTGTGTGTGTGTGTGTGTGTGTGTGTGTGTGTGTGTGTGTGCGGAGGGGCCACTGTGTGAGTGTATAAGTGTATGATGCAGAGCAGGAGTCCCTCTGTGCGTTAGTGTCCCATCCTGTCTTGCTCAGTCTCTTGGTCTCTCCAGGAGTAAAGCGCATGATGAATAATCCCCGCTGTGCTGTCGTCACTTTCAGCCGGTTTTGCTCCAAAAGCTCAGTTTAGAACAAATCGCCACTGGAACAGCACAAACCCCCCTACCCCACCCCCAAACACACATACACACACACACACTTTTGCTCTAATTGATTTAAAGCCATAGAACATGTGTGTTGGTTTGGTACGCCTGATGTATCGTGCCCCAGGCACCACTGCTGCCAGGTACAGTAGGTGCTTGACTTGTGGCTTGAGGTATCACCTATCACATGTAAAGTGCTGCTCTGTACAAACAGACAAACAGCCCTATTTGCAGGTGGCTTCGCCAGAGAGTTGGGTCTGGGGCTTTTTGCTGGCATTGTGTAAAGATCATAAAGTGATGATGGCAGAGAAAGCACAGTTGCTAATTTATTTTTATTTTTTTGCCTGCTTGTTCTCAATCAGAAGCCTGCTTGCTAAACACCTACACACATATCTATGCCCTGGCACTCAGAGAGATATAGGAGAGATCTTTCACACACACACACACACACACTTGCAAACACTCACACTCCTTCAAACACACACACACACACACACACACACACACACACACACACACACACACACACACACATAGCCCCTTCCACTCAGACGGCATTTGTATTCGCGGGCTCACCCTTTCTTGCCAGCAGTAGATTAAAATGCACTCCCAGTCACAGAACCTTTTGTGGCGTTTTGTCTCTAATTACTGCAGTAATTTGTGTGTACAAAGCAGATTCTCATAGGCGCTAATGATTTTCTCCTCATTGTTTTCTTTCACAACTTCACAGTGAAGAGCATTTGCTCTCAGGTTGTTTGTGAGTGAGATTTTTATTTGGTGTGTGTGTGTTTTATTTGAGCTCGCGCAGATGCTCGGTAGTTTCTGAGAGCTAGCTGGCTGCCAAAGAACTGGTCATGGCTGGTTGCTTTCACTTGACCTGTATGCACAGGAAGTAAAAAAGACACCCACAATATTGTCTAGATAGAGACATACTATACTTTTCAAGTGAGCTGGGACCAGTCATAATTTGATGGTCAGGCTGTTGGAGACTGGTGATGTTTTTCCAGCGTAGCAATGGGAGAAAAGAGCTGTGTTGTTTTTTGGGGGGTTATTACTATATTTTTTTTATGCATCTGTTATATTTTTTTGAGTGTTAATGGAAGCTTTCAAGCCTGGCCTCTTTCTTGGCACAGGCATTTTCACTGGTGGCAATGATGCACTATGAGCTCTACTGGTTATTTAGTTGAATCAAAAGACTCTTAGCTGCCGGTTAGTCCCTTAAGAGAGCACACCATTCAAGCGTGTGTGTGTGTGTGTGTGTGTGTGTGTGTGTGTGTGTGTGTGTGTGTGTGTGTGTGCCCGCCCGCGTGTTTTGGAATAAGAAAGGTTGTGCTACTTAGCACCCCCCTCTACCCTACATAACACATTCCCAATTGTGCCGCGCTGCCAGGATGGTCTCCAGGGTCGCTGGATAAAAACACCAGAACAACACAGCTTCTGTCTTCTCCTACCTGCCCTCACTTCCCAATGAGAAACTCTTGTTCTTACACACACACACACACACACACACATATACACTCACACACACACACACACACACATATACACTCACACACACACCAGTAAACACACACACACACACACACACACACACACTCACAAACACACTCACAAACACAGCATGCAGTCTCCCTTTCCAGGCTGACCTCTATGAATGTGCAGGTGCGTGTAGTACTAATCCTCCCTGGCCATGCTTAAAACGTGATTGCAGTGACAGACGGGAGGCACAGCGTTTACAGGCTCTGGCCCCTCCCCGGGGACGCCGACAAACAGCACTCAATCAGTGATAAATTAGGCTTCCCTGGCAAACACCGAACCACTCCCCCGTGCATCGCAAAAACACACACACAACAGCAGATAAATAAAAAAAAGAAAAGTCTGACAGGAACGTCAGGGCACCAGCTGTTGGAGAGGATGAGTGACGGGCCCCTGGCGTCGCTCAGAGCCCCTGGACTGCCGGAGCACTTCCATGCTGCTGCCGCCTCCGTGCGCCGCGCCTCGCCGGGTCCAGAGCCAAGCGCGAGCCCTGGGGTCACCCCGCCAGAGAAGCCCCCTCCCTGATTAACGGCGCCGGGTGATCTGTCAACAGACGTGCAGGCTCAGATGAAGAGAGGACCCTCCTGACTCCGCCGCCTCTTGGGGGAGGCACGGAAAGTGAGAGCTACAGTAGCAGTTGCTGCTGCTGCTTCCTTTTGAATGCATATGGCGGTGTCAAATCTGAATGCCAAACCACTTTGCGGAGTTTGAATAGCACATTGTGGGTGTAGTTCCCCAAACACAGGCATGAAAACTCCTCACCTTTTGGCGAAATTCGCCATTTTGAATCCAAAATAGGGGACTTACGTGGTTCGCGCAGATCCGATGAGAAAATATTGTGTGTGTGGGGGGTTGGGGGGGGGTATGGGGTTACAACTGAGTTTACAACTCACGCGCAGATGCGAACGCATCTTGATGCGTTGTAAGACAAGAGCCCAATTAAAAACTTGTCTGATCCAGTAATGATTATGTGAATGCAGCCCCTATGCATTTCGCTTATTAAACAGTGGAAGCTAATTTTTTCCGCGGATGCAACGCGAACAGAACGCTTGCGCTGGAATAGCCTCCCTGTCTGTGTGACTACAGATATATGCGTCTGCAATGTCAGCTGGAATGTGAGCCCGGCGAGGAGAGATGCTTATTGATGTCACACGTGGGCTAGTTGAAACTTTCAACTTCTGTCAGAAAAAGACGTTGAGATTGGTGTAGTAACGTAGCATAGGCTGTTAATGTTAGCGATATTGGACAGAAATATAGACATAACGAGTTCATTTGATGAAGAATACGTGCAGTTTGAGCCATCTAGATCGACAAAAGGTGAAGCAAATAGGCATACTTATCAGTATAGCAAAGGGTAATGTGAATAACTAAATAGTTGAATTAAATGCTCCTAAACTGGGCTGGTGCGTTTTGTCGAGTTCAGAGACAAAAGCAGTGTTTGACAGGGTAATGCTGTCTTTTAAGAAATGTCCAGTGGCCTGATCAGTAGGCCTAGTCTGTGTCTACAGGGTTTAACATGTAATGTGAACACTGTTCACACAATTTATTGGTTGGTTAAACACACTAGCACAATGTCACAATCTGTAAGTAGCCTAGGCTGCAGGTTAAAACATTTCAAACCAATTTTACAAATTAAAGCCTAGTCTACCCTACCCAAGTTTATTTATTACCTGGGTTGGTCCAACAAATATTCTGACTTATCTTATTCAGACTTATTCTAATAGTCTGCTATGAAGTGTCCATTAGGCCTATGAAATCTTTAGAAATGTCAGATAACTTCAGGCACAAAGAAATAAATAAATAAAGAAAACAAACTCATGTAGATTACTGAGGAGGAGGGAAGGGCCAGGCTGAAGCATGTTGCCAAACAGCGCAAGTCGGCCCCTTCACACTTAGGCCCAAGCCAAAAAGATGAAAATAAAGGTATTTTTTTTGTAAAAATTAGTCATTTTTTAGTTTGTTTTCTTTATAAATCTCTGGTTTTAGGCAACTTCATACTCCAGGGAAGCTATGCACTATTGGCAACAATGTCACTCGTGCTTGTTTTGCTATGAAACGGCCATTTCCCTCTTTGCGCGCCCTTCTCACCTTTTTCACCCCTGACCCGTTTTCATGCCTGCAAACAAAGTGCTCCTGAGCAGTGCAGGGCTTTGGCTCTGCATAGTGTGGCCCCTCAATAAGCATCGGACAGACTCATGTCAGCACTGCTGCAGTGGATTACTCCAACCTCTCTGTGGAAATAACAGCATTACAGCAGTGCTGTGCAGCTGGGGTGGAGCTACAGACAGATTAGAAGAGAGACAATATATTGTGTGTGAGTGTGAGTGTGTAGAGTGTGTGTATTTGCCGACATGCGAGTGTATTTGTGGCCGGCAAGCTGATGTTGCTGTGCGGGTTCTGGCTGGCCTCAGAGGAAGTGTAATATTGAGTGAAGTTAAACACTGGCAGTGACAGGTTTAGAACAGCTCATGACAGCAAGACCCTTGGGAGAGAGCTGCCTCTAATTACAGCTGCCTGTCTTCACAGCCAGCCTCACTCACTCTCTCTCTCTCTCTCTCTCTCTCTCTCTCTCTCTGTCTCTCTCTGTCTCTCACTCTCTCTCTCTCTCTCTCTCTCTCTCTCTCTCTCTCTCTGTCTCTCTCTGTCTCTCTCTGTCTCTCAGTCTGTCTCTCTGTTTCTTTCTCATTCTCTTTTGCCCTCTTTCTCTCTCTCCATTTCTCTGCTTCTCTCTCTCTCTGTATCTTCTCTGTCTCACTCTCTTTTTTGCCCTGCTTCTCTCTCTCTGTTTCTCTTTGTGTTTCACACTCTCTTTCACACTCTCTCTCTCCATCCGCCCTTCTATCTTTTGACATCCTCTCTTTCCACTCGTACTCTTCTCTTTTCTGTCTATGTCTGTCTTTTCATTCATATCCCTACCTCCCTAGGCTCCTAGCACCTCCCCTCCCCAACTCACTCACTCACTCACTCACTCACTCACTCACTCACTCACTCACTCACTCACTCACTCACTCACTCACTCACTCACTCCCTCTCTCACTCTCTCTCACTCTCTCACTCACTCACTCACTCACTCACTCCCTCACTCCCTCACTCTCTCACTCCCTCACTCAATTCAATTCAATTCAACAAGCTTTATTGGCATGAATGTAAATTTTACAGTGTTGCCAAAGCATTCAATACAACAATAATAGTAATATAGATAATAATAATACAAATAATAATGATGATAATAATAATAATAATAATAATAATAATGAAAATAACACCTGGCTTTTAAATGAACAGAAAAAAAATAAAAAAAATAAAAATAAAAAAAACTATGGATTATTATGTTATTGATCATGTAACATGGGCTGTTCTCTCAGGATGTGGCAGGATTGGATGTACTCAGCAGCTAGGTGGACACAACTGTCTACTTCCCCCAGGAGGAATGAGAATGCACTCTCTCTCTCACTCTCTCACTCTCACTCTCACTCTCTCACTCTCTCACTCACTCACTCCAAAGTTCATCTCTCACTACAAAAAGATCCTTCCAGATAAGGCTCATCATGAGCCTGCGGGCCACCTGTTATTTGCGTGGAGAGTGTATGCCGTTGTCTCAGCATGGCTGGCTGCTCCTCCCTGCAGCCAGAGTGCAGCACCTGGCTCCCTACTCTCACTCTCCCCCGCCCCTCCTCCAATCACCTGGCTCCCTACTCTCTCTGACAGAGCGGCAGTGTAGGGTTATGGTGGCTGGACAGTGCGGTGTGCGGCAGTGTAGGGTTATGGTGGCTGGACAGTGCGGTGTGCGGCAGTGTAGGGTTATGGTGGCTGGACAGTGCGGTGTGCGGCAGTGTAGGGTTATGGTGGCTGGACAGTGCGGTGTGCGGCAGTGCAGGGCTATGGTGGCTGAAGAGTGCGGTGTGCGGCAGTGTAGGGTTATGGTGGCTGGACAGTGCGGTGTGCGGCAGTGTAGGGTTATGGTGGCTGGACAGTGCGGTGTGCGGCAGTGTAGGGTTATGGTGGCTGGACAGTGCATGACAGAGCGGCAGTGTAGGGTTATGGTGGCTGAAGAGTGCGGTGTGTGTCAGTGTAGGGTTATGGTGGCTGGACAGTGCGGTGTGCGGCAGTGTAGGGTTATGGTGGCTGGACAGTGCGGTGTGCGGCAGTGTAGGGTTATGGTGGCTGGACAGTGCGGTGTGCGGCAGTGTAGGGTTATGGTGGCTGAAGAGTGCGGTGTGCGGCAGTGTAGGGTTATGGTGGCTGGACAGTGCGGTGTGCGGCAGTGTAGGGTTATGGTGGCTGAAGAGTGCGGTGTGCGGCAGTGTAGGGTTATGGTGGCTGGGATGGCAACACCATGAGGATTTACAGGAGAGAGGGAGCGAGAGATGGAAGCCAGCCCAGGCATGCACACGTGTTGTCAGACCAGAGGAGGGCCACAGAGCTCACACACTCTCACACGCCAGCAGACCAGCGCTGTGATGGCCTGCACTCAACCGCACTTTTTCCCCCTTTTTCTCTCCGTGCTCATTTCTTTTTAATTTGCTTCTACTCATCTGTCATTTTTCATATTCCTCCATTTGCATCTTCGCTCAGCCCCCATCCCCTCCCCTTCCCCCTCATGGCCTGAGGGCTGCAGCTGTTGCTAATCTCCAGTTGTAATGCACACACACACACACACACACACACACACACACACTCACACACTCACACACACACACACACACACACACTCACACACTCACACACTCACACTCCCTCTCTCAAGGAAGGAAAACAAATATCGACTCAAATAAAAAAGCCACATTAAGCCCATCTGTGGTATCCAGATGGAAATTGGTGTGTTTTTCCTCATTCAAATGTCTCAGATAGTGTTGCTGTTATTGCATGATTTTGTTCAGTTAAGATTTACCTTACGCAGCGTCATTTTGTTTTACACAGACTTTCATTAAGGACTAAATATATGAAAGGAGGCGTTGCACGTGCCGACGCTTGGTCATTCACTTAATGCCTCGTATTGAGGAGACCATCAGCCAAGTCAATTGGCGATACTCACATTACTCTCCGTGCAGTATCTCACCACTGGGAACTAAGCCCACGCCTACCCAGCATCCTCTGCGGTAGTATAAATTGTCCTGCCTGGCGCAGTAAGGTTAACATTCTTCTCCGAGACCCCCCACCCTCTACTCCATCAGCCCGCGGATCATAGGGGGGTTTAACGGGTATGAGCTGAAGGATCACAAACTAATTAAGGTCATCGAGGAGTTCAGCCCCTTTAAAATTGTTTATAAACCATTAGGGGGAAACGCGTGCTCCCTGGCGTCCCGCACATAATTAGAGCCAAGGTCAGGGAAACAGCCGCACACATTTCCTGCAGCAGGGCGGGCATGCCCAGATATGCTGCTGTGGACAGAATGCTCTGGCATTTACACTAGGGCAAACGTGGGCTTTTATTCATTTCCTAAATAAATAGGCCCCTCTGGAGGCCCCGTGTCAGAGAAATGCACCTTCAGTGATATTAATGAGCTCCCTGCTTATTTAGCCCATTTTTTTAAACCACATGCTAACTAAAGGAGAAAAGAAATGGAACCGTTTACCCCAGGGCTCTCTGGGGGTTCCTGTGTATGGCTGATGATACCACCACCAAACAGGGGCCAACCGGCAGCGAAGTAGGTCTGCCTGAGAACTCTAATGCCCTCCTTTTTTAAACGTTTTTGTTTATTTATTTG
This sequence comes from Alosa pseudoharengus, assembly GCF_046254945.1. Taxonomy (NCBI): domain Eukaryota; kingdom Metazoa; phylum Chordata; class Actinopteri; order Clupeiformes; family Clupeidae; genus Alosa; species Alosa pseudoharengus. The sequence goes on along the minus strand of NW_027468664.1, from coordinate 4,953,892 downwards.
TTTATTTTCTTTGTCTCTTCTGCCAGTGTCTGCCTCATTTCCCTCGCCCAAAATCTGGCTCCTGTTGATGTGATGGATGTGTGGAGACAAAGGGTAAATAGCTTCTGGTGCTGCTGTAGCAGGCAGACCAATAGCCTCCCATCAGTCCCAGTGGAAATCTCTGTTTGGCTTGCATGGTCTTTATTTCTGTCTTGTCTGTGTTTATGGGTTAGTGTGGTGAGACATTTCCATCCACAGCAGAATGTGTTGCACAAACAGCAGTGGTGGTGGGGAAAAAAACAACATAAATTAGTCTGCTATGAAGTTTGAGATTTGTGTTTCCACTGATAAATATTTGCATGTTTGCATCCAGATGGCTGGCCCACTTTGAACTGAAGGGCCCCTAACGATTTGATTTGGCCAATTGCTTCTGTGTTCTGTTGGAACAGTATATTGACAGAAGCTCAGGGTCCGGGATTGCATTGACACATGGTCAGGCAGTTTCCTGGCAGCCTATTCATCCATCTATTATATAGTTAGCATTGATTGGCGTTTCATCCTTGACGCCTGCGCTGCGTTAAACTCCCGGATTGGAGTGGAGACGGCGTCCTTGAAGGCTCTGGCTGGATGGCAGCCCCCAGTGCGTCGAGCAGCGCGGGGAGCGTCACGGCCGGCGGACTCCACCAGGCGGGGGGGCGGGCCGGTGGCGGGGGCGGGCGGCCGTGCGGGGGGGCGGGTGGTGCGGGCTGGTGCAGCGCCTGCGGGTCTGTCACGGAATACTAATGAGACTCCGCTGCACCCGCGCCGCTCCATCACAAGGTGCTGCCTTTGCCTCAACGCCACCCAACTGAGCTCTGTCCTTCAGTCCGACACCAGGCCCAGAGACTGACCCCAAACCTCGAGTGGACCAGACCCCCCCCCCTCCCCAAAAGTCCTTTAGCGTAACCACTAGCCAGCCATGCCAGACCAGCTTACTCAATTACTTTGCTCTTTTTTTCTCCGCCATCTACATTTAACTCTTCTTCAAATTCAGATGAATTGACCACAGTGCCCCTCCCTCTTTCTTTCCCCCTTGCTCTGTCACCCTCAGAGTTGTGCTGTTAGCCAGTAGTTTGTTTTCTTTCTTCTTTTTTTTTTTTGGCTGGGGCTTATCCTCGGAGCTGACATGGCACTCTGCTGGAATGCTGTTTTTGAGCTGGAGCTGAGCAAGGGAGCTGCTATTGTATTTTGGCTCAGTGCTTTGGGGAAAAAAATTCAATTCACTGCTGATGCTCAGCTTCATGTAAGCATGTGTGTCTCTGTGTGTGTGTGTGTGAGAGAGAGAGAGAGGCCGGGTGTGAGGCAACTGTATGGAGCAGGGTCTGCCGATGCCACTCTTTGTTTAGAAGGCTTTTTCACCCCAGTACACCCCTGCCAATTATATTCAATCATGGGCTCTTCAGGGGCCCTGTGCTATAGAGGGAAGAGGCCTCTTTTCTTTCTGTCGGTAGCTATCTCCTCTGCCTTTTATTGACAGCTGTACGCCTCTGATTCGGCTCACTGAGTCCCTCAATCAGATGTCTGATAGAGGTGGCTGTCACTCATATGCTCCCTTGCCACGTACGCCTCACACTTCTTACTCCCTAATGTGTTCGCACACACACACTCTCTCTCTCTCTCTCTCTCCATAGAGACATACACACACATACACACACACAGCATTCGCCCGCATGTATATGGACACTCTTATTACTTCATCACATGCACGCACATTTATTTTAAACACGCTCTTCTGAAGCAGGTGACTGCCTGGTCCTTTGCATTCGATTTAATATACTTTGAGGCCGAGCGGCGCCTCTTCGGTCATCGCTCACAATAAATGACGTAAATACCTATATTCACATCCGAGCTCCTGCATATACCCTCTCCCCTTTCCAAGTGCCTCTCACAGTCCTTTAGGGCACCTGAAAAGGAGTCCTCCATCATGCCTGGACCTGGCAATTTGTGGGACAGGAGAGAGAAGCACTACAAGAGGCGTACTGTCAGGAGCCGACCCCCGAGATGTTCCAGAGATAAAGCCGGCAGCTTAGATTGTGGTTGCGACTGCTGGGGTTATTTGTGATAACGGGTGGCTCATCTCGATCTCAGGAAGATGGCAGCCGAAGGGAGCCGCCTGATGGAGAAGCATCAATGGCAGCAAGAGAGCGCACAAAGCCCCCCGCTCATCTGCTGGAAAAGCACAGTGCTGCATGAAGGCCCATTGTACTGTAGAAGGGTTATCGCCTTTGTCATCGCCGGAACAGATCCCATCAGCAATCTTGTTTTGTGTTGTTCTCGCGGCACACTCCTGACGTCTTATCACGGGATAGGCCGGCGTACCTCCCCTTGCTGGGCTGCCATTGTGCATCTAATTTGGAAGAAGCTGCCGTCCCTTTTTCTATTGATCCAGGTGGGAAAGCGTTCCCCTTCTTCTCTACCCACTGGCAGTATCGGGCGCCATTGTTGTGGGTGTCAAAGCAGGCTTAGCGCGAGCAGGTGATCTATAGAAGGTGAATGATGTAGTGTTTGCCCAATATAACATCAGTGAAAAAAGACTTCAAGTAGGAGATTTCCTCCCCGTTGCTGCTCAGGATCAAAGATTAAGGGGAAAAAAACTGTGATCCCGATGAAGTTGGTCTAGAGCCAGGGCTTAGAGTCAATCCCCTGAAAGAGAAACTTTCTGTACGTGCCATAAAAAAGTGAAAGGAGACACATCTTTTCATCTCATTGACACCGTGCCAGATTCAACCTGTTTTCACCTCAATCCAGCTCTAGGATAAATCTCCTTCTCCCCTCTACGGACTAAGCCCTGAACCTTAACTAACTGAAGACTTAACTAATATCTGCTGATAAGTGATTGAGTTTGAGAGGCTGTAGGGGCTCAACATGCTAGTAACAGGAATTGGACAGTGCCTGTGACACCATCACCCATCACCAATAAGCACCAAAAACTTGATGCAAACTCCCCTGCAGAAATGCTGAGTCATACAGGGCTCATACAGTCAGCGAGCAAGCCCTCTTGCAATTCACGGTTTCACAGTGGGACAGCCCAAAGACCGCACAAACGTACCAAGACAACACGCATCAAAGTCTGTGTGTGGAGAATGGGATTGAGCCACAGTCTCTTCGGTCATGGGTGGTTCCCCTCCCTCAGTTGAAGGGCTTACATTTGTTATTGGCATAGTGGTTCTGAAAGCGTTTTGAGGGCAAGTAGTCTGTGACACTGACTTTCTGTACATCTCAATATGTTTTTTATTGATTACAGTGTTGCTGTCTCTTTGATTCTGCCAAATAAACATGCCATCTGCTTTATGATCTGAGCAGAGTAGTTGAATTTGAGGAAGATTTTTTTTGAACCATCATTCCTAAGGCTTGGAGAAATATTTGATAAATAGGCACCTTTCATGAAGGTGCATGTGAAGGAAGACTTGATTGCTGATATTCCTGTCTGTGGGCTGTAGTGAAAAATAATTAAAAAATAGTGCTTGTTTCAGTACCAAGAAAGTAACTGATGATCACAGACATTTTAATGAGTATAGACGTTCCTTGAATCAGAGAAGTCTCTACTCTTGTCTTTTTTGCATGTTACAAAATATGCATCACCCTAATGATGAATTATGTGTAAACCTTTGATGAAAAATGGAGACTGATCTATCTGAGAAGTTGAAGTTGGTAAAGATCAATGTTATCAGTTATTCTCTGCTTTTATTCAGGCTTTTCTTCTCAGTAAATGACTCGGTACAACACATGGCAGTTTGTAGAGGTGGGATGGGAGTGGTAAGAATATCTAGTAGTAGTAATGGTAGAACAGGTTATTTTAGTACAGTATATTGCTATCCTAGTAGTAGTCACCATCCTATAAGCTACTAAACATCTCAGCCTTATTTTAAAGTGAATGGGGAAAAACAAAATTTTGGAGAACTTTGGCAATTAAGAGTAGTTTTCAGTGACAAGAAATAGTTTGAGGCCCAGTCTCCTGTCAAAGAGACCCAGGAATAATGAGAGCTGTTTCCTAGGAAACCTCCGTTTTGCCACGCAGTTTGTTTACGACTTGAGAGTTCAGTAGTGGAAGCAGCGGCACTTCATTAAAGCATAGGCACTTTAATAATGCAGATGTAATTACTGGGGCCTCTGGGCGGGCTTAATGCATGCTTAAGACTGACCTGCTCTCCCTCCTAACCGGTAATTAGGTTTAGACCCGGTGAGGGAGAACGCGCCGTCATCTAGTTTGGGACTAAATAGATGACCCCCGAGTGTGACTGATCCACAACACACTAGTAGAACTCCCAGGTCACGGCGTTCCTACGTTGGTCTGTCTGTCTGGGTGGACAAGCTCCTCAGAGTAACCCGGGAAGTGGTTTAGCTTTTGAGCTCATGTGTTGGGGCCCTAAAGTGACCTCCCAGGATGGGAGCGTTAGGACTCATTATTAAAACACCACGCTGATCCAGTTACTCGGCGACAGCCGGCCCGGGCTCCTATCCAGGGCGGTGTAGTCCTGTCCATTGGTGATTATTATTTTATAGGCGTGAGATGGACTCTCTGGTGGCTCTGCCTCCCTGGTTCACGTTTTTTCGAGGTCAAGGAGGGAGAGGGCTGGAGAGGGGTTATGTGGTAATGGTGTGCATCCAGCGAGCCCTGCATTCACCGCCAGCACACTCAGAGCCACGGGCAGCACAGCTGAGCCTGAAGGACAGCTCAAATTGTTTGCCAGTTAATGACTCTCTATCCTTCTGTCTCATTCTCTCTTCCTCTCTCTCGCTCCCTCTCTTTTTCTGCCCCCCCCCCCCCCTTCACCATTCCTCTTTATCCCACCCTTCTCTCTCCTTGCCTATTGCTGTCTTGTGTTCTCTTTCTCTCTGTCTTTCTCTCTCCCCCTCTTCTTCTCCTCGATGGGCATTAGCGGTCTCAGCTGTTCCCTCGTCACATTAAAGCATCTGCTCTCCAAAGGCTCATCTCACGAGAAGCGAAGACACACACACACAGACACACACACACACACACACACACACACACACACACACACAGACACACAGACACACACACACAGACACACACACACACACAGACACACACACACAAACAGACACACACACACACACACACACACACACACACTCTGCCTGCCCTTGTGGCTGTGCTGACAGGACGTTAACATCAGCCCTGATCATCTATCTCAGTTGGTCAGAGTTGTAATACAATACCCCAAAATGACACATTTCCCCGGGTAACATGTAGACAAGAGCGGGGCTGGAATAGAGCTAACGTATAATTGGAAGGGATGTTATCAAGCCACTTAAGTTAATCAGGGTATGAATTATTTTCAGCGGCTGCATAAAAGGCCACGATGGGGCCACTGATTTTTGTCTTAAATGGACATAATCCTGATGACCGCGGCAAAGTGTGGACCTATTGTCAGTTTACAAGCTGCTGTTATCAATCTAATTTGTGGTAAATGGACATAACCACAGGCAGCAATCCTGAAGGTGTCCCCATTAAGTCTCCTGCCACTGTCATCCTTCTGTGTGTGTGTCGTCGTTAGTGTCGCTTAAGCTGTCATCAGCAGATTTGTCTATTTAAGTAGCCATTTTCCCTCCATAAATGGGTATCTTAATGATGGCTTTTTTTTAATAGCACAAGCCCCATCGCCTCAAAATGTGACCATGTGATACAGCCGCCCATCTTCAAAAGCTGCACCATGAACACCACACACGCACACACCTCACACACCTCACATACACCACACACACCTCACATGCACCACACACGCACACACCTCACATGCACCACACACGCACACACCTCACATACACCACACACGCACACACCTCACACACCTCACATACACCACACACACCTCACATGCACCACACACGCACACACCTCACATGCACCACACACGCACACACCTCACATACACCACACACGCACACACCTCACACACCTCACATACACCACACACACCTCACATGCACCACACACGCACACATGCACACACGCACACACCTCACATACACCACACACCTCACATACACCACACACGCACACACCTCACATGCACCACACACGCACACACCTCACACACCTCACACACACCACACACGCACACACCTCACACACACCACACACGCACACACCTCACATACACCACACACGCACACACCTCACATACACCACACACGCACACACCTCACATGCACCACACACGCACACACCTCACACACCTCACATACACCACACACCTCACACACCTCACACACGCACACACCTCACATACACCCGTCCAACTTGAGCACTTTATTTGGACTATTCCTGCACCATGAACACCACACACGCACACACCTCACATACACCCATCCAACTTGAGCACTTTATTTGGACTATTCCTGCACCATGAACACCACACACGCACACACCTCACATGCACCCATCCAACTTGAGCACTTTATTTGGACTATTCCTCGCCTCTCTGTGGGACTGTACTGTACGTGCCTTCAGCAGGGAGTCTCAGCCTACCCACAAGGCATCTTTGTGCACTCTGTCTGTGTCTGTCTGTCTTGCTCTCTCTCTCTCTATCTCTATCTCTCTCTGTCTCTCTCTCTCTATCTCTCTCTCTCTCTCTCTGTCTGTCTCTCTCTCTTTCTCTGTCTCTCCCTCTCCTTCTCTGTCTGTCTCTCTCTCTCTCTCGTTCTCTCTCTCATTCTCTCTCTCTCTCTCGTTCTCTCTCTCATTCTCTCTCTCTCTCTCTTTCTCTGTCTCTCTCTCCTTCTCTGTCTGTCTCTCATTCTCTCTCTCTCTCTCTCTCTTTCTCTCTCTCTCTTTCTCTCTGTGGCCTTGTGTAATTGCCCTGAATGACATCCATCCAGGCAGCTACTGTTTATCAATATCCTTATTTGATGGCTTTTTAAAGATAGGCTGCCCTGTAATCCATCATGGCCTAACCACTAGTTTCTTAGCCCTCTTTAAGAGGCTGCTGTGCTATGCTGTGTCAAGAGTAATGCTCTCAATAAAGACAAATGAAGATCCTCACAGATTTATGAAGTGGAAACAATGATCATAGATATAGAGAACCTGTTTAAACCAACATCATGTCCATTATAGTGTGTATTAGCCACTCATGTATTTATGCTTATTTATGGTACTTTAGTCATTTAGTCCCAGTTAGTGTTTATTTGTTTGAGACAATGCTCAATGGGTTCCCTCAAACAGTTTTGTTTCTCCTTCAAAATGATTAAAGGATATTGTTTTCTTTCTAGTCACCAATAAAGTGAAGGCCAGCGCTTTGTTGGATTTTTGTAATTTTGGGAAAGGATTGTACGATCTCCAGCAGCCATTCTGTCACAGAGAACATATTACCTCAGACTGTCTTACCCTGACTGTTTGACTGTCACAGAGAACATATTACCTCAGACTGTCTTACCCTGACTGTTTGACTGTCACAGTAATGGTATTCCAGCGCAGAGAGCCAGGGGGACCATGGGACCCACCATAACTGGAGTCTCTTGACATGGCTGTGCAGGCGCTCTGGGGCTCCCAGAACTGAGCTCCCTCGGCCCCAGCTCCCCAGTGGGAATCAGAGGGCCCTAAGTGCCTGTGCGGTCAGGGGGCCGATAAGGCACGCAGGAAATGAATGTGGTAATTAAGCCACGCTGTGGGTTAGAGACGACCATGATGAATATTATCACTTAATTACCAGGATTGCTATTCCCGGCACGCAGGCTGCAACAGGGAAAACGCCACTGCTATTCGGTGTGTGTGTGTGTGTGTGTGTGTGTGCCTGAATTTCTATTTGTATTGTACAGTTGTAAATGTTTATACCTGCAGAGAAACTGGCCTTGTATAGCATTTCATGTTTGTCAATAAATTGACTCTGCCTGCGTCCTCTAAACATTTGCTAATGGATGCAGTCATAGTTGGTCAATGGATTTAATGATGACGTAATAAATTGATGACCAGGGAGCAGTCTGCCGAGGTCTTTCCTCTGAAGCCTGCCACCGATGTTGACTTCTCAATATTCATGAGCCAACACGTCAGAGCTCCTAAAATGCTTTCCCTCTTATTACTTGAAATCCACAATGCTAATTTGAAGCCTTGGTGTGAGCCAAGTGGGAGCCTTGCATCTGATTGTCCTTTTTTCCCCCCCTCTGTCTTTCTCCTATTCTCTCTTTCTGTCTCTTTCTCTCCCTAATTGTCTCTCAAGGACAACTACACATTTGCGCAGCCAGGAATCCAGAGGAAAGTGAAGGCCCTGGAGGAGCTGGTCAGCCGGATCGATGGTGAGTGTCTGTGCCTGTGCCTGAGGTGCTGGGGCGTTCTGTCAGAGGGGGAGACGATGCGTTCTGTCCCAGCAGTAGGGGAACTGCAGAAACCGCAGCAGCAGCAAGCTTCTCCCCATCACCTCCAGCCCTCTCTCCCCGCAGTACCCACCCACCCCACCCCCACCACCACCCCCACCAGCCCGTATGTCATCCCCAATCAGCCCAGCAGCAGCTTGGTCTTTTGCGGCATGCTCCGCCGTCCACCAGGGAGAGCGGGAGCCACCGGAGCATGAGACCCCCTCATTACTTTCTATTAGGGCGGCGTAATCAGAATCCAATGGCCATTTCTCTCAGACGGAGCCGGAGCCTGCACCAGGCCTGCCTCTCTTCAGCCCGCATTAAGCTCAATGATCGCTTTCATTTCAGGGCGAGAGGAGGCAGAGGAGATCGCCGTTGTTTTCCCCTCGCTCGCCTCCCCTGTGTTTGTTCTGACGCTGTTTGGCTTTCCATCTTGCCCCCCCCCCCCCCACCCTCCACCCCCCTCTAGATACATTTAGGTAATGGATTCGGTTGAGCTGTTTTGGCAGCAGACAGATTTGTATCATATTTTATCATATTTCCTTTGCAGGTATGCATCAGTTTTAAAAAAGACAGGCGAGTGAGAGATTATCGATGCATTGGCGTAAGCCGAAAGTCTTATGCTAAGTCGGCATCCTCTAGAGGTGCAGTCACTCTCATCAGTCAGAGCTCTTATGACTTCTCTGTGCTTTAAATAATTCATATGCGCACACACACATCTCTCTCTCTCTCTCTTACATACTCACTCGCTTTTCCTCATCCTGAATTGTAGTTAAATTCAAAGCTTCCAAAAGCCTCCCGCGCAACCTTTCCTTAACCTTGTCTAAGTCAAAGATGCTCTATGAATGTTTCACAACGACAAACTGGTTTGCAAAGTCAGAACTGTCCGGACGACTCGGCGCTTGCTCTTAATTGATCCTGCGATGCTCCTTTGATCCGCTCATCACGAGGCTTTGTATTCCCTTTTCATGGCGCTCCCGGGAGGCTAAGCAAACCCTTTTGAACATGCCATATCAGTGAGGGCTTTATGTTTTTGGGCTTGTTCTTGAGTGACCTTCACTTTGTCAGGCTCACGAGCCCTGCTCATGTCACTCTTATTGTGGATGTCTCTAATCGCAGCGCAGATAGTGCAGGGCATTATGCACTCATTTGGGATTGCCGTGCCACACAGCCACCCCCAATGAAAGGGAACAATTGATATCTGAGAGGGAGACGTTTCAAAGGGCTCATCCTTTCTCTGTGAACAGCAGCATGCCTCTCCTGTTGCATGAGTGATTGAGAGGCAGAGTGAATCTTGTGTGTGTTGTGTGTGTGTGTGTGTGTTGTGTGTTGTGTGTTGTGTGTGTGTGTGTGTGTGTGTGTTGTGTGTGTGTGTTGTGTGTGTGTGTGAAAATGGGGTTGTGTGGCAGGTTTGAATGTGTGCGTGTGTGTGCCATCTTTACTGCTGGATAGGTAGACATGGCAACAGTGGTCTGGTGCTGGGTGTTGGCTGGGTTTGCACCCCTTATGTCATCAAATCAAAACACTAGTTTTCTTCTCTGCCCACATTTGAAACACATGTTCACCCTGATCCAGAACCAGGCACTGTCTTTAGCTCACAATTGACCTTGGCGTGGGCTTTGTCCATTTTAGTAAAGTAAAGATCTTCTAACCACAAGTGACTGTTTTTTGTTGTTTTTCTCTTACTTTTATTACCATGGGGCATATTTGTGTCTGTGTGTGTGTGTGTGTTTGTTTGTGTGCATGAGGGCATGAGCGTGCTTGAGAAAAGCGAGTTGTGTTGTTTGTTCTCCACTCCTCTTTCCTGCCGAGCTGAAGGAGGGCAAAGCAAAGTTGAGCCTCCAGGCCCTCTGCAGGAGTCGATGGAGCTTGGTCAAAATGATATCTAATCACACAGCTGCAAACCACTACCCTCTCTCGCTCTCTCTTGCTCTCTCTCTCACTCTGTCTCTCTCTCACTCTCTCTGTCTCTCTCACTTGCTCTCTCACTATCTCTCTCTCTCTCTCTCTGTCTCTCTCTCTCTCTGTCTCTCTCTCTCTTGCTCTCTCTCTCACTATCTCTCTCTCGCTCTCTCTCTCTCTCGCTCTCTCTGTCTCATCTCAGTCTGTTTTTTTTGTCTCTCTCTTTCTTCTCATCCTCCTCTTTGCTCTTTTCATCACCCTTCTGTTCTGAGTTCCCCCATCTGCCTCTGTGCTTAGAGAGGGAGGGAGGGAGGGAGGGAGGGAGGGGGGGGGTTCTCTTATTTGGACTGAAGGGAACAAACCACAGAGAGCAGTAAGAGTCTGGCGTACACTTGAGTGGCACTCTTGGCCACAGAGACTTTGCCGGGACTCGGGGCTCTGGATTACTCCACTATTATTTTCCAATTGGCCCATTGTAACAGCGGCCAATGTCAGCTTTAATCAGCCGAGAGCTGGATCTGGTGCAGTGGCGCTGTTTTACATCTCGTTCGTGGGCCGTAATGGAGGCGCGGCTGTAAATCAATCAGCACGACTTTGCTCAAGTCTCCAACCTCAGGGCTGCGGCGGCAGCAGCAGAAGCAGGAAGCCATGGCACATCCTATTGGCATACCGGCCATTCCTCTCTCCTCTATGTTTCTCTCCCTCTATTCTCTCTCTCTCTCTCTCCCTCTCTCTCTCTCTCCCTCTCTCTCTCTCCCTCTCTCTCTCTCTCTCTCTCCCTCTCTCTCTCTCTCTCTCCCTCTCTCTCTCTCTCTCTCTCTCTCCCTCCCTCTCTCTCTCTCTCTCTCTCTCTCTCTCCTGTGCTCCCCCTCTCAGTCATGTGCGTCCAGGCCTGATAAGGTCTGGGGCACTGGGTGGGCGTGTAATCAGTGCTGGTGGATCGCGGCCCCTGATGTTTAAACATGGCCCTGCATGGCCCTCTGCATCCGCAGCCATATGGCTCCCCTCTGTCAGGTGACAGCCTGGCGTCTGTGCGCGCCACACACACACACACACACACACACTCTTACACACACGCACACACACACACACACCTCCCTGCTACAGCTCTCATCCTCCCGTCCACATGTCAGACAGTGCGCTGACAGTGACATGCGACATTAACACATCCACAGCTGTGGATTGCCCGGACTATCACTTGTGTGGAAAACAGCGTGTGCCCAAGACCTCTCTCTGCCCCAGGGACTGGACCGAGCTGAAGAAATGAAGCGCTGTTCCTCCTGTCCCACAAGAGCCTGTGTGTTTGTGTGTGTGTGTGTGTGTGTGTGTTTGTGTGTGTGTGTGTGTGTGTTTGTGTGGGGCTCTCTGTTGGAGCCTTGTATTGAGCCACGAGGAGCTGCTTGTGTTTTTGTTCTGCTTCTTGCACCAGTTGACCTTGGAAACTCCCCTAGTGTTATCAGAAGCACAGCCATGCATATCACAGCACAATAGTCTTTCTGCTGAGTTAATCTCCATTACCATTCTTTGCCCTAGTGAGCAGTAACTAAAGCAATGCACACGCACTCTTCCACATGCTCCTTCAGCTCCAGCTCTGTCATTTTTCTCAATGTAATCTTAGTCCCTGACACTCAGAATTAACCTTGCGCTGCTCAGTAGCAGCCATTACCCTATCAGCCCCGCCAAACATTTGAACGTTTCAAGGTCGTTTAATTTTGAACCAATTTCAGCTTGCAATTCCAATTAAGTGGCACAGCGACACTTTGGACTTGGTATGTAACTCAACTGTGCTGGAAGCCTGTCTGGCTGCATTGCAATGTACCACGATCAGTGGTGGGCTCAGTGACGTGCACTTACTAACACAAGAAGGAAGACTTGCAAGTGACCTGTCCTGGACCATGTCTCTGCCTTTTCATCTGCACCTGTGTATCAAGGGCTGTGGCACACAAAGGTCTTCCTGGTATTGCGTTGAAAACTGTGACAGAGTACTAAGAAGAGGACACTTACATGCTCACATACGCATGTTGAATCATCTTCCAAGTCTGCCGTAACTCCCTAAAGACAAAACATGTTTTTTATCCATATTTTATATTCCATGTATAATATATTATGCCACTCTTGCCTTTATGTTGTGCTAACTCTGAAATGGATGCCTAAGAGTCCCTTTTCCCTTTGTAGCTTTTATTCTGTGGCAGGCCAGGCATTGAGTGATCATGGAGGTGTGTGGGTATTTTTGTATTTGTGTGTGTGTGTGTGTGTGTGTGTGTGTGTGTGTGTGTGTTTGTGAGGGTGTTTGTATTTGTGTGTGTGTGTGTGGGGGTGAGTGTGTGTGTGGGTGTGTGTGGGTATTTTTGTATTTGTGTGTGTGTGTGTATTTTTGTATTTGTGTGTGTGTGTGAGTGAGGGTGTTTGTATTTGTGTGTGTGTGTGTGTGTGTGAGGGTGTTTGTATTTGTGTGTGTGTGAGTGAGGGTGTTTGTATTTGTGTGTGTGTGTGTGTGTGTTAGGGTGTTTGTATTTGTGTGTGTGTGTGTGTGTGTGTGTGTGTGAGGGTGTTTGTATTTGTGTGTGTGTGTGTGTGAGTGAGGGTGTTTGTATTTGTGTGTGTGTGAGTGAGGGTGTTTGTATTTGTGTGTGTGTGAGTGAGGGTGTTTGTATTTGTGTGTGTGTGTGTGTGTGTGTGTGTGTTAGGGTGTTTGTATTTGTGTGTGTGTGTGTGTGTGTGTGTGTGTGTGTGTGTGAGGGTGTTTGTATTTGTGTGTGTGTGTGTGTGTGTGTGAGGGTGTTTGTATTTATTTGTGTGTGTGTGTGTGTGTGTGTGAGGGTGTTTGTATTTGTGTGTGTGTGTGTGTGTGTGTGAGGGTGTTTGTATTTGTGTGTGTGTGTGTGTGTGTGTGTGTGTGAGGGTGTTTGTATTTGTGTGTGTGTGTGTATTTTTGTATTTGTGTGTGTGTGTGAGTGAGGGTGTTTGTATGTGTGTGTGTGTCTGTGTGTGTGTGAGGGTGTTTGTGTTTGTGTGTGTGTGTGTGTGAGTGAGGGTGTTTGTATTTGTGTGTGTGTGTGTGTGTGTGTGTGTGTTAGGGTGTTTGTATTTGTGTGTGTGTGTGTGTGTGTGTGTGTGTGTGTGTGTGTGTGTGTGTGTGTGTGTGAGGGTGTTTGTATTTGTGTGTGTGTGTGTGTGTGTGTGTGTGTGAGGGTGTTTGTATTTGTGTGTGTGTGTGTGTGTGTGTGTGTGAGGGTGTTTGTATTTGTGTGTGTGTGTGTATTTTTGTATTTGTGTGTGTGTGTGAGTGAGGGTGTTTGTATTTGTGTGTGTGTCTGTGTGTGTGTGTGAGGGTGTTTGTGTTTGTGTGTGTGTGTGTGTGAGTGAGGGTGTTTGTATTTGTGTGTGTGTGTGTGTGTGTGTTAGGGTGTTTGTATTTGTGTGTGTGTGTGTGTGTGTGTGTGTGTGTGTGTGTGTGTGTGTGTGTGTGTGTGTGTGTGTGTGTGTGTGTGTGTGTGAGGGTGTTTGTATTTGTGTGTGTGTGTGTGTGTGTGTGTGTGTGTGTGTGTGTGAGGGTGTTTGTATTTGTGTGTGTGTGTGTGTGTGTGTGTGTGAGGGTGTTTGTATTTGTGTTTGCATATCTGTATGCTGAATTATGCATTCACAGAGCCATTGCAAGGTGCAGCCGGCTCATGGCGAGGACTGGCGTGGAGATGGAGAATGGCTGAGTTGGGGCTCGCCGGCGCGCGGCTTGTCGCCGGCAACACAAGGGGGGCTAAACGAGGTCTGAGTCACGACTCGACTCGCCGCTGCTGTGCGCAACCAGGGTCTCCCCTCCCCTGGCCTCAGCCATCACGTCCGTATGCATGCGTTTGCCGAGTAGCCCGGAATGCCATTTTATTAAAGGACTTCTCTCTGCGTTAGCCGGCAGTGCTTAGTGACACCTGGAAGATGCTTTTTTTCTTTTTTTTCTTTCAAAACCACGGCTCAGCCGTTCCTCTCCGCAGCAGGCTGGACACAGGGGTGAGCGCGGCGTCGTCTGCCGCCTGAGTAACTGACCGTGTCTCCGGGGGACGGCGTTCGGAGAGTAACTGAGTAACTGACCGTGTCTCCGGGGGACGGCGTTCGGAGCGCCGCTGGTGGCCACGCTTCACGCTGCTGCGTCCGTAAAGGTATTTTCTTAGAAGCCGCGGCGCCACACAGGGGGGGGGGGGGGGGAGAGCGTTTCGGCCGCAGAGCTGTTTAGCGCTGGGGCTCCTGGCCCCTGAGCGGGCGCTATTTTCTGCTGTTTGAGATGACGTGGCGGCGTGGCCGGCCTGCCGGGAGGGTTGGTGCCGTTAGTGCTGGGCGGTATACCAGTTCACACCGTATACCGGTGTATATTTTCGTTATGATATGAATTTTTAATATACCGCCATACCGGTGTATTTGATTACACAGCGTTTGGGAACGCTGCGCCGCGCAACAGTGTTTCAGACAGGACTTTTTTTTCACACGCACGCATGGTGCCACTGCGAGGCATAGTGAGGGTAAACACAAAACACCTACTTTTTCCCCTGAAGTATGACCCTTAAGGCTTCATTTCTCTTTAGGTAGGGGGTTTATTTAAGGAACAACGTTAATGGATACTGCTTTGAAAGGGATTTACCGTCACGAAAATTCTATTGAGATTGTTCAACAGCTGTAACTAGCTGGCTAGTAGGTGATGTCTTTAGTTAGCAACCCACCGAACACAGTGAAGTTTAATGTTCTTATCATTCATCTCACCTTAAGAATATTTGCTGAAATTATCCAGATAGCAAGTAAAGCATGTTATAGACATGCACTGAGCAATACTAGCTGGCTAGTTAGAAATGATCCTGACTGTCATCAGTGCACCAAAACAAACTTTTTTGTTAATGTTTTGCCTAGCGAACCGAACTGAAGCTCATGGCAGGCTAACAAGACATCCACATCCACATGAAGTTAACGTTAGCCTACCACTAACGTCATGTAAACCACACAATAACATTAAGGCATGTTTCTGATAGGCCTATTTGACAGCATACCTGTTAACACTCCCGTTTTTCCCGGGTTTCTCCCGTATTTCAAGGTCATCTCCCAGCACCCTCCCGTTTTGTTATTTCTCCCGGAAAACTCCCGTAATTTGCATGGCCATCAAACTTCATTTTAAAATCATTGATGCATTCAGGTTGCCAGATTGTGTATGAAATACACCCTACACATACACGATCACTTAGTTTCAATTTCAACCGTTTTGTCTTAGGCTAAAACCTGGCAACCCAAAACCCAAATAAGCGGATGCCAACTGCGCAGCCTGAGTCTCGTCATAAGCAAGCGGGATAGATAAATGGCCTACTCCAGAACTAGCTGTTGTGAAATTGTTGGGAATTGAATTGATTAACACATCACATAAACTGTTATTGAGTGTTGTTGATACACTGAACTTGTTCCCTCGGAACCAAATCTGACAGCAAGCAGCTTTGGAGTTTTGGAAGTAGGCTGCAGGCAGGCAGCTGGTGGATATAACTGGCATGTGTAAGGTAATGGTAAGGTAAAAGCAACGACCGAAATGCAGTGTTGAAACACGTGTATGAAACGCATTAAATATGCAAACACAGATCCGGTATAAACACTGACCCCCCCCCCCAAAAAAAAAAAAAAAACTCCCGTTTTTGGAAAGCTAAATGTTGACAGGTATGTTTGACAGAGTAAGCATATTAGCAGAGGTTTTATTTTAAATTGTATAATTTTCAAAAAAGTATAATTATTGCAAGTTGCACTACTTTTTGTATTGGTTTTATACAAGATGTTTGTGAAATTTGCACAGTAAAAGTTCTGTATTTTGACTGCAATTGTCTTTGCATTCTGATTAGATTCTTCATTAGAATCATGAGTGGCTCTTTGTAAACAGCATCATTATCTGGGGCCATGCAAAACTGCATTAGCCTACCACTAGTGTGGAGTTATTCTACGTCATGACAGTAAAATAGACCATCCTTAGTCAATGTACTGCAGCAATTCCTCTGTCAACCTGTAGAAAATGCTGTGAACATCTGATTATGCATGAAAAAAAAATACCGTCATATACCGTGAAACCGTAAGAATTTTGAAAAATACCGTGCTATACATTTTTGGTCATACCGCCCAGCACTAGGTGCCGTGCTGCAGGACTCCGCTGGCATCGTCATAGGTCATTCGCATTCGCATCACGCAGCACATACCCCCTTTGTGTGGGAGTGATCCTGGGCAGCTCACAACCGTGTGTGTGTGCGGAACACTGACTGTGCTCAGTCGCACTCGCTCGCACACACTCTCTTGGTTTCCTCACTCATTGCGTTGGACCACCACTTGCGTTCTCTCTCTCTTTCTCTTTCTCTTTATCCCATTCTAGCTCTCCATCTCACACACTTCTGTCTCTCTTTCTTGCTTTCCTTGCAGATTTGTCTTCATTCTCTCCATCTCTCACTTTATTTCTACTGTCTCTCTACCTTCTCCCCCTCTCCTCTCAGCATCACACCTTGAGTGTGTAGGAAGCCGCTTGGTACAGCACCTCTGTTTCTGTGCGCTGCCTGTGCGTGTGCTCTGGGCCCAGTAGGAGTGTGAATGGTAATGAACACCTTTCTGCTTCAGTGCTAGTGTGAATATGTCACTCTCTCATTTGTGCGCAAGGCCGAGCTGGTGCGATGGCATTTCAGGCAGAGGTGACACCCCCCCCCCTCCCCCCAAGCAGCACTCTCTCACTCTCCCAATTCCCTTCATTCTTTCCTTCCTACCTTCCCTCCCTTCTTCCTCTGCATCTGCTAGTTTCTTCCCCCGCCCCTCTCTCACGAGGAAGGGAAGGAAATCAGTCTCAGTGATTGATTCTGTTGCCGCCTTGATTTTTCTCACATTTTTGCCCGTATGATGGGTGCTCGGGGGAGATGGTGCTAGCAGCATTCATCATGTCACCATGTGATCTCCCGGCGTCCAGGCCTGCTCTTCATGCCTGACTGGCACCCTTCTGTCCAGATCTCTGGCCAGTGGGTGTGTAGAGGGAGGGGGGGGGTGGATGGGGGACCAAGGCATGAGGGCCTCATGAGAGGGCAGTGGCATGGGCAGCGCCCGTATGAGTGTGGCCAGTGATCGATGCCAGTGCTGTCTGCTCCTGATCGCTGCCAGATTCATCGGTCTCGCCTGGACACAGTCAAATTTTACAGCCTTAGAAAAATGAGAGCATGCTCACAATTAAAATTAATGCTCTGAAGAGGACTGTGGATAAGCCAGGACTGGAGAAAATAAAGTCACCTTCACTCGGGAGGAACGAGCAGAGTTGCATCATGGGGGGAGAAACTGTTTTTTGCCCCTCCAGATCATTCTGCTTTTTGTGATTTGCTGTCATTTCAAGTGTTTTTCTCTTCTCTGTGTTATAGTTTGAGTAACTGACCGCTTTAATGGATGATGACCATCTTGCTCTACTCCCATGACCCGGCCTATACACGGGTGTCCCGTTTACCAACAAAACTAGATGCGCGCGCAGCCGCGAGGCAAAAGACGCTTGGTGGCCGTCCACAACGTTATAAACTTAACCTAAATAGTCGGCTGCTGTAAGCTACAATCGGATTTTTTTGTATACCCCTGTTGTCTCAATGATAATAACATCTCATTTCAGACTATATTTCAAAGTTTGACGTTCATTTGGATTATTAATATAACATCGTATTTTGTCATTTTTGGCGAAGACATGCATTCCGTTAGGGATATTGAACATATTTAACATTCTCTAGCCATCGTGATTTCGAATTGGTGCAGTTTTCAGCACAAAAACTAATTTTATTCTTTTGCTCTTTTGCATTGCTCTATGCTGTTCTGTGGTGCTTTCTGCCTCTTGGTTGCGCACGCATGTTTTTGTGACGTTCCATAGAAATCCATGTATAGAGCTGCACAGTCCCGCCCACAGCCGATGCCGGAAGTAAAAATTCAATGCAATTTCTCCATTGACAATTGCGGTATAAGCCATAAAAACTTAACTGCACGTGGTAGACTTAAAACCAGCTACGGCTGTACTAAGCGATTGTATATGCTCATATAGACGCCAAGAGTTCATGGGGCACTAACCTTGTTTTGAAATAAATGCCTTTTATTCGCGATCTCTTGGATAAGTACTTCATTACCCACAATCCTGAACAATCCCACAATCCCACAGTGATGCCTCTGATTAGTGGAAAGGCCGTTATGTAGTGATGGGACAACCGACTCTTACACGCAAGTCGGTTCAACCGGACGGTCGTTGGTTGGCCTACCGAGTTAATAGATTCGGTCACCGGTTCCCGCGACGGGGGGGGGGGGGGGGGGGTTATATCGCGCGTTACTTCCCCTGCCATATCGCTCCAAGACATGTAGCCTCAAGCTGCAAATGTCATGCTCTCCATGTCTCTGAAATTAGCTGACATACACACTCATATTGACCTACACTAGACTCAAGCACTGCCCATGGTTAGCCTACATTCGGTCTTGTTCAGTAGTCAGGTGTGCGCGTGGTCTCCTCGTGAGCCTACCAATAGCCTATTCACTTCTAACATTTAACTTAACTACCAAGATAACATAGCCTATGTCATATAATATTTCCCCCCTTTGTAATTTAGGATATGAATTTAAATGAACAATTCCAAGATGCACGAAACAAAGGCTTTCAACTTACCAAGAACCTAGACACCCGTTTGATTACTCATGCATTAGCACGGTTACGGTCTCTAACCTGTTGTACAGTCCTCGTGACAGCCTACCAACAAACATCTCATTTAACAACTACCAAGATAACATGACGTGTATTTGTATTTTATATCCATCGGTAATGTAGCCTATGAACCTCTATGTAGGCTACATAATCACCTAAGATGCACGAGAAATAAATAGGTTTCTGCGATCGGTTGATAACTCAAACTTGCGATAACACCCGTTTGATTAGACTCATACCCTCGGTTACGGTCTCCTTCAGTAGCCTGGCGCGCGGTCACTTCGTGGACCTACTATGAAGCCAGCAACACCTCCAACATTTAACTTTCTAACTACAAAGATAACATGATGTGTATTTGTAGGCTATGTGATGAACTTCCCCATCGATATATGAATGGCCATGAACACAAAGCATCTACGATGCACTAAAACAAGACATGGTTAATAACTTGCCGCGAACCTAGACAACCGTTTTGATTACATAGACTCATAGCCTATACCTCGGTTACGGTCTCGTTTAGTAGGCGAAGTAGCCTGATGCGCGGTCTCTTCGTGACAAACGAAGCCAGCAACATTTAACTTTATAACTAGTACCCAGGTAGCCTATTTGAAGCGTATGTGATGTAGGCTACTTCCCCATCAATAATGTGTAAATTGAACACAATCTTCTACGATACTAAGGCTTGGTTAATAACTAACTTGTCGAGAACCTAGACCGTTTGATAACATTTAGACTCACCCTCGACTACGGTCTTGCTCAGCCTGGCACGGTCTTCGTGAGGCTAATCAACATTCACTTCTCTAACATTTAACTTTATAACTTTAAGATAATATGACGTGTAGGCTAATATGATTCCCTATCGATAATGTGTGAATTGCCATTAATAAATAATCTAGGCTACGATGCACTAAGGCTGGTATGAATCAAACTTGCCGAGAACCAGATAAAGGGTACAGCGGTTGTTGCACGGTTACATTCGGTCTCATTCTGTCTCCTTGTGACAGCCTGCAGCCTACAGTCATTCACTTCTAAGCATTTATTTAACATGACTAGGCTACTAAGATAACATTAGGCCTATGTGTATTTGTAGGTATGTGATATAATACTTTCCCATCGATAAAATGTCCATGAACATAAGCATCTAGTTTGCACTAGAAAGGCTTATGTGATCGGTTGATTACAACTTGCCGAGAACTGTTTGACTCGTGTGGTAGCCACGGTTACGAGGCCCGGAGAACCTAACGAACTGTTTGACTCGTTTGACAGCCACGGTTATGAGGCCCAGAGCCATACAGGCTCATCATAGTTTGACTGATTATACTACCACTCCAGTAGAGGCGCTAATACGCGATACGATGAAAGAGTAGTGACGAGAACACTCGAGCACAGCCAATCAAGCCAGTGTTGCTCTATATGTGAAAATGGATGTTAGGAATAGAGGTGGATTTTGTCGTTCGTTCTCATGACACAGTTCGCGTTGTTCAGTTCGCCAAGATGATTCGTTCTGAATCGTTCGTTCTTTCGTTCAGTCGCATTTCCGGTAGCCTACAACGTAGTTCAGCGGTGAATCATGGAATGCAGGTTCTCAGCTCCTCGTTTGTGAAAACGGTCAACACAACACTGTAATTGTAGCGGCAAATATAGCTGCAACTAAATGATTATGTGTACTTTTAGACAAAACAGCAGTAGCTAATGTGTTCATTCATCTTGACATTAAATTGACATAGTGAAGTAGACTACGGCTAGATCAGCTAATTTCTTTTTTAAAAATGTGTTCATTCATAAAGGAACAAAGACCCAGTAGGCTATGCCGACAAATGTTTAAAGGCTTGGCAGAAAGATTATATTGATGAAAAGGTTTCAAGTCCCCATTTTGCCCAGGCTACAGAGCCATAATCGCTCTGCTTCTTCTGCTTCACTCTGCCAAGAACGAGTGACTGACTTAACGAGAACGACAGACCGAAGTGAAACAGGTCTTGGCGTGAGAACGAACGAACGAGACAGATTGAAGAGACATTTATTAACCTGACATGACACAGAAAATACAAAGACAGCATGCATTTACCATTAGACAGATATTTAAATGTAAATGCCAATATTGAAATGCAAAATGGAATTGTTAATGTACATTATCGTTATTTTTTATCGTATGCTCTCCCACTAGTCTCACTAGCCCATTTGTTTTTTTTCATGGAAACGGTTGCTATGCTTTCATGCCCCTCATTGGCTAATTCGATGAGAACGTTTTAGAAACAATACAGACAACAGCATACGATTGGTTTGGCTCTCGCCTTAGGAAGCTGGGCCAGAGGCATTCACAGCAGCACTAGGTCAGTGTGATTCAGCGACGAACGAAAGAACGAACAAGAACTGGAAAGGCGAACTAGTTCAGGTCGTTCATTTTAAAGACCCGTTCGAAGGAACTAGTTCGTTCGCGACCGACCCACCTCTAGTTAGGAACACTTAGTCGGTTTTTGACGTTTGGCACTCGATTCTCCCGGCTCAGTGACACGAACCGGGTTATTTAACCGACACTTCGGTCAGTTCGTCAACACTACCGTTATGGTCATAGTTTGAAACTCTCTGTGAAATTTTTTGACAAATGATGGCGGAGTATTTTACTGCCTATGGCGAAAATCTTAATATGATTAAAAACTTTCTTGACGAATATTGGTACTTGTATCAACAAGGATTGTGGTTTATACATCACACAAACTTAGTCAGGGCCAATACACTATCAAATAGACCACTGTAAATGTTAGTTCAAACACTCAAACTTTTCAGGTAGCCGACAGGCTAACCTTTAGCATTTCCGAGATTGTATGTCATTACATAATGCAGCTAACATTAGCCTACATGCTGCAACACAGGTATGAAATATATTGTTTTAGTCAGTGTCCAAATGGGGGTGAAAGCCACTTAAAATCGGGTCACATTATTGACTGTTGTGTGTTGTGTCCGAGAGTCAGCTTGTGGGTTTTGTAAGGGCCAGCATGAGGGACAAGACCTACAAACTTGTGGTGAGTTAAGCAGGGAGGTTGGTAACGTTAATGCTGCTAGTTAACATTAGCTAGGCTACTGTAGCCTTCATACTGTATGATTCATATCAATCATTAACCTAGGAATACTTCTTCGTGCATTTACGAATTTATTTTGTGTAATAATTCACGGCAAATTAATAAACTGAATATGGTGGTCCAAGAGCAGACCATGCACCGGTCCATGCCATCAGCCAGACTGAGCAGTGATGACAACATAGGATGACAGTCAGATACAGCACACCATGTTGCTAACGTTAACGTTAACCGCTTTCACACACACACGATATAAAATACACGATGATAAATATAAAATTCAATATCAAAACACTATTATTTACACGATTACTCCTGAAATAACTGCTATTAACTGCACATTCACTATATAAAAATCACTGTTTGGAGGAAAGGGTTCGCGTGCTGTCGCCGGTTGGAAATGGTTTCATTGGCAAAATAAATCGCGCCGATTTTGCCTATAGAGTGTCCCAGAGACTTCCGTTTTACTTCCGCTACAAGGGACCTATCTTTCAAAAAAATATGAACGGGAGTTAATGGAGAGATAACAATTATTTTTTGGTCCAGTTTGAATTGTGCCACGAATTTAATTAAATGTGAACAATTATTGAAGTTATAAACATGTTGCGTTAAACACATTACGCGAAATAGGCGATTGGCCTATTAATTGTCTACAATGTGCTGCAATCTATCCGAAACATCTACCAAGCCTTTTTGTATGCATTGCTGGGTATTAGCAGCAATGTTCAAATAGAACATGTTAACCTGTTCCGCTCCGCTTCTGTATGCCCAATTCCTTCACCACGTTTGATGATATACCGGCACTGACTATAGACAGAAAATGACGATGTTTGTGGACATCGTGCCGTTTACCTTCACATTCTTTCCTTTCAAATGTCTGATATCCATTCTCAAGTCTTGCTTTAGTTAACTCGTAAACTTCTATCAGAAGCCAAAAATCTGACTCGCTCTCTCTCGCTCACTCAAAAATATCGTCATGTAGGCTACTTTCTCAATATTCAACATAGTTGGGGAGATCAGCTGCAATTGTAACAAAGGAACATTTTAACAAGAGCCCTGCTGCGTCTATTTTGATACGCAGTCATGAACCGCACTCAAATGTTTTTGTTTAGCTTCAAATAGGCTGTAGTAGTCAAATAGTCTGTTTACTTTTGCATTACATTACATTATAAATGTGACTGTCTTGTATGTAAGATATGTACAGTAGGCTCTGAGGCAGTCCAAAAATCCGAGGGACACCGATCAACTATAAGTTAAAAATCATAGTCCCCACCAGGATCCAGGTCCAGGTCATTTCTCGATCCCACTCCCCATCTCACAACCACTCATTCCTTGAATTTCCCCTGGGGATCAATAAAGTATCTATCTATCTATCTATCTATCTATTCCTCATTACTTATAGCCTCCTGCTGGCCTTTCAAGGTAAAGGCTTGAGAAGCCCACACATTCACCCTAATAAGTGATTGGCTCAGCCTTCAGCCAAGCGGCCTACTCAAGTCCTGCCGTGGTCTGAACTGAATTAAAAACACTTTGCATCAGTTACTGTCATCTGAGCTTGGCCAGTTGTGAGCAGATTGGTGGCCACAGTTGACCCGTAGTGCCTGCGAGCACTCTCCACCACCATCTCTTCGTCCTCCCACTCTCTCATTAGCTCTGGCACTTAGTACTCCTCACGTAGAGAGCCACACACACACACACACACACACGGCAGACATGGGCTGCTTAGAGCCCAATCAGGGACACTGGCTGTAATTAGTGGCGTCATTGTCGGTCGCTTTCCCCGCAAGTGTTGCGTGATGCCAGGGAACACCGCTGCTCCCTGTTGTCTCCCTGTATGGCAATAATGTTTCATCCTTATCTCTGTTTCTGTGTGTGTGTGTGTGTGTGTGTGTGTGTGTGTGTGTGTGAATGCATTCAGGGCTTGATCAGCATGCAAATTGCTGAAGGTGAATTTATTTATGTAAATGAAAGCGTGAAGCACGGCTTCTGCACACAAATCATTTTAACGCCGGATTCCGACTGTTGGGGAAGGGAAGTATTCAAAAGTGAGGCAGAAAAAAAGGCTTGAACAAGCCGCTTGTATAGAGTAATAAAAAAAAACGGACTGTTGGGTTTAATTTGACTGCTTTGACATTAGCTAAACTCTGCTTGCCTCTGCAGGCAGAGCTGTTTGTGGATGTTCAGCGTGGCGAGTCTTATTCCACTATAAATGCACATTTTAATCTGTGTGTGAGTGCGGAGGCCTGTGCCATGCTGGTCAGGGATCAGCCTCTGTCTTAGCGCTCGTAGGCAGCCGTTTGTTGTGGGCAATTCTTTTTTTCCTTTTTTCTCCTCACCCCCCCATCCCCCAATGCCCCTTGGTTCTCGTCAGAGCATTTCTCTTTCAGCTAGTTGTTCTATTTGGATTTTTTCTTGTGTGTGAGTAATTTTTTTCATTCCTGTGATGGAATGCATTTGATTTTTAAAAAATAAAACCCTTTTTCCAGGTATGAGATATGTAAACTTGCTAAGGTTAAAATGTGAGCTAATATGGTAATTTTAAAGAGCTTTGCATACATAAGGCTTTTGATTGGTGCTGGGTGGGAGTAGAAGTCAGATTAAGTGTACGCGTGCAACTAAAGTTAGAAGACACGGCTTGTGCACAAGCACAGTGGGAAGGGCTGGGATGAAGCCCAGGAAGTAGTTCTGTTGCACGCCGGTGACAAATGTCATCTCCAAAACCTGCCAGAGCGGCAGCACAGCCGGCACAGACGCTGTCAACTGTCGTAATAGGAGATCCAGAGTGGGAAGTCTGTCTCTTTGCCTCTCTCTCTCTCTCTCTCTCTCTCTCTCTCTCTCTCTCTCTCTCTCTCTCTCTCTCTCTCTCTCTCTCTCTCTCTCTCTCTCTCTCTCTCTCTCTCTCTCTCTCTCTTTCTCTCTCTTTCTCTCTCTCTCTCTCTCTCTCGCTCTCTTTCTCTCTCTCTCTCTCTCTCTCTCTCTTTCTCTATCCATCTATCCATCCATCCATCCCACGGTCTGTCTTTCTCTCCCACGGTCTCTGTCTTTCTCTCCATCTTAGATACACATGTACACATCCTTTGTGCTCTATAGCAAGCCATTATCTGTCAGGCTCAAATGACTTTGTTTGAGTGCAAGGTATTTACTTTGATTTAAGCCATCGGGCTTACTGAAGGATAACAGTTATTTGTGAGTGAAAGGAGTGTTTGTGTTTTGTCTGGCTGCTTTAACACTGCATTGTAAAGCATAAACAAATGTCCCCCAAATATTAGCATCCACTGACTGAAACCAAGTTCCTGTTTCACCAGCCTCCAAATTACAGAAGCTTTATGAATTCCAAGTAGGCAAACTATTATTCTGTTGCAACAGGACCCCTTGAACCATACTGCAGCCCTGCAGGAAACACACACAGGCAGCTTGGCTGCTATTCTGCCTCTGTTTGGAGTGCCTGAGGATCTGAGACTTTGTAATGCAGTTACTGAAGAGGCTCTGTTCGGAGTGTGAGGGCGCCGTGCGGGACCTGCGCTGGCCGGTGGCCTGGATATGGCCACTGATGAGAAAAGCGAGAGGGTCAGCACAGATGCAATTATGGGATGGATGGGGGAGAGCAGGAGTCAGTGGGAAGTACCCAGCTCAGCAGAAACGCGGCGAGCGGCTCACTTGTCTTGCGCTGCTCTCTGACCCTGGCCTGTCCTCCCGCACCCCCGCGCCCCGCGCCTGCCAGGGCCGTCCGCCTCCGCGGTGGCGTGCCAGCTGACATCTGCCGGAGACCCAGCTGACCCGCCCCTGCGTCTCCGCACAACCGCTCACCCACACGCCAGCCGCGCGGCCCTAATGATGATGGCGGCGGCGCTGCCTGGCTGATGAATGCCACGGTTGACATCTCTCATTTGCAGCTGAGTAGCTGTGGATATATTTGGTGACATTCACAGTTTTCAATAATTGTGGAGCGCGCGCGCCTGTCTTTCTTTTAAACTCGGTGCTCCGCGGCCAATGTTTTGCCAGATTGATTTATTCACTGTTAATGAGGATAAGTTGTTTGTATGATGCGTTTCTGTGTGAGAGTGAAAGTGTCTGGGAGGGGTGTGAGATTACCGACGCTGTTTGCCTCACCCTTGTGGAAAAACATGCGCGGCACATCTGCAGATATCTTCCTGTTGGAGCATGCTGGGTGACACCTCTGTGAGCTCGTCGGTTCAATACACACCTTTGTGTGTGTGAATGTACACACATCTGTCATGCATCTGTATTTAGGTGTATGTGTGTGTGTGTGTGTTATGACGCACGAGCAACTTGTCGAGTGTGTGATGGGTACACAGCATGCTTCCTTTTGAGGCGAGGTGGATGGGTACGCTTTGGCAGGGTGATTAATTCATCCATGTCACATATTAGATGAAAGCCAGGCATTCAATAACATGTCTGCACTGATTAAGACCTTCTCTGTAAATGATTGTGATTTTTCCTTTCCCCAAAAATATAATGCCTTTCTAGAAGTGGCCTGTGACAGCTCGGTAATTACATTGTTTGAGATGACAGCACAGTGACCGATGTTGTGGTGCGAGTACGTGATTGTGTGTATGCGTGTGGCGATATGCCGATTGTGCAGCTCTGTTGTCCCTGTCAGTGTGTGTGTGTGTGTGTGTGTGTGTGTGTGCCGTTGCGAGTGTTGTGGAGTGGATCTTTATCTGGCGGAGGTTATTGATTGAGGGCCCCCTGTGCTCTCTCTGCAGATACGGTGCATCGCCACCTGCAGCAGTATGAGGTGGAGTACCTGCAGTTTGCCTTCCGCTGGATGAACAACTTGCTGATGAGGGAGCTGCCCCTGCGCTGCACCATCCGACTCTGGGACACCTACCAGGTACAGTACCCCCTCCACCAATACACTACCAGGTACAGCACCCCCTCCACCAATACACTACCAGGTACAGCACCCCCTCCACCAATACACTACCAGGTACAGCACCCCCTCCACCAATACACTACCAGGTACAGCACCCCCTCCACCAATACACTCTCTCTTTCTCTCTTTCTCTCTTTCTCTCTCCCTCACCCTGTCACACCCTGTCATCTTCTCATTTTTCTCTCGTTTTCTTTTTCACTCTCTAATGTGCTCGATACACACACACACACGCGCGCGCACGCACGCACACACACACACACGTGTATGCGCACACACACGCACGCACGCACGCACGCACGCACGCACGCACACATACCAGCTCCACCACATTCTGACATGTGCGCTGTGATGTGACAGCTTTCTAATGTGGCCATTAGATTCAGATTAAAAGATTCTCAAGACAGTTCTCAGTACATTATCCATCCATTAACTGCTCAAGTGCAAGTTCTTGCATCCACATTTGCATGCACAGAAGTTGGCAAAAAACAGGAAGGAAAATGTTCGGAAACGGAAACGACCGTTGACGAATGGCGGCGTTCGGTGATGACCAAGTTGACATTTGAAGGCTACCAGCCGATAGACGCACTGTACAGAAGCCCATTTGTGTAGGTAAATGAAGACGGGAAGTGATGTCACCAGGAGGCTTTTAAGGACGGGTGAGAACTCCGCACCACCTGTGCTCATCACCTCCTCCTCCTCCTCCTCCTCGCGCCTCCTCCTCGCCATCTCTTAAATACCTGCCTCCGCAGGCGCCGCTCCCCCGGGCCTCTTTATCAGCCCGTCTCCCACTACAGAGGAACGAGCTGAGCATAAGCTCTACAATTACGCCTCCAAACTCGGCGCTGTGTGTCATCTGTTAATGCATTTCCCCCAGCTCCCTCCTAATAATCATGCGTCTCTGAAGCTACAAGCTTGGCCATCTCTCTGCCTTAAACATGTAAAAAAAAAAAGGCTTTTGTCGGACACCAGATGCCTGTGTTACGGCTCCGCTTCTTTAGGATGCAATATTCATTTGGACATTGGTGGAAACTCAAGCAGCATATCAAGAGACTGTCAAGTGTGAATGGTCTCTCCTCCATGATGGGAATACAACTGCTTTTGTTGCCTCATAAACATCAATCTGGGAGACTTGTAAGGGCTAGTCAGAGGGCTAAGCAGAGCTATAGCCATCGTGATGGATGCACAGTTGCCCTCTCATGTCAACTGCGTTGGTGACATGGATCAAGCTCAGCTCAAGTGCCTACAGTATAGGTTGTTACCAGATTTATTTGCTGTCTTTAGATGACGAATGTATGTAGTTATTTTTTTGTATTCTTAGTATATCTCTTACACAGGGAGCCTATGTACTAAACTATATGGTGCTATCAGGGGGTGTTTGGTTTTGTCATGACACCTACCTTTGTGCCTATAGTACTGATCTCAGTCTTCTTGGTGGGTGTTACTTAGCACATGACATAGTGTGTGTTCATATTGCCTTGGTTTATTTTCAGAGAGCGGTGCATGTATTTCCTCAGGTTCTGTAAAAAGTTAATGTGTGGGAATACTGCCTATTGCTTATTAGCTCTGTAGAGTAGCCTATAGCGTACCATGTATACATTTCAGCGTGTTACAATGGGAGAAGACAGGCAATGGTTAATGAGACCAGAGGAACCTTTAAGGGGACCACCGCGATGCATCGCGATCAAGGCACAGAGGACTGCTTGAGTGAATGTCTGTCCATCTTGATTAAACGTACACCAGGACACCTCTAAAGAAGCCAGACGTGCCAGTGAATGGCTCTAAGTGGCGGCTGTTGCTGAGCACGGAGCACCTCTTAACAGCACATGTGGGAGCCCAATAATGGGGGTTTGTGTCTACATTGTGCTACATACTGCTGGGGTGGAGTGCGGAGATGGAGGGCAGCCTTGGCATTGATTGGGATGCTTGTTGACATGTGTACTTTGGTTGTGAGAGTGCTCTCACTTGTTAGGTGAGGCTTAAGTCAATAATGCAAGGATATTACTTAATACACAATATTGATTGTCCACTCTCCAAAGTAAAAAGCGGAGATGCACTCTGCAAAAAGTAATGTATTATACACATTAAACTGTATTAAGTGATTAGTTGTCTTAATTGCTGCTGAAATTTGGTGAGGATATAATTAGATCCCCTCTGCATATGTTATAGTATTACCTCCACAAAGGAAGCCGTTTTTCATGTGTTTTTTTTCTGAATTGGCTGTAAGCAGGATTACATAAAAACTGCCAACCTGATTTCCATGACACTTGATGGAAAGGTGTAACAGCTGAAGGAAGAGCTCATTCAGTTTTGTGAGATTCCGCAATTTGGCCTTGGCAAAGGTCTGTGCTCTCCGAGTGCCCTTCTAGTCCACAGATGAAACTATAGAGAATCTAGAGTAAGAAAGGTCATTAGAGAGCCTGGCTGCTCACACAGCATGTGTTTAACTGTGTATGCTACACCATGCATTTCAGCCTTTAGCATTATGATTATGTAAACGATAATCAACTGAGGTTCTGGAGGCGTCAACACCTCCATCGCTCACCAGTGGCATTTCATCTCTCTCTCTTCAGAAACGCAGGAATGCATATTTGCCAAGTGAATATTTGCAGGTGGCCCTCACACACTCCTTTTCAAAGGCTAATGATTATCTTCAGGAGCACCCTCTCAGTCCCAGGAGCAGTGAAGTGCCTGGAGGAGGTCCTCAGCCCAGAGAGCCCTCTCTCTCAGCGCGCCGTGGCAGAGGGGGGGTGGGCAGCGACACGCCGAGCTTAAATCAGCTGCTCACCCTGCGGGAACAGAGATGGGAAAATTAAACGCGGAGAGGTTGACCTTTTGTGCTAACGACTGCGCTTGAGTTACTCGCCGCAGTGTTATGGGCCGGTTAACACATCGCCAACAACCTGTCCTCCGAGACCAACTCCTCCCTCCATCTGTCTTTCTCGCAAAAAAAAACAAAAAAAAACACAGCCTCCGTTTGTCATGTGCGGCCCCAAAAAAAGTAGAGCACCTTGCAGCCTTGCCATGGAGGTGCCTGTCTGGAAAAGGAGCATTGAGAAACATCATCAGCTGTACCCTGCCAGTTACGGGAGTGTGGCCCTCTTATCAGGCCCTCCTACACACACTATTGTACAGTGCTGTGAGCTGCTCTTGCACAGACCAGCATCTCTGTGGGACAAATACAGTTATATTCTCTTAATATATTCTCTTAATATCTTAACAACTCCTAGCTTGACTCATGAGGCTCATGTCACAGTGGGGAGGCATACCGAAACACATCGTCTTTCTTCCACATTCATCCACATTTCTCCAGGTTCTGCCTATACCCGCTTCTAGGTAGACTGAGCTAAGCTTACCTTAGCTTATTTCTCTACTGGGCTGCGTATTCCTCAACAGTACAGGGGCCAGAAATAGAATGAAATTCATCCCATGAATGTTTAATGCATAACCAAATTGAGTGAAAATGACTGCTGGCTCTCACCCTCCCTTGCCCACCATGACAATCTGTGTCATAGTAGCTCACCTTAAAGATCCTGATGGCCAGAATTAGCCGAGTTTCGTGAATGAATATTTCATGCAGCCCCTGAAAACAGCATGCTGCAGCCAGCTGGCTATCTCTTAGAAGAATAGCCTACGAGTTATTAATATGGCATGCGTTCCCGCTTCATGTACTTAATGCTTTTACTACTCGTCGTCATCCCTATAGCTGTTTGTTTAGGGGTTTCTTTAGAGGTGAGCATACATGTTGCATAAACCTGCCACGTGGCTTTCAGATGTCTGTCGAGTGCTTTCATGTAAATGAAAACGGACACAAGTAAAAGCTTTTGTAAAGTACCATTTGAGTGTGGGGCAAGTATAGATTGCAGAAGCCTTTGTTTGCATTGAGAGCCTCAGAGCCAAACATAGAAGCCTCTCCGATGGGAAGGCTGTGGTAGAGAGCCTGCTTCTGGATTCCACATGGATGCAGGCTCCATGTGGCTGTTCATTTGTCAAATCCGTATGATCGCTCCTCAGTAACTTGATTAAAAACTCCTAATATGGATGCACTGACCAATTATGGTCATTATGGCCCACTCCTCTGAGGTCCCTCTCCATCAGAGTATTTAATTTCTGCTGTAATTGAACCAATTAAGCCCCCTCCTTCTATTCTAAGATGTCCAAAAGGAGCTGCTGGTCTTCTGCCCGGTGCTGGCCAGAGACGCTAATTCAGCCCAGTCCATCAGATGTCGAGACAGAATTTGACTTGTCTGGATGTTTGACTGGATGCTAGGACAATATGTGAATCCCAGGTATTTTTTGGAATGGCTAACTGCTCTAGCAAATAGGCCCTTAATGGGCTCAAATGGTGCAGTGGCATTACCCATGCAAGCCATGGTGCAGTGGCATTACCCATGCAAGCCATGGTGCAGTAGCATTACCCATGCAAGCCATGGTGCAGTGGCTGTCAGGAGAGTCCGACTGCAGGACCAGAGGGACAGAGGTAGCCTCCCTGCTAATGACTTCATTAGAGCTGCGCTGTCTCTCATTGCAGCTTCACAGAGTAGTTTAACCTGAGAACGGTACCAGTCCCAAGGTGGTACTTTCCTGTGCTGTGTCTGCACTAATGCCATCTGCCTGCTGTGTGTGTGTGTGTGTGTGTGTGTGTGTGTGTGTGTGTGTGTGCGTGTGTGCACACATGCGCTTCTGCATATTTACCATTAATAATGTTGTGGATATATGGCTAGTTACCCACCTATTAAATGCAGAGATCAGTGAGAATACTTAATCAAGTGAGGTGTACTTTACATGGAGCAATTATTAGTCATGCCTCACCTGAGGCAGCTGTTCATACTGAGCTTTTATCAGAGCTAAAGCCCAAATGTTCAAGATTTGGTGTCTTTTTCTAATATATATAATATATTATATTATATTATATTATATTATATATATAACCTATTTACGTTCTATTAACATAATGAGGATTCGTTTTTTTTTTTCCAGATTAGGTATTAAATGAAGCAGCAAGGCCTATACGGTTTGTCTTACTAATAGCTGTAAGGACATCAGGTTACATCAGATGTATCAGCCAGCGCCTTCAGTTCCATGCTCTTTCATTTTGTCTTTCTGAAGTGCGTCTGTAATCCTCTGCATATGCGTCCACTGCTGAACTCAGTCACCATTACCCTGGTCACTGCTGAACTCAGTCACCATTACCCTGGTCACTGCTGAGCTCAGTCACCATTACCCTGGTCACTGCTGAGCTCAGTCACCATTACCTTGGTCACTGCTGAGCTCAGTCACCATTACCCTGGTCACTGCTGAGCTCAGTCACCATTACCCTGGTCACTGCTGAGCTCAGTCACCATTACCCTGGTCACTGCTGAACTCAGTCACCATTACCCTGGTCACTGCTGAACTCAGTCACCATTACCCTAATCACTGTGGCTCCTGGAACCAGACCTACTCTCTTCTCTCATCTGTTTTGTTTTGTTTCGTGTTTTCCAGTAGAGTGCTTGCATGAACATTTAAAAGACAAAAGTAATGTAGTAAGTAGCATTGGTCCAAGCACTTATTTTTAATAAACTGGCTGACTTAGCTGTTTACCAAGGTTACAAAAGTGAAGCTCATCTTTAATTAGCTGATCCAGGATCAATTTTAATTACCATCTTAATGTGACTAAAAGAAGAGGTCACTGATATAAAGAAATGCTCTTAATGGTTTCCTTTGTCAGCACATAAACATTTGAATGGAAAGCCACTGCACTGCAGAGAGAGTTTGCAATGGGGCCAGTTCTGAGCACCTTTTCAAATCCCCAAATGACAAATGGGAAACCCAGGAGGCTCACAGGCTTGCTTGGTACGAATGGTAAACAAGAACTGAGCAGCTAGTGCGTGCTCAGAGGCCTGTGTAACAACACTCCGTAATTATTGAGATGTGAATCACAGTTTTTCCTTTTCTGTTCAGTTGAGATTTATTGATATAGCTCCGTAGCATATGAACATGTCTAATGGCGTTTTTCCTAGCCCAGCTTGAACAGGAACCTAGATAATATAGCAAATACCGTATTTTCCGGACTATAAGTCGCACTTTTTTTATAGTTTGGCTGGTCCTGCGACTCAGGTGCAACATATATATATTTATATATATGTTTTTTTCCTCTTGATGACACATTTTTTGACTAGTTCGACTTGTACTCCGGTGCGACTTATAGTCCGGAAAATACGGTATATGGTATAGTTCCTCTATTCGGAATCTATCCTGAATCTTTCTAAGTAATTCCTACACTATTCACAGTTGGTTGCATCCGGTGACTCCCAAGGTCCCATTATATCCCATTTTCCTCAGCCTTTGGTCCACATCAAAGTGCTGGAGGCAGAAATTCCTTCTGGAGCATCTTAAAGTTGGGAGTGTTAGGGAATAGGGAGCTATCTCCTGACTCCGCCACTGGAGCGTGCAGCCCGGGCCACAGCAAATGAAATGCTTGCCTCTGCAGTAGACTCAAGTTCAGCTCTTTCAGCCATAGTGAGGAGTGAAAGTCATCCAGTGGGCTAAACTTTAATGGGTTTTGCTCGCAACAGTGCAGCCAATTAGTAAATGTGTCTGATAATGTCTCACCACTTTGCTAGGTCAGAAACTTCGATTCAGGCATTTGGTGTGCAGGGGGGATGAGAATCGGTTAACCTGACTGGCCTGTGTTCTCAGGAATGACCACAATGTCTCCCACTGTTTCTTGCTGACTCTTGAAATATTGGATCTACATCAGAGCAAGTTTTTGGGGCTGCGGTTGACAGTCTCCAAAGTATTCCTGCATATTTTGTCTTCGAAGAAGATGTGTTTTTGCTGAGAACGGGATGGGATACCTTTATACACATATATTTGACCATGCAAAACCTCATCGGCCAATACATACCTTTATACACATATATTTGACCATGCAAAACCTTATCGGCCAATAAATACCTTTTATACACATATATTTGACCATGCAAAACCTCATCGGCCAATAAATATTAGTTGGGTGCAAAGATTCTAGAAGAGAGTTCTAGAATCTTTGGTTGGGTGTGATCACTCATGGATGCAGTATGAGTACGTTTTAGAGTTTTAGTTTTGATTTTGCCAGAAGGATCTTGTTAGTGTGATGGTGAAGTAGGCGTGATAAGTCATTAGTAGTCAGTGAAGAAGACATGGTCAAGGCCCTGCATCATTTGGCTCTTCATCTAATGGCCAGTTGCATTTTGCACTTGCCTCTCATGTGTCCGGTCCATCAGGTCTGCAGGTGTCTTGTCTGTCAAGGGGATTTCATCAGTTACAGAAGCGCCTGCAGGATGTCCTCGGGCTGTTAACCTCTGCCCATAGCTAGGCTGAATTAATTGTGTGATTTCCTGCTCAGTGTCATGACATTGCATGTACCCCGGTGAGGTGCGGATTGTCTTTGCCAAATGACCAACGCCTCCGCCCGCACGCACGCACATCAATAGTGCAAATAAATTATTGAGCTGTCTCGCGATGAAAGGGAATGAGGCTGTGGAGCAGGCAGGCAGGCAGAGGAAGAGTTGCATGCCAATATGACACAGTTTCCCACAGGATGTATTTTTTGAAAGGTCCCCTTGAGCAGTCTCATCTACACATTTCACACTGGTTTTTGTCAACAAAATGTAACAATGGTGTGTGTGTGTGTGTGTGTGTGTGTGTGTGTGTGTGTGTGTGTGTGTGTGTGTGTGTGTGTGTGTGTGTGTGTGTGTGTGTGTTTGTGTTTGTGTTTGTGTTTGTGTTTGTGTGTGTGTGTGTGTGTGTGTGTGTGTGTGTGTGTGTGTGTGTGTGTGTGTGTGTGTGTGTGTGTGTGTGTGTGTGTGTGTGTGTGTGTGTGTGTGTGTGTGTGTGTGTGTGTTTTGCATGTGCACTATTCCATTTCCATAGAAGCAGAGTCTCCAGCAGGAGAGGCCTGCGGCTGACTCCACACAGTGAGGGGCTTGTGTGTGTGTGTGTGTGGGGCTGCTGTTGAGTGAGTGAAGCTCCGAGAGCTGACTGTGGGAGAGGGCTGCTGGTGAGCACGGCTGATCTGTCCGCAGACCCAGCACAGAGAGCTGCACAACGGCTTCATGAGCAGCATATGGGGAACTGCTGCGAGTCAGACAGCCAGCTGAATTTGCCATCACTGTTCATTACAGTGCAAACTAGTAGCCGCTAGAGCTGTGCAAGGACGTCCCTAGAGCCTCGGCTCCCACTACACACTTTTCTTCCCTTCCTCCTCCTCCTCTTCTTCTTCTTCCTCCTCCTTTCTTTGCTTTGGGCGTTCACAAGCCTATGTGTTACAACTCAGATGGAGTCTGAGAAAGGGCTGCCCGGATCGTTTTCCAAGCGTGGCATTAACAAGTGCCATGGTGTGAATGTGCTTTAGCACGTTGGGGGTGCTAAGGAGCATGGTGATTTTCTCCAGGCTGTCCTGGCTGTCCTGGGGAAGAAGACAGCAGTGAGCTGTAGCAGAGAGGCTCAAGGCACCCAGCAGTTGTAGTGGGGTTGGGCTGATGCTGAGGGGATGACAGACTGTAGTGGGATTGGGCCGATGCTAAGGGGATGACAGACTGTCATTGCTCCTTCATTTCTAGCACACTCCAGTCTCTTACACTGTGTACGTAAGGCTACTATGTACCTTTCCTCCATGTAGGCCTAATTCTGTCAGAGTAAGTCCTATAGTGGGCTGCTACTGGTCATATTCCTCCTTTTGGGGAGATGTGGATGCTTCACTGGAGTTTCTTCTCCTCTTCTGAAAGGAGAAATCTTCTCAGTCCTCTCTTCTGAATAATGCTCAAAGCTGTGTTCACAGGTCGGCGCCCTGCTTGGTAGTGTGGTTGCCTGTGTTTTTCGCCAGCGCTGCTCAAAAGTGTGATAGTCTGGGCAGACCGACTCGGCCCTGGCCACCTGCCCCCTTCCGCACACCTCCCCGTTGGCTTCGCCGAGCTCCCGTCGGCCGGCAGCGAGCCTCATGCACTTTTCATTGGCTGCCAATCCAGATATAGCGCTGCGCTGGAGGGCATTGTCGCAAAGAGGGTCCCTGGAGGCTCCTGGACCTCCGACCCGGGCCCCTTACCCATCCCCAGGGCCGTCCTAATGATTGCCCTCTGTTTTCTGACACAGAAAAGCCAATACCCAGCAGGCAGGGCCGAGGTCAGCCATGCGGCCTGGAACATCAATATTTCATTGCCCTCCTTCTCTATAAAAACACCCAGCGCTCCCTACCCTCCCTGTGCCTCTCCTACAGAACCTCGCTCACTTAAGGTGCTCTCTCTCCACCACAGCAGAGCCCCTTAAAGGGGCAGTGGGCATTTGTGGGCCACTGCTATACGTGGAGGCGGCAGGGGACCCGTGGCGTCATGTGTTGAGCTGCGTCTGACCGCTGCCCACACGTGCACATGGCGGCCGGTGGTGGTGATGTAGCGCGGGCCTCCCGTGGGTCGGGAGAGGTCAGGGGGGAGCACGGCGCCGGCCTGAAGCCCACTTGCGTACAGCGCAGCCTCCGCTTAAGATATCCTCCCCAAGAGGACATGCTGAAAGAAGGCCTATTAGCCCCCATACACCTGTACACGTGTTCAACTGTATTAGATCTGTGCAAGTACCGAGTAGAAAGTGAATTTAATATGAACTAGAAGCCCAAGCAGCAGTGGATGGCGGGGAAGCATGCACTAACTGCATAAGCACTACATGTGGGCAGTTTGAAATGTAGTTATGAGCACTGTGTGGATTGTCTGTAGGCTCGAAACTTTCTGAGGAATAACGAACACTTCTAGACCTCCTGTCGTTTTCTAGCATGTAAAAGATTGGAATTGTGTAAAGAGAATACTCAGCTCTTTGGAGATGCACTTTTGCCATATACTGTAGAGTGAGCTGCTGTTTTAAGGCCAAATGAGTGGTGTATTTGGAGGAGAGCAGTCCTAGTAGTACCTGCCACAGCAGTTTTTAGCCCATAACGCTGCATTACTCCCCAGTTTGATGGGCAGCAGTATCTTGCAGCTATTGTAAGAGAAGGCGTGCCCCCCTCCATGAAGATGCTGTTCACTTCCGACTTTGCCTGGCCTCTCTTCCCCTCTAATCTTGCAAGTGCAAAATAAAGTGTGTGTGTGTGTGAGAGGGGAAATAGAGAGTGCCAGAATGTGGCTAATCACTGGCTTTAAGGCTGAGTGGTCATCACTCTCCTGGTTACTCACCAGGTACTTCCACATCAACTGCACGAGGAGCAGAGGCTCAGAGACACATACACATGGAAACCAATATGCCCCCCACACACAGGGCCTGAGAAGTGTGTGTGTGTGTGTGTGTGTGTGTGTGTGTGTGTGTGTGTGTGTGTGTGTGTGTGTGTGTGTTTCAAAGAGAGGGTTAGAGAGTAACCTACACATAGAGCAAACTTTTAGAGATGAATTGTGGGAATGTAGCCTCGTGGTCCAGGAGAAGCAGACAGGTTTAGGTGTAAAAAGGTTTATTGACTCAGCGGATATACTCCGAAAACACCCGTGAAAAGTAAAAAATATTAATTACAAAAAACAATGACTCGTAGACAAAATACAAACAAAAACGCGGAGTCACACATTGGACTATAATAAGCCGCACAATCATCCTAACCACTCACAGCAGTGTCAGGTACGCACAACATGTGCAATCCAGAGGCCTCACCTTCTCCCTCCACAGGGATTTAAAGTGATCAGGTGACCTCCCCTAATTGAAAAAACAGGCCTGCTCCTTATTAGGCTAATCAGCCAATTTGGGTACCCAGGGGCACACGCCCCTTCTTGCGCAACTACACAAACTAAATCAAAGAACCTGCAGTTGAAATCATAACACGCTCACTGGCAGAAAAATAACAGTAAAAGAATCTGTGCACTCTGCCAATGGTACATACCACCTACAATAAAAAAACATGCCAAAAAACATAATTAAAAGTATAAACATAGTGACAGTGTGGGTCACTCTGTCACATGAATGTTTAACGAATGTACTACACACACACACACATATACACCCATACACCCACCTCACAAATATGTTAAGGAGCCTGGAGAATTGCTACTCAGAAGGCTCAGACAGACACACACAGAATCTCTCAGGAAGGCACAAACAGACACACACACACACACACACACACACACACACACACACACACACACACACACTTAGTGCAGTGTATGTGCTGAGGGCAAAGGGGATTTGTCCTCCCGCCTGTGCTTCATATCTTGCAGGTAGGGGAGTAAATAAAGTAATAAAGCACGGCAGCGGTGTGTCACAGTGTGATAGGCCTCCCCCCATCCTCCCCCATCTCCCCCCATCTCCCCCCATCCTCCGCCCTCTCCCCCCTGGACAGCCAGTCCCTCAACGCCTCTGATTAAGGCTGGGAGGTTAGACCAATAGGCAATCATCACCCAGGACATAACTCACAGCAGCTCTGTCTGTAAGCTGCTCGCCCTTTCTCCTCTCTCGCTCTCCTTTTCTCCCTCTCTCTCTCTTTCTCTCTCTCACACTGACTCTCTCGCTCTCTCTCTTTCTCTCTCTCACACTGACTCTCTCGCTCTCTCTCTCTCTCTCTTTCTCTCTCTCACACTGACTCTCTCGCTCTCTCTCTCTCTCTCTTTCTCTCTCTCACACTGACTCTCTCGCTCTCTCTCTCTCTTTCTCTCTCTCATACTGACTCTCTCGCTCTCTCTCTCTCTCTCTCCCTTGCTCTCTCTCACACTGTCTCTCTCTCTTTCTCTCTCT